>NW_003852417.1:18318300-18319506 GCF_000181295.1 Otolemur garnettii
AAAAAAAAAAAAAAAAAAGATATCAAAAAGAGACTTGGAAGCATTATTGACCTGAAAAGTTTCTAAGAGAATCCAAAAATAGATTAAGTGAAAGCACTAGAAATGTGTAAAGCTGTACATATACACTTATACAAAGAAAAAACAAAAACACCATCAAAACAAATTCTTCCCCTCTCTTCTCAAAGCTTAACTCACTCAAGAAGTTACCCTCAGGCTAGGCAGAGGATATATTTACAAAAGAGTATCTTCCAATAAATAATCCTGTAACACTAGGCTATATTTATAGCTTATTAACTGGAATTTACAACACTCCATGTAAGTCAGTCTTCCCACTTCCTACTCCCAGGCAGAACTGAGAAATCATTCAAATCTAATAGCATAGCACACCTGAAGAGAAGTTTGCAATGGCCTTGCCAGGTCAACATTTTGGTTGGAAGGCTCAGCTTGATCATATTCTTCTTCTTCTTTTTTTTTTTTTTTTTTTTTGAGACAGAGCCTCAAGCTATCCCCCTGAGTAGAGTGCCATGGCATCATGCTCACAGCAACCTCCAACTCCTGGGCTCAAGCAAGTCTCCTGCCTCAGCCTCCCAAGTAGCTGGGACCACAGGCACCCGCTACAACACCTGGCTATTTTTTTTGGTTGCAGCTATCATTGTTTTGGCGGGCCTGGGCTGGATTCGAACCTGCCACCTTAGGTGTATGTGGCTGGCGCGTTAGCCACCTGAGCCACAGGCGCCGAGCCCTAAATCCGTTATTAATAAAGGGATTTGTTCTGTGACATTTGGAGTCAATCAAGGGGCTGTACTTGGGGATCTGGAGGGCCACATATAGTCTTGAGGTCATAGGTTCTCCACCCCCACCCCCACCCCCACCCCAGCCTTCTGGATTTGTAGAAACTATGGGGAGAGCCAAAATAAAAGGTCAAAGTCATTTCCAGACCCATTTTTTGAATCCATAAACTACAAGGAAGAAAGTGTTAATAAAGATATCAAAAAGAGGCTCAGCACCCGTATCTCAGTGGTTAGGGCACCAGCCACATACACTGGACTGGCAGGTTCGAACCTGGCCTGGGGCCTGCTAAACACCAATGACAAACTGCAACAACAACAACAAAAATAGCCAGGCGTTGTGGTGGGCACCTGTGATCCCAGCTACTTGGGAGGCTGAGGTAAGAAAATCACGTAAGACCAAGAGTTTGAGGTTGCT
>NW_003852417.1:18322029-18323081 GCF_000181295.1 Otolemur garnettii
AGGAATAGATTTGTCTTTTCACAATGTAATACTACAGGGATACACAAAAAGCTAATAAAAGTGGGTATAGATGATAGGAACAAGAACTATGGGAATGTTTCTTTTTCAAAAGTAAATTAAATGTTTTTTAAACATTTAAAGATCCAAAATAAAAATAGAAAAACTAAGCCTGGCATTGAGGCAGGCACCTGTAGTTTGAGCTACTTGGGAGGCTGAGGCAAAAGGATCACCTGAGTCCAAGAGGTAGAACTTACTGTGAGCTATGATGCCATGGTACTCTACTCATGGCCAGGGCAACAGAGTGAGACTCTGTCTCAAAAAAAAAAGATCTAATATATTACTAACACGTAAGAAGCTTCTCCTGGGGACGACACCTGTGGCTCAAAGGAGTAGGGTGCCAGCCCCATATACCGGAGGTGACAGGTTCAAAACCAGCCCTGGTCAAAAATTGCAAAAAAAAAAGCTTCTCCCACTAATTCCACATTTTTGGTAGGACAGAGAAGTAATCTTCCACTCCATCCAGCCAAACAAGAGGATCAAATGGTCTCTCCCTGTCCTGAAATGCCACAATGCCACTGTAGATCACACCTGTACTATCTCTTTTGTACCTATACCCCTTTATTCAAATCATCTTTTTAACTTCCTCATCTGTTCCTCACAAGAACATGCAATTCTGAAGCAGAAGGCTCTAATCCCAGTGAGTGTACAACAAAGTAAATAACCTCATTAGTAATAAAAAATTAAAACAGAAATATCATTTTGTGCAAAATTGGGCTGATAGGAAATATTAATAATATCCATTGGTGATAAGAGTGAAAGTAGGCCAGGGGTGGTGGCATGCCTGTTAATACTAGCACTCTGGGAGACTGAGTTGGGTGGATAGCCTAAGCAAGAACAAGACCACATCCCTACTAAAAACAGAAAAACTAGCCAAGCGTTGTGGCACATACCTGTAGTCCCAGCTACTCAAGAGGTTAAGGCAAGAGGATTGCTTGCACCCAAGAGTTTGAAGTTGCTATGAGCTATGACACCACAGCACTCTACCTAGGGTG
>NW_003852417.1:18323101-18324787 GCF_000181295.1 Otolemur garnettii
AAAAAAAAAAAGAAAGAAATAGCCATTTTGCAGGCTTCATTCTCCCCAACCCTTGTGTAAGATTAAATAGTAGACTCTGTAATGGTATAGAGAACTGTAGTTCTATATTTCCTACTGCCTGTTTCTACAGGATGTCCTTTCTCTCCTCAAACTTAACATCTGTAAGTTTGTAACCTAACATATGTAAGGAACTCAGTAGGCTCCCCCAAAATCAGAGCTTCCCCTATAGGTCTTATTTTCATGACTAGAATCTTAACTACCCCAGTCAACATCTAAGACAAGAGCCACCCTTAACTTCCAGCTGTCTTCCACCATCCCTTACTGAATTCTACTGCATGCTTCTCCCTTAGGCTCCCAAGTAGCTGGAACTACAGGCACATGCTACCATACTTGGCTAATTTTAATTTTTATCCCTAGAAATGGAGTCTTGCTATGATGCCAGGCTGGTCTCAAACTCCTGGCATGAACAGATTCTTCTACCTCAGCCTCCCCAAAGCACTCTATTGAGGGCAACAAAGTGAGACTCTGTCTCTTAAAAAAATAATAATAATCTTATATCTTGAGGTCTCCGTTCTAAGAACTGTTCTACCTCACCTTCTCCTCCACTTCTTGGTAATAAGACTTTGGATCTACTGCCCCACCTTCTCTAAGCACTTGAATGTCCCCCCTTTACATCTTTGCTCATAAACTTTACCCCTGCCTTTCTATTCCTTTCTGAGGCACAGCCAAGTATTTCAACACAGTCTTCTCAGCAATCTAGAAAAACTCATCCAACCTTGTATAACTCCACCAACTGCTTTCTTTAGCCCTGAATCAAAACCAGTAAGTATTGCTAGTCAAAAATTGTTATGAAATCACACTGACTGTGGTTACTTCTTCCATTCAGTATTTTTTCTATCTATATTGACTCCTAAACACACATAGCCAGGTGCAAGCCTTTCCTATATTGTTGGAGAATGCTATTCTCCTTTCACCTATGGCAGGCACCTATAGTCCCAAGCACTTGGGAGGCTAAGGCAAGAGAATCACTTGAGCCCAGGAGTTTGAGGTTGCTGTGAGCTATGACGCCACTGCACCCTACTGAGGGCAACAAAGTGAGCAGGGCGACAACCTGAGACTGTCTTTAAAAAAAAAAAAAAGTGAAGGTTAAAAACATATATCCTGACTGACAGGAATATAAAGTAGTACAGCTTTCCTGGAGGGCAAGCTGGTAACATATATCAACATTTCTAATCTACATGCCCTTTGACCTAATAATTCTAATGACTTCTAAAAGCTTATTTTATGGAAGTAATTAGGCAGGGGTAAAAAGATATGTATAAGAGTTATACATAACAAAAAGCATATTAAACTTAACAGGAAAAAGAATTAACAGGGTGAGATTTGGGTGATCATTATTTTTTACTTTTCAACATTCATCTTCATATTTGTACAAGACACTCTATTCTGAATAAGGACAACAAGCAAGGCTATGAATTGGCTTTATGTTGCTATTCTACCATATACTGCATGACCTCTGGCCAGCTACCTTGTGGGGTGCCTCAATTTTATCCTCCATAATATGCAATAACAATATCTACCTCACCCACATCATCATAGAACTGTTGTGAGGATGATGCAAAACACATAATAGCCTTTTGTAAACTGGAATAGAACTATGGGAATGTTTCTTTTTCAAAAGTAAAT
>NW_003852417.1:18325259-18327183 GCF_000181295.1 Otolemur garnettii
CCTGCCTCCGCCTCCCAAGTAGCTGGGACCACAGGCACCCGCCACAGTGCCCGGCCATTTTTTGGTTGCAGCCGTCATTGTTGTTTTGGTGGGTCCGGGCTGGGGATTCGAACCCGCCACCTTAGGTGTACGTGGCTGGCGCCTTAGCCAGTTGAGCCACAGGCGCCGAGCCTCACACCCTCTGTTCTTGATACTGACAACCCTCCCACTCCAAGCCTTAAAGTAGTAAGCTTGGTACCTCACAGTCTTTCCTACCATCCCCACTTCTAATACTTTTTTTTCCTCAAATCTCCTCCTTCCCATTTGTCTGTTGTACTTGTCCTTTGAAGTTCCTTTGAACTCTCACTACCTCCAGACTTTTTCTAACCACACCAATACTCTAAATTCTCTCAGAATTTCTTACCTCTACTATAATTTGGCACTCGGCATACACTACCTTGTATTGTTATCCAACATTCCATGTGGAGAGAGAGATTTCAAATCTATGTGAAAGCAAAGATTGTCTTAAATCTCTTTATAGCCCGAGGCCTAACACTATGTCCAGCAATATGGCAGGCCCTCCTTCTTTGCTTATGATAGTGAGTTCCAACCTACCTTAGAACAACTACCTTAAGAATACCTCCTTCTGGCTTGGCACCTGTCGCACAGTGGTTACAGCACAGACACATACACCAAGGCTGGACTGGAGAGTTCGCTCGAAACCACCCCAAGCCAGCTAGACAACAATGACAACTGCAACATAAAATAGCTGGGCATTGTGGGCGCCTGTAGTCCCAGCTACCTGGAAGGCTAAAGGAAGAGAATTGCTTAAGTCCAAGAGTTTGAGGTTGCTCATGGCATGAGCTGTGACGTCATGGCACTCTACCAAGGGTGACATAGTAAGACTCTGTCTCAAGAAAAAAAAAAAAAAAGAATACCTCCTTCTTCATTTCCTACCTTAAACCCAAAGAGATACCATAACACAATAACCACTCAAACAGTCTAAAGGAAATGACTCAGAATACACACAGGTCACCTGAAGTCAAGACTATTAGTCCTTGCCTTACTAAATCATGTATCACACGGCCCTTCTGACCTCCTAGACAAGCAGTACTTCTGTATTAATAAAGGGTTGGTTAACCTTCCTGATGTCAATTTCCTGAGATTATAAATATTTCAACAGATCTGAATCCCAGGATCAACAATTTAGATTTATAATACACAGACGTGGGTGGTTCCTGTGGTTCACAGGAGTAGGGAGCTGGCCCCATATGCTGGAAGTGGCAGGTTCAAACAAAGCCCCAGCCAAAAACAAAACAAAACAAAACAAAACTATAATACACGGACTTTTCTAAATCCTAACAAATTAAAAGATGTTAAGGTAGTTGGAAAGTAAACTATGTTTACAGTTTTAAAAACTCATGTAATACTATTTGATTTTTAAAATTATTGTTTATTTATTTATTTTTCAAGAGGCAGAGTATCAGTTTGCTGCCCTCAGTAGAGTGCTGTGGCGTCACAGCTCACAAGAACCTCAAACTCTTGAGCTCAAGCAACTCTCTTGTCTCAGCCTCCCAAGTAACAGCCATGATGGGGTCTCGCTCTTGCTCAGGCTAGTCTGGAATCTGTGAGCTCAGGCAATCCACCCACCTTGACCTCCCAGAGTGCTGGGCTTACAGGCATGAGCCACCACACCCAGCCTGACTTTTATATGTGTGGCTCAGCACCTGTGGCTCAAGAGGCTAAGGCGCCAGCCAAATACACCTGAGCTGGGGGGTTCAAATCCAGCCTGGGATTTGACAATGACAGCTGCAACCAAAAAAGAAAAATAGCTGGGCATTGTGGCAGGGGCCTGTAGTCCCAGCTACTTGGGAGGCAGAGGCAGGAGAATTGCTTGAGCCCAGGAGTTGGAGGTTGCTGTGAACTATGATGCCACAGCACTCTA
>NW_003852417.1:18327203-18328599 GCF_000181295.1 Otolemur garnettii
AAAAAAAAAAAAAAAGTAAATTTTTGGATTATTGATTTCTTGAAAAATGAATACTATAATATCATCTTACTATATGCTTACATCTCCAGGAAACACACTACTATGGCTTTAAGTACTTTCTTAGTTCCTAACTGATGACTTAGAAGCATTTCAATAATTTTTCCTGGGCAGTGCCTGCAGCTCAATGAGTAGGACACTGGCCCCATATACCAAGGGTGGTGGGTCCGAGCGCAGCCCCAGCCAAACTTCAACAAAAAAATAGCTGGGTGGGGCGGTGCCTGTGGCTCAGAGGAGTAGGGTACCAGCCCCATATGCTGGAGGTGGTGGGTTCAAACCCAGCCCCGGCCAAAAACTGCAAAAAAAAAAATAGCCGGGCGTTGTGGCCAGTGCCTGTAGTCCCAGCTACTCGGGAGGCTGAGCCAAGAGAATCTCCTAAGTTCAAGAGCTGGAGGTTGCTGTGAGCTGTGATGCTATGGCACTCTACCCAGGGCAACAGCTTGAGGCTCTGTCTCAAAAAAATAAAATAAAAAAATAAAATTATATGTATGCATTACTTTGATAAAAAATCAGAATCATTAATACCAATAACTTATCAATATCATGGGGATAGAGAAGGATCTTTTCCTTGTTTTATCTACCTAAGGAATTCTTTAATTGTAGTTTGGGAGAAAAAAATGTTTGAATACACAAAAAAAATAACATTCAACTTTAATAATAAAAGTAAATAAAGGCACCTGGGCGAAAGTGGCTCATGCTTATAATCCCAATACTTGGGAGGCCAAGATGGGAGGACTGCCTGAGCTCACAGGTTCAAGACCAGCCTGAGCAAGAGGGAGACCTCGTCTCAAAAAAATAGCCAGGCGTTGTGGCAGGTGCCTATAGTCCCAGCTACTTGGGAGGCTGAGGTAAGAGAATTGCTTAAGCCCAAGAGTTTGAGGTTGCTGTGAGTTATGACACCATAGCACTCTACCAAGAGCAACAAAGTAAGACTCTGTCTCCAAAAAAAAAAAAGTAAATAAAGGCCAGGTGCGATGATTCACGCCTGTTATCCTAGTACTCTGGGAGGCCAGGGCCAGTAGATTGCTTACGCTCAGGAGGTCAAAACCAGACTGACCAAAAGTGAGATCCCCATGTTCTACTAAAAATGAAAAACTAGCCAGCGTAGTTGTAGGCGCCCATAGTCCCAGCTACTTGGGAGACTGAGGCAAGAAGATCTCTTGAGCTCAAGAGTTTGAGGTTGCTGTGAGCTATGATAATGCCACAGCACTCTACCTAGGGCAACAGAGTGAGACTTTTTCTCAAAAAAAAAAAAAAAAGTAAATTTTTGGATTATTGATTTCTTGAAAAATGAATACTATAATATCATCTTACTATATGCTTACATCTCCAGGAAACA
>NW_003852417.1:18329009-18330195 GCF_000181295.1 Otolemur garnettii
AAAAAAAAAAAAAAATCATAAATAAATAATTTTTCCTGAACTTCACTACCTGGCTTAGTGCCTACATAAACTGAATCATTTCTAATCACTCACAAGCTCAAGGATCTTCTTGCAATTGAAATGATATTTCATTTTCCAGGAGTCTGACATCATTTGGGACATTTTTCCTGTACACAATGGCCATCCCTTTTCCAATTAATCATTCATAGAAATGCAAACAACCACCTTATACCCATTAGGATGACTACTATCAAAATGACTGATAGTAACAACTGTTGGCAAGTTAAAACTCTTGTGCACTATGAGTAGGAATGGTATGGTATAGTCACTGTGGAACACAGTATGGTAGCTCCTCAAAAAGTTAAAGATAGAATTAACATATGATGCAGCAATTCCACCTCCAGGAATATACCCCAAAGAACTGAAAGCAGGATCTTGAAGAGATACTTGTACACCCATGTTCATAGCAGCATTATTCACAATGACTAAAACATGAAAGCAACCCAAGTGTCTATTGATAGATGACTTGGATGGTAAAATGTACAATGGAATATCATTTAGCCTTTAAAAAAGGAAAGAAATTCTGATACATGCTACAACATGGATGAACTTTGATGACGTTATCCTATATACAATAATGCTGTCACAGAAAGAAAAATATGCCTGTAGTCCCAGTTAGTTGGGAGGCTGAGGCAAAAGAATCACTTAAGCCCAAGAGTTTGAGGTTGGTGTGAGCTGTGACACCACAGCACTTTGAGGGCAACATAGTGAAACTCTGTCTCAAAGAAAAGTACTCTATGACTGCATTTATATAAGGTAGATAGTGTAGGAACATAGTTTCACTTTTATAAGATAAAAAGAGCTAGGGAGATGAACTGTGGGAACTGTACACTAAAAAATAGTTAAGATGGTAAATTGTATATGCATATTTTACCACGATAAAAACAAAAAATTTTTATAAATACACACACAAACACAAGGCTGAACCCGGAATGAATTCCCATAAAAGTCCATTCTATTTATTTATATTTCACATACTAACTTTTGCTTTCAATATATAAATCTTTTTTTTTTTTGAGACAGGAGACTCAAGCTGTCCCCCTGGGTAGAGTACTGTAGCATCACAGCTCACAGCAACCTCCAATTCCTGGGATCAAGCGAGTCTCCTGCCTCCGCCTCCCAAGTA
>NW_003852417.1:18330215-18331877 GCF_000181295.1 Otolemur garnettii
GCCTCCCAAGTATCAGGGACCACAGGCGCCCGCCACAATGCCCAGCTATATTTTTTGGTGGCAGCCGTCATTGTTGGGTGGCAGGCCCGGGCTAGATCTGAACCCACCACCTTGGGGTACATGGCTGACGCCTTAGCCACTTGAGCCACAGGCACCAAGCCTCAATATATAAATCTTACCCAATCAAACCAGACACTCACAATCTCATTGGAACTTTTTAAAATTTCAACTTAATATGAGAGTACACACGATTTTTGCATTTGTTAGGTAAAGTTCCTGTTGTAGTTTGTCCCACACCCAGGAGGTGTGCCATATACCCTTACATTGTGCCCATTAGGTGGGGAATACCAATCGCCCTCCCTCCTTCCCTCTCCTCCCAACTTGAATTGAGTTTTTCTCTTCCACAAAGATGCCGAGATAATCAAATGAGAAAAAAGAATAGTCTTTAACAAATGGTGCTGAGACAACTACTAGGTACCAAAGAATGAAGTTGGATCACTTCCCTAACATACACAAAAATTAAATCAAAATGGATCACAGATATACATGTAAGAGCTAAAACTTAATAACTTTTAGAAGAGGCAGCGTCTATAGCTCAGTGGTTAGGGCATCGGCCCCATATACCCAGGGTGGTGGGTTCAAACCCCGCCCTGGCCAAACTGCAACAAAAAATAGCTGGGTGTTGTGGTGGGCACCTGTAGTCCCAGCTATTTGGGAGCATGAGGCAAGAGAATCACCTAAAGCCCAGGAGTTGGAGGTTCTTGTGAGCTGTGTGACGCCACAGCACTCTACTGAGGGCAATAAAGTGAGACTCTGTCTCTGAAAAAAAAAAAAAATTCTTAGAAGAAAACATAAGAGCAAATTGTTATGACTTAGGGGTAGGTAAAGCTTCTTAGATACAGCACCAATCAGGAAGCCCAGACGAAAAGACTGCTTGAGCTCAGGAGTTTGAGAGCAGCCTGAGCAAGAGACATATGCCTTCTCTACTAAAAATCTTAAAAAAAAAAAAAAAAAAAAACATTAATAGGGAGGATGCAGCATGCCTACAGTTCCAGCTACTAGGGAGGCTGAAGTAGGAGGATCGCTTAAGCCCAGGAGATTGCAATTGCAGTACGAGCTATGACGATACCACTATACTCCAGCCAGGATGACAAAGTGAGACTCTGTTTTTGGTTTGTTTTGAGATAAGAGTCTCATTCTATAGCCCAGGCTAAAGTGCCATGGTAGAAAGCCTTGCTCACAGCAATCTCAAACTCCTAGGTTCAAGCAATCCTCTTGCCTCAGCCTGCTGAGTACCTGAGACCACAGGTGCCAACTGCAACTTCAGGCTAATTTTTCTATTTTTAGTAGAGATGGGGTCTTGTTCTTGCTCAGAGTGGTCTCCAACTCCTGAGCTCAAATGCTCCTCCCACCTCAACCTCCCAGAGTGCTAGGATTACAGGCATGAGCCACTGTGCCTGGCTGAAAAAAAGATACCAAAAACACAAAAGACAAGAAAAAAAATAAATTAGACCTCATCAAAATTAAAGTTTTGTTTCAAAGGACACCATCAAGAAAGCAAAAGGAGGCTTGGCGCCTGTGGCTCAAGTGGCTAAGGCGCCAGCCACATACACCTAGGGTGGCGGGTTCGAATCCAGCCTGGACCCGCCAAACAACGACGGC
>NW_003852417.1:18332973-18334594 GCF_000181295.1 Otolemur garnettii
AAACAAAAAAAAACAAATAAATAGGGCACTGGGCCTATGGCTCAGTGAGTGGGGCGTCAGCCCCATATACCAAGGGTGGCGAGTTCAAACCCGGCCCCAGTCAAACTGCAACAAAAAATAGCCAGGTGTTGTGGCAGGTACCTATAGTCCCAGCTGCTCAGGAGGCCAAGGCAAGAGAATTGTCTAGGCCCAAGACCTGGAGGTTGCTGTGAACTCTGATGCCACAGTGAGACTCTGTCTCTAAAAATAAATAAATAAATAAATAAATAGGGCTCAGTGAGTAGGGCACCAGCCACACACACATATACTGAGGCTGGTGGGTTCAAGCTCAGCCCAAACCTGCTGAACAATGACAACTGCAACCAAAAATAGCTAGGCGTTGTGTCAGGCACCTGTAGTCTCGGGAGGCTAAGGCAAGATAATCACTTAAGCCCAAGAGTTGGAGGTTGCTGTGAGCTGTGATGCCACAGCACTTGTCCAAGGACAACATAGTGACACTCCGTCTCAAAAATATATAAATAAATAAATAAATAAATAAATAAAACTGGGTACGGTGGCTCACACCTGTAATCCCAGAACTTTTGGAGGCCAAGACGGGTAGAATGCCTGAGCTCATTGGTTTGAGACCAACCTGAGCTAGAGTAAGACCCCATCTCTAAAAAAAATAGCCAGGCATTGTGGCAGGGGCCTGTAGTCCCAGCTACTCAGGATGCTGAAGCAAGAGAATCACTTGAGCCCAAGAGCTGGAGGTCCCTAAGAGCTATGAAATCAAGGCACTCTACTGGGGGTGACAAAGTGAGACTCTGTCTCAAAATAAATAAAGTAGCCAGGCACGGTGGCATGCACCTATAATCTGAGCTAGTTAGGAGGCTGGGGTAAGAGACTGCTTGAACCCAGGGATTTAAGTCCAAACTGAGCACCATAGCAAGACCCCATTTCTTAAAAAAAAATTAAAAACTAAAATAAATTTGGTCAGGTGCTGTGCTACATGCCTATAATCTGAGCACTTTGGGAGGTCAAGGAGGGAGGATTGCTTGAGCTCATGAGCTTTTACATATATATCCAGATATTAAAGGGATATATTTATTATTCCATTTATATAAAATGTTTAGAATAAGTAAACTCATCAAGATAGAATATAAATTTGTGGTTGCCAGGGATAAGTGGAGGAAAGATAGGAAATGACTGATAAAGGGAACAGGGTTTCTTTTGGGGTGATGAAAATGTTCTTAAATTGTGATGATGGATATACAACTCTGTGTGAATATATTAAAAATCATTTAACTGTACCCTTTTAAATGGGTGAATTGTATGAAATATAAAATCTATTTAAATAAATTGCTTAAAAAGGGACCTGGGTCTAAATTTTCAAATACTATTTATAACTAAAAGTTAATATACTCCATCATTGAAGATTTATCTATGGGTGGCACCTGTGGCTAAAGGGCAGGGGGCTAGCTCCACATGCCAGAGGTGGTGGGTTCAAGCCCAGCCCTGGTCAAAAACTGCAAAAAAAAAAAGAAAGAAAGAAAGAAAAGAAAGATTTATCGGCTCGGCGCCTGTGGCTCAAGCGGCTAAGGCGCCAGCCACATACACCTAAGGTGGCGGGTTCGAATCCCCA
>NW_003852417.1:18335408-18336934 GCF_000181295.1 Otolemur garnettii
TGGGAGGCGGAGGCAGGAGACTCGCTTGAGCCCAGGAGTTGGAGGTTGCTGTGAGCTGTAACGCCACAGCACTCTACCCAGGGGGACAGCTTGAGGCTCTGTCTCAAAAAAAAAAAAAAAAAAGAAGAGCAGCCCACAATGACAAGAATTATGGTTCAGACCCATCTATATTTCTATGCACAAATTCAAGCTCTTACCTCTCAATATACAATTCCAAGATGCTACCTAATAGAGGATCAGGAGTGAAAAAGTAGTAGTAATAACTGCTAGGAGATCAGGCAATGGAAATGTATATAAAACATTATTGAGGGCGGCGCCTGTGGCTCACTGAGTAGGGCGCTGGCCCCATATACCGAGGGTGGTGGGTTGGAACCTGGCCCCAACCAAACTGCAACAAAAAAATAGCCCAGTTGTGGCGAGCGCCTGAGGCAAGAACCTAAGCCCAAGAGCTGGAGGTTGCTGTGAGCTGTAACATCACAGCACTCTACCCAGGGCAATAAACTGAGACTGTCTCTCTAAAAAAAAAAAAAAATTATTGAAATCTTGAGGAATAGTATCAGATTATATCTTCCAGGTGTTTGAGAACTTACAAAAGAATGCTATAGTAGGAAATAATTTCTCTGTATTCATTGGCATACATCTGACATAATTTTATACAAGCATTGAAATGTGACTAGGTATTACAGGCTAAGCAAATGAAAAGAATGCCCTTTTATAAAGGTTGCTTAACTGCATCTTAGACAAAGAAATTCTGATTGTGATTCTGTAAGCAACAAGTGCTTTAAACTACAAATATCAGACATTAATCTGAGTATCAGATGATAAATGCTCTTCAGCCTCCAATGCTGGTTTGTTGTTTGCTTTTTTTTTCCTTTTTATGGTAGCCTGTGCTCACTACCAAAAAGCCTCAGAGCCTCCAGGTCTGAGAGGGAAGTGGGTGATCTCCAATGCTGTTTCTAAAGTGGAACCCCATACCATACTTGTGATATCCCACTTTATATATTTTCCCATTAATATACTTCAAGTGAAACTGTCATACAAGTATCTTAAGAACTGCCTACTCAGGCTAGGTATGGTGGCTCATACCTAGAATACTAGCACTCTAGGAGGCTGAGGCAGGAGGATTGCTTGAGCTTGGGAGTTCAAAACCAGCCTGAGCAAGAGTGAGACTCCGTCTCTACTAAAAGTAGAAAAAAAAGCTGGAGGTTGTGGCAGGTGCTTGTCATCCCAGCTACTCAGGAGACTGAGGCAAGAGGATTTCTCGAGCATAGGAATTTCAGGCTGCTGTGAGATAGGTTGATGGCACTCTAGCCTGGAGCAACAGAGTAAGACTATCTCAAAAAAAAAGAAAGAAAGAAAGAGGGAGCAGGGAAGGGAGGAAGAACTGCCTACTCATTATTATCTCTATATTCAATTCTAGATGATCAATTACGGGCATTAATAAGCCAGCTTCTACATGACAGTAAATAATCACCTACTCAAAATTATACTGTAGGTATTGAAACTACCCTTTTTTTTTTTTTTTT
>NW_003852417.1:18338523-18340396 GCF_000181295.1 Otolemur garnettii
ACCTCCAACTCCTGGGCTTAGGCGATTCTCTTGCCTCAGCCTCCCAAGTAGGTGGGACCACAGGCGCCCACCACAATGCCCAGCTATTTTTCTGTTGCAGTTTGGCCAGGGCCAAGTTCGAACCCGCCACCCTTGGTATATAGGGCCACTGCCCTACCCACTGAGCCACAGGCACTGCCTGACTGCAGTATTTTTTATTACCCCTCCTCAAAACACTGTAGTTTCACAACAAGGTGCTGGAGAGAGACAAAGTATAAAATGAGGTGCTAGACAGAGACAAAGTATAAAATGCCCAGCTATAGATAGGTGTCATTCTTATCTCAAGAGAAGAGGCCAAACAGTTCTCTCTAAGATTGACTCTGCATCAGTCAGGATTTCTTTATATTTTTTCGAGACAGAGTCTCACTATGTTGCCCTCAGTAGAGTGCCGCAACATCACAGCTCACAGCAACCTCAAACCCTTGGGCTTAGGCAATTCTCTTGCCACAGCCTCTCAAGTAGCTGGGACTACGGGTGCCCGCCGAAATACCCAGCTACTTTCTTGTTGCAGTTGTTTTAGCTGGTGCAGGCCAGGTTCGAACCTGCTTCCCTCGGTGTATGTGGCTGGCACCATAACCACTATGCTATAGGTGCCGAGCGAATCATCAGTGAGGATTTCAACAACCTATATAAAGTACATTGGTATTATAACCTTAAAAAAAAGGAATCATTAGGACCAAGCAAATAAAAACAGACTTTATCAGTTGGTGGAATTAAACTCTAAAGATTAAGAGGAACAGGAGTACTGTACACTTTCTAGAAAGACAAGAGTCACTCAAGAGGCTAGAACTCAGTTATTTTCTTGCAATGGCAAAGAAACTATGTTGTACTTTCAGGAGAGAAAAACAAAGCCAGAAGGAAAAGTATCAATGAAGCAAAAAGAATCCCAACTTCAAGACTTGATTAGGCATATTTAACTATTGAAACAAAGATGACTTCAAAAGCAGTACATTAAGATTTTAACACCCTGGGTGGTGCCTGTGGCTCAGTGAGTAGGACGCCAACCCCATATACTGGGGGTGGTGGGTTCAAACCCGGCCCTGGCCAAACTGCAACAAAAAATAACCTGGCATTATGGCGGGCACCTGTAGTCCCAGCTACTTGGGAGGATGAGGTAAAAAAAAACTGCCTAGGCTCAAGAGCTGGAGGTTGCTGTGAGCTGTAATGCCACCACAGCACTCTACCGAGGGCCATAAAGTAAGACTTTGTCTCTAAAAAATAAATAAATAAATAAAAATAAAAAAAGATGTTAACACTCTGGCTCAACGCACATAGCACAGTGGTTACAGCGCCATCCACAAGCACAGAGGGTGGTGGGTTCAAACCCTGCCTGAGCCAGCTAAACAACAATGACTACTGCAACTAAAATAAAATAACCAGGCGCTGTCACAGGAGCCTGTAATTCCAGCTACTTGGGAGGCTGAGGCAAGAGAATCGCTTAAGCCCAAGATTTGAGGTTGCTGTAAGCTGTAACCCCACAGCACTCTACCCAAGGTGACAGCTTGAGATTCTGTCTCAAGAAAAAAAAAAGAAAAGATTTTAACACCCCAAGTAGTTATCTCTCAGGAGGAAGATTAGGATGTAAGGAAAAGTGTAGCAAGATCTCTATACACCAAACAGGCCTTGACAAAAAAAGAAAAAAAAATCATTTTCTAATTACCAGAGGAGAAATCAAGAATAAAGGGAAATGCCCTGCAGAGAAGCAGCAAATAGCACAGAATCACTGGGCAAACCAACAATGAATACCCAAGCAACTCAATTCATAAAGAAAACTATGGGCTCGGCGCCTATAGCTCAACCGGCTAAGGCGCCAGCCACGTACACCTAAGGTGGC
>NW_003852417.1:18340625-18347930 GCF_000181295.1 Otolemur garnettii
AAAAAAAAAAAGAAAACTATGAAGAAAAGTACCAAAGAAATGAGAAATCCACAGCAGAGAAGGAAGTGGAAAACATGGAATGAGAAACCTGAAGGAAATTCCATACTATGAGATAGGATATTCACCTCCAGTCTCACAAAATGAACAGAAAATGCCATAAAAATGGAACATTCAGATTACCTAATCTGCCTAAACCACAACCTTACATAAAAGTTTTCCATGTGGGGCTTAGCACCCATACCTCAGTGGTTAGGACACTAGTCACAAGCGCTGGGGCTGGTGGGTTCAAACCTGGCCTGGGCCTACTAAACAATGACAACAACAACAACAAAAAATAGCTAGGCATTGTGGCAGGCACATGTAGTCCCAGCTACTTGGGAGGCTGAGGCAAGAGAATCCCTTAAGCCCAAGAGTTTGAGGTTGCTGTGAGCTGTGACACCATGGCACTCTACCGAGGGTGACAGAGTGTGGACTGTGTCTCAAAAAAAAGCTTTTTGGCTTGGTGCCTGTGGCTCAAGCAGCTAAGGCACCAGCCACATACACCTGAGCTGGCGGGTTCGAATGCAGCCCTGCCCACCAAACAACAACAATGGCTGCAACCAAAAATAATCAGTAGTTGTGGTGGGAGCCTGTAGTCCCAGCTACTTGGGAGGCAGAGGCAGGAGACTCGTTTGAGCCCAGGAGCTGGAGGTTGCTGTGAGCTGTGATGCCACGGCACTCTACCTAGGGTGACAGCTTAAGCCTCTGTCTCAAAAAATAAAAAAAAGCTTTTCATTTTGAAGCTATATCCAGGTATTTCCAGCAGATAATTATATTTACCAAATACTGTGTACCGCAGTGAAAAGTGAAATATGAATGCTATACCTAAGTCCAACACAGATGATAACAGTGTCCTAAACTATTTGAGCCAATAGATTTTTTCCACCAAGGCAATGTCTTAACCTTTCTGGGCCTCAATTTCATAGCTATAAGATGTGGGAGCCAAACCAGATTAAATGAACTACAGGATTCCCTCCATTCTTAAAATCTTACACCCAATGATAGAACATTATTAAAGTCAGCTATGGGTATAAAATTTGAGTAGAAAACAAACCATTTAAGTTTATACTGTCATTCCAGAGCTAACCACAGGGAGGAGCGAGGGATTTGAAAGAATTCCCTAGGGAGACCTGTACGCAGCCCACCTAGTTGGTGGATAAATCTTCAATTCCTGGCATAATTAGGGTATTTCCCTAGCCCCTCTGTCTAGACCTCACAATACTCTCCACAAAGACACATCTAACGCTTCTTTATCATTTTCCTTCCGGTTTTCCCTGTTCTCGTTTGTAGTTTCACATCCATTTTACACACTACTACTTCTTCCACCCCGCCCCCATTTACTTTACCTTTTCCCTCTTACATCCAGAGTGAAATTTGCTAAAAATTAAGTTCTCTGTAGTTTGTGATGGAAAAAATTGATGAAATGATTGATAACCAAGGAAACTATCATCTACAACAAGCACAAATAATTACTAAGCTACAGAGAAATCTCAAAGAAGAAAAAAATACCAAGGATAATTAGAAAAAAAATTCTAGTGATCGATACAGTTTAAGTTTTCCAAAGTTAGCGAAAGGCCCTGAAAAGAGTAAAACGAGTGACAACTCTTGGAGGTCAGGTCCAGCCTCTAAAATTATAACATGCAGAGCTCAAAGCCAGGCAACCCGGTGTTCAGAATGTGAAATAGACTCTTTACCCTGCTTCCTTTCACTGTCAAACTCCTTGCTGATAAAGGCCTCTCACATCACATATTTTACGTAAAAATACAAATACAGTTATTCACATCTATTCATTTCTTCCTCAAGAAATAAATGAATACACAGTCCCTCTTCTTTCTGTTTTTATTTCCACCCTAAACCTCACACCGTTGATGAGCCTGGAGAACCGGGTTGGCACGAGAGGATGGCGCGAATGCACGGGGAGAGGGCGGTCAGTAGGCGGAAGGTGCCTCTCCGCACATGGTCGAGCCCTCCCCGCCACTGGCCACCGGCACACGGTACCAAAGCGCTGACAGCTCCCTCAAGCCCCAATCTCACGTTCGCCGTCCCTCCCCAAACTGCCACTGCGGCCGCAAGCTCCCGAAAGGGACCTTCCCCCAGGGAGGACCCCATCCCCCGCTCTTTCTCCGTCAGGTTCCCGCCCTGGAGCGGCCAGCCTATATGGGTCCCTGCCGCCTCACCTCCATAGAGACGCGCCAGCCTTGCATGGCTGAGAAACCGTAGGGCAGCGGCAGGCGCGGGGCTCCGACCCCGTCCCCTGAGCACTTCACCGTGTTGGGCTGGGAGAGGTAGGCACCCATGGCGGCTGCTGGCCGGTGGCCTCAAGGGTAGGAGAGTGGGGCGCGACCCGTGCCGGCGCCGGAGCCGGAGCCCCGGGGGCGCGCGTGGCAGGAGCAGGCCGGGCTGCGCGGCCGATGCAAGGTGCCGGTGAAAGGCGCGAGGCCGGCCAGGAGGCGGTAACGGGACGGGAGCAGAGGGGGAGCGGAAGCGGAAACGGCGCTTCTCCAGACCCCGCCCGGCCGGCGCGGCGCGGCGCTGCCGGCAGTCATTTCCTTAGCAACTCGCCCCGCCCGCGGGAACAACGGCCCGCCCAACTGCCACTCCCGCGAGACTGGCGCGACCACGCCCATCAACGGCCGCTGCCCTCCTCCAGCGGCCACGAGCTGGCCGCAAGTTGCCCTTCGATGTATCCTCGCTGCGCCCTGTGTACGTCCCCTGTCCCCGGCCTCTTGGCGTTTTGTCTGAAGCCTCTTCTGTGCGGGACTTGGCGCCTCTGGTCCGTCCTTCAGTATTTTCAGCCCGCTCTCCAGGCACCGCGCCCTTAGACTCTGCAAACCCCGCCCGATTCAGTTCAATTAAAGTTACATAGTATTTGTTTTGCGCTTACAAATTACTTGGCTAGGCCCTATGAGGCTTGCACAAGAAGAACGTGAGAGTCTTTTCTGACAAAGGAAAACGAAGACCTGTTCTGTGACACAAGTCAAGTTCATACGATATAGAAATGTTTGGTACAGTCTATGCTGATTGAGAAGAGACCAAAGGATAGGAGGGCGAGTTACACCTTAGACTGAGGATTAGAAGGATTTATTTTACTCATACAGAGGATGCCTTAGAATTGCATTATGCCAAGGAAAAAGGGAATATGTTATGGGCGGCGCCTGTGTCTCTAAGGAGTAAGGCTCCCCACATGCTAGAGGTGGTGGGTTCAAATCCAGCCCCGGCCAAAAACTGAAAAAAAAAAAAAAGGGAATGTGTTAAGGTTTGGAAGAGTGAGGAAAGAATATGAATTGCAAATGTATATATACATATATATATTGCATTTAGGAGGATTTCTGAGGAAACTGGCCTCAGAGAATGATTCTAAGTGGTATATTAGCTGAGACAGAGGTAATCCTATGCGCCAAGATGGGTGACTTCGACTTCATTGTCAGCCCGGCATAGCATTTTAGGATCATTGGGCTAGTCTTTGTATTCTGTGTACACTGGAGGGAAAGAGACTGGGACATGTTTACTGGTTAGAGGGCTCTTGATCTAAGCATGAGATGAGAAGGGCTGGGACCAAAGTGAGGACAGGGTAGCAGTGGGAATACAGATGAAAGGGCAAATTACATGATAACAAATACAACAAATTTGGTAATAGATTGTATTTAAGCGTTAGAAGAGAAAGGAGAAATTCTCCAAACTATGACAAGATTGATTTTAAAACAAAGCTAATCATGGCTTCCTCTTGCTCTTCAGATAGTCCTTAGCATAGTTTACAAGACCATTCGTGCTTGAAAGGACGGACTCTAGTACACTTCTCCCACTTACTCTCCATTTCCTCTGCACTTGAGTTACCATTGTGTCCCCCAGCATCCCCAACACACCGATATATCTTACAAAGCCAATTCTTCCTCCTTTTGTGCTTTCACCCACAGAATACATCTCTCCAGCCACCCACTTGATCATCACTTTCTCCAGTAAACTTCCCATAATATCCCTGCACTAATTTGGGTCCCCACTTGTTTTTCTGTCTTCTTGGTGGACATTTATGAAGGCAGAAATGCCATTGAATTTACCAAGGTGTCCCCACCATCCCTAACACACCTGTTGTATGTGCTCAATAATACTCAAATGTTCAGGGTGCCACCTGTGCTCAGTGATAGGGTGCTGGCCCCATATACTGAGGGTGGCAGATTCAAACCCCGCCCCAGCCAAACTGCAATAAAAAATAGCTGGGTGTTGTGGCAGGCGCCTGTAGTCCCAGCTACTTGGGAGGCTGAGGCAAGAGAATCTGCCTAAGCCCAACAGCTGGAGGTTGATGTGAGCTGTGATGCCACAGCATTCTACTGAGGGCAACAAAGGGAGACTCTGTCTCTAAAAAAATTAAAAAATAACATATTTTTAATGTTTGTTGATTGAATGAATAACCCCAACATTTTGACCCTGCATGACAAAATTTGGTGGAGCTATTAACAGAAAACTATGTGGTTGTGGGAGCAGGGATGCTAGTTTGGGGAGAAAATGGTGAATTCAGTTTAAGATGACAACTAGATAGGCTCGGCTTCCATAGCCCAGTGGTTAGGGCACCAGTCACATACACCAGGGCTGGCAGGTTTGAACACGGCCCTGGGCCAGCTAACCAACAATGACAACTACAAAAAAAAAAAAAAAAAAAAAAGCTGGGCCTTGTGGTGGGGGCCTGTAGTTCCAGCTACTTGGGAGGTTGAGACAAGAGAATCACTTAAGCCCATGAGTTGGAGGTTGCTGTAAGCTGTGACACCACAGCACTCTACCCAGAGCAACATAGTGAGACTCTGTCTCAAGAAAGAAAAAAATAGATAACAATTAGATATATAAACATTGAAAGTATTGGATTGGGGGCTGGGCATGGTGGCTCATGCCTGTAATCCTAGCATTCTGGGAGGCCGAGGAGGGAGGACTGCCTGCCTAACCTCACAGGTTGCAAACTATCTAAGCTGAGTGAGACCTCCTCTCTAAAAAAAAAGCTGGGCATTGTGGCAGTGCCTATAGTCCCAACTACTTGGGAGGCTAAGGCAAGAGAATCCCTTAAGCCCAAGAGTTTGACATTGCTATGAGCTATGACACCATGACACTCCACTGGGGGCATCAAGTAAGACTCTAAAAAAAAAAAAAATATATACCGGGGCAGTGCCTGTGGCTCAATGAGTAGGGCGCTGACCCCATATACCGAGGCTGGTGGGTTCAAACCCAGTCCCACCCAAACTGCAACAAAAAATAGCCAGGCGTTGTGCTGGGTGCCTGTGGTCCCAGCTACTGGGGAGGCTGAGGCAAGAGAATCGCATAAGCCCAGGAGTTGGAGGTTGCTGTGAGCTGTGATGCCGCTGCACGCTACCAAAGAGAGATAAAGTGAGATTCTGTCTCTACAAAAAAAAAAAAAAAATATATATATATATAGGATTGGAGTTAGGCCATTAGGGTGGAAGAAGATACTAATTAGGCTTGCAGGCTGTCATGAACCTGGGTGAGATCTCTGACCAAAGCAATGTAGAGGGAGCACGTACGACTCAGCCGCTTATTTTTGTCATCCAAGCTGGCCTCGAATTTTTGCACCTTATCCTCCGAGGTAGCTGGGACTACAGGCACCAGCCACTGCACCCTACTAAATGCTCTTAACGTTCAATTTTTTTTTCTTACTGAGAGAGTCTTACTTTGTCACCATTGAGTAGAGTACCAAGGCATCATAGTTCATAGCAACCTCAAACTCTTGGGCTCAATCGATTCTCTGCCTCAGCTTCCCTAGTAGCTGGGACTACAGGCACCTGCCACAACACCTGGCTATTTTTTTTGTTTGTTTAGCAGACTGCGTGTGGGTTTGAACCCACCAGCCCAGGAACATAATGGCTGGCGCCATAACCATTTAGCCACCCACACCCAGCTTTATCTCTTCAATTGTAAATTCAAATGTTAACTCAAGATTACTGAACAATGAATAGTGTTAATCCAGATTATCTGAAATATGCCAATTTGCTTCATTTGTATTTAAACAGCATGTTTATATTACCCTTACATTTATATTATCAAAATAAAAACAAAGTTTTAAAATTCTCATAGAGGATTCAAAATACCTTGGAAATACAAGATCTGCAGAGAGCAATAGACCACATATTGAGAAACATGACCTGCTTGTGGAAAGTGTTAATGGAACAGAGAATGAGAAAAGGGTGAGAAATTGGGAAATAGGTCTTCCCAGGATTTTTCTCCCAGACATTTCTTGGGTTCCTAATTCTGTTTTTGACCCTTCCTTCATATACCTCCGATGATACTCTTCATAAATTATCTTCAGAAAGGCTGGGCACACAGTGATTCAAGCCTGTAATCCTAGCACTCTGGGAGGTTGAGGTGGGTAGATTGCTTGAGCTCAGTAGTTCCAGACCAGCCTGAGCAAGAGACCTCATCTCTAAATATACCCTGTAGGGCTGGGCATGGTGAGTGGCTTGCTCTGGTAATCCCAGGATTTGGGGAGGCCAAGGCAGGTAGATTGCCTGAGCTCACAGTTCGACACCAGCCTGAGCCAGAGTAAGACCTCATCTCTAAAAGCATTATGACAGCCGCCTATAGTTCCAGCTACATGGGAGGGTGGGAGAAGAGACATGTGTAAGCCCAGGAGTTTGAGGTTCTTGTGAGCTATGACTCCAGGGCACTCTACCAAGGGTTACAAAAATAAAATAAAATATAAATAAAAATAGCCAGTAGTCCTAGCTTCTTAGGAGGCTGAGATGAGAAAATTACTTGAGCCTCAGAGTTTGAGGTTGCTGTGAGCTATGACCCACAGCACTCTCTTCAGGGTAACAAGAGTCTAAAAAAAAAAAAATAATAAGGAAAAATTACCTTTGGAAACTCAGCAGTTTTTTTTGTTTTTTTTTGTTTTGAGGCAGAGTCTCAAGCTGTCCCCCTGGGAAGAGTGCTGTGGCATCACAGCTCACAGCAACCTCCAACTCCTGGGCTCAAGCCAGTCTCCTGCCTCAGCCTCCCAAGTAGTTGGGACCGCAGGCACCCGGCCACAACACCTGGCTATTTTTTTGGTTGCAGCCATCATTGTTATTTGGCAGGCCCAGGCTGGATTCGAACCCACCACCTTAGATGTATGTGGCTGGTGCCTTAGCCACTTGAGCCACAGGCGCCAAGCTGAAACTCAGCAGGTTTTTTTTGTTTTTTTTTTTTTTTGAGACGGAGCCTCAAGCTATCCCCCTGGGTAGAGTGCCATGTCATCACGCTCACAGCAACCTCCAACTCCTGGGCTCAAGC
>NW_003852417.1:18349003-18358011 GCF_000181295.1 Otolemur garnettii
GCCCGCCACAACGCCCGGCCATTTTTTGGTTGCAGCCATCATTGTTGTTTGGCGGGCCCAGGCTGGGGATTCGAACCCGCCACCTTAGGTGTATGTGGGTGGCACCTTAGCTGCTTGAGCCACAGACACCAAGCCTAACATATGTTTTTATCTAAGTGTTTGCTCATAGGAGATTACAAAACTGGAGCCACCTGAGTATGTGCCAACTTGATCTCCAAATTTCATTTTTCTTTTTTTTTTGAGACAGAACCTCAAGCTGTCACCCTGGGTAGAGTGCCCTGACATCACAAGTCACAGCAACCTCCAACTCCTGGGCTCAGGCAATTCTCCTGCCTCTGCCTCCCAAGTAGCTAGGACTATAGGTGCTTGCCACAACGCCCAGCTATTTTTGGGTTGCAGCCATCATTGTTGTTTGGCAGGCCGGGCTGGATTCGAACCCACCAGCTCAGGTGTATGTGGTTGGCACCTTAGCCACTTGAGCCAGAGGCGCCAAGCCGATCCAAATTTCATATAGGAAGAAACACTGGTGTAAATCACTAGTGTCTCCCAAATGGTCTCATGAAATGCTGGGTTATCCAGCTCTGAAAAGTATTGGTGACTCCTGAGATTGCCTTGATCAGATCAAGATGAAGATGTTTTCCCCTAAGGAAAAGGATAGTCCCCTGTCAAACATTCTAGGAGGGAAACAAGTAGGTCTTAGGCTGAAAAAGAAGGGATCTTTTTGCCCTCCCCTGTCTGGCACTGACATTAGGATTCCAAAGTGTGACACAGTCTGGAGATTCCTGGTGAGGGGAAAGGGCCAGGGTAATCCAGTTCTGTATTAGCAATAATCTGAAGAGTGGTCACTTCTAGTGGTGGTCATGGGCTACTCTTTGTTTTTAGTGTCTGTGACCTCTGCATTTGTCAACTGAACAGCCTGGCCTGGGCTGAGCTTTGGGGGATAAGATCTGTGTCCATTGGGATGAGGCGATGTGGAAAGCCTAGAAGAGGTAGTGGCAAAACTCAGGAATAGCAGTGGTTTAGAATAAGGACAGCTAGTAAAAGAATAATTTCTAGGGAGGATCTGTGGCACACTAAACCATTCCTTAGGGATTTCCCAAAATCCTTGAGTAAGAGAATTCCCTTGACATATAGAGTGATGAGAACCGGGGACATGTAGGTTGAGTCTGACAGATTGGGCCAAAAGAACCATAGTATATTACTTTTTAAAGTTCTGCTGCTTCTTGTACTCATATCTAGGGAAAAAAATTCTTTTTTTCTTTTTTTTTTTCAGAGAGAGTCTCACTTTGTTGCCCTCGGTTGAGTGCCATGGCATCATAGCTCACAGCAACCACTCTAAATCTTGGGCTCAAGCGATTCTCTTGCCTCAGCCTCCCAAGTAGCTGGGACTACTGGCACCCACCACAACGCCTGGCTATTTTTTAGAGATGGGGTCTTGCTCTGGCTCAAGCTGGTCTCCAATCTGTGAGCTCAGGCGATCCACCTGCCTCTGCCTCCCAAAGTGCTGGAATTATAGGCATAAGCCACCAAGCCCAGAAATAAATTATTTTAAAATGTGGCTCATAGTCACAGTACCAAATAACCTAACAAGCCAATAGCTTGACTCTGCAGTTTGCTAGAGATTAAATAACAGCAATAGGCCAGGCATGAAGGCTCACACCTATAATCCTAGTACTTTGAGAGATAAGGTGGGAGGGTTGCTTAAGCACAGGAGTTTGGTATCAGCCTGGACAACATAGTGAAAAACTAGTGTCTACAAAAAATAAATAACAGCAGCAGTAGGAAACCAGCCAGGTGGAATCCTGCTCCCCTTTCCTCCCAAATGTCTGTCTGTCTCCTGGCTTCTGTCAGTGATGTCTGGCCTGCCTTCCCCCTGGGTTTTGTTGTTGTTGTTGTTGTTTTGTTTTGTTTGTTTGTTGTATTTATTTCTTTAATTTTTTTATTTTGAGACAGAGTTTCACTCTGGCCCCCTGAGTAGAGTTCTGGGGCATCATCATAGCTCACAGCAACATCAAACTCTTTGGTTCAAGCTATCCCTACGGTCTTGCCTCAGCCTCCCATGTAGCTGGGACTACTGGTGTGAGCCACCCGCCTGGCCTCAAATCTACATGGTTCTATCTCTGTATAGCTCTATCATCTCTAGTACTCTGCCCTGAAAATTTTAGCCACTTTAGCCTCACTGAACTCCAAACTCTGTCTTTGCAAGGTAAGGTTTTCAGGCTGTTTTAGGGCTTCCTGTCTTTACACAGTGGCCTGAAAATTCTCTCCAGGCTCTAAGCCAGGATACTCATAAATTTGCTTCATTTCTTTCTCTTATCTCTTACCTGATGTCTGAAAACCATTGCTTCATGGATTTTGTCCAATTTTCTAGGTATTTAAGATAGGAAGATAAGCTGGTCCAAGTTATACCATTGTGACCACAAGTGGAAATTTTCCTAAATAGTTTTATAAATTATTATTTATAAATGAACTTAGTGAGATTTTATGTGGCTTTTTTAAATTTTATTTTTATTTATTTATTTATTTATTTTGAGACAGAGCCTTAAGCTGTCCCCCTGGGTAGAGTGCTGTGGCATCACAGCTCACAGCAACTTCCAACTCCTCCTGAGCTCAAGCGAGACTCCTGCCTCAGCCTCCCAAGTTGCTGGGACCACAGGTGCCCGCCACAATGCCCAGCTATTTTTTGGTTGCAGCCATCATTGTTGTTTGGCAGGCCCATGCTGGATTCGAACCCGCCACCTTAGGTGTATGTGGCTGGTGCCTTAGCCACTTGAGCCACAGGCACCGAGCCATAGCTTTTTTTTAAACCCTTGGTTGTTTCTGGTATATATAAACGTGTTTTTCCTTCGCTCATAGATGATAGTGACTAGAGATAAAATCTTAGGTTGGGCCAGGCGCGGTGGCTCATACCTGTATTCCCAGCACTTGGGAGGCCAAGGCAGGTAGAGTGCCTGACCTCAGGTTCAAGACCAGCCTGAGTCAGAGCTAGACCCTGTCTCTAAAATATAGCTGGGCATTGTGGCAGGAGTCTGTAGTCCCAGCTACATGAGAGGCTGAGGCAAGAGGATTGCTTGATCTCAAGGTTTGTTTTTTTTTTAATTAAATCATAGCTGTCTACTTTAATGCAATCATGGGGTACAATGTGCTGGTTTTATATACAATTTGAAATGTTTTCATCAAACTGGTTAACATAGCCTTCATGGCATTGTCTTAGTTATTTTGTTAAGACATTTATATTCTACACCTAGTAAATTTCACATGTACCCTTGTAAGATGCACTGTAGGTGTGGTCCCACCAATTACTCTCCCTCTACCCATCCTCCTCTCCCTCTCCCCTGATCCCAAGAGTTTGAGATTGCTGTGAGCTGAGATGCCACGGCACTCTACCAAGGGTGACCAAGTGAGACCCTGTCTCAAACAAACAAAAAAATTAATAATTCTTATCTCTTATGTTTCTTTTTACTTTTTGTTGTTGTTGTTGCATTTTGGCTGGGGCCAGGTTTGAACCTGCCATGCTCAGTATATGGGGCTGGTGCCCTACTCACTAAGCCACAGGCACCACCCTCTTTTTACTTTTTTTTTAACTCTTTTTTTTTTTTTAGACAGAGTCTCACTTTGTCGCCCTCAGTAGAGTGTCATGAGTGTCATGGCATCAGAGCTCACAGCAAACTCAAACTCTTAGGATTAAGCGATTCTCTTGCCTCAGCCTCCCCAGCAGCTGGGACTTCAGGCACTTGCCACAACACCTGGCTATTTTTGTTTGTTTGTTTAAAAGGTCTGGGCCAGGTTTGAACCCACCAACCCTGGTGCGTGTGGCCAGCGCCCTAACCACTGAGCAATAGGTGCCAAGCCACCTATTACTTTCTTCTTTATTTTTTTTTTTTTTTTGAGACAGGCATGCTGTTACCACAGGCTAGAGTGCTGTGGAGTCACTGCTCATAGCAACCTCAAACTCCTGGGATCTAGCAATCCTTCTCAGCCTCCAGAGTGTAGCTGGGACTATAGACATCCATCACAATGCCCTGCTAACTTTTCTATTTTTTGTAAGGACAGCATCTCACTCTTGCTCAAGCTATTCTCAAATTCCTGAGCTCAAGTGGTCTCCCAGAAGCCATCTATATGTTTTCAAACATTGCTTTGCCATCATTTTCTTTATTTTATTCTAGAACTCTCCTGATAGATCTTAGGGCTCTCTTAGCTATGTATCGTTTATCCTCTGTCTTCGTGCTGAATTCTGGGTGAATTGGTTTATTTTCTCATTAGTTATACTCAGTTTAGAGTTCTTACTGATTTTTTATTCTTACTATTTTGTTGGTCTTAGTTCGAAACAAGTTGGGCAAGGAATTCCTCTATTAGTTTTTGTCCAGGTCTTTGTCACTGTCTCCCCATGCTTGCTTCAATCATGAACAAGCACCAGATTCTCTAGCTTTCTCATTTACTTTCTTAAGAATGTCCTCCCTGGAGAGACTCCTCTCTTTGCTCCAAAATGTAAGAAATGCTAACAAAATGAAGATTAAATTTTGAACTAAGGTGGAGGCAAAGGGAAGAAAACTAACACCCATGTTGGAAGTCTTCGTCTGTTACTGCTAAACAGTGAGGGTTCTTCACAAAAATTAGAGGTTGTATGGTCCATGTTCCTGTCTTCTGATACTGGGGAGTCAGAGAAAAGGAGAGTTCAGTCTTCCTTGGCCTGTTCTTCCCTTCCTAAACTGCTCATTGAATTCCTATTCATCCTTTAAAACCCAGGTTGTAGGTGGCACCTATAGCTCAAGTGGCTGAGGCGCCAGCCACATACACCAGAGCTGGTGGGTTTGAATCTGGCCTGGGTCTGCCAAACAATGACAACTACAACCAAAAAATAGACAGGTGTTGTGGCAGGCACCTGTAGTCCCAGCTACTTGGGAGGCTGAGGCAAAAGAATCACTGAAACCCAAGAGTATGAGTTTGCTGTGACCTGTGACACCACGGCACCCTACCCAGGGTGACAGCTTGAGGCTCTGTCTCAAAAAAAAAAGAAAAAAAAAAGAAGAAGCAGAAGAAAAGAAAATACAGATTGGACAGGTCAACCTGTTCTTTGGGAAATCTTATGCATTAGTTGCCTACAGTTGCTGAAATGAATTACCGCAAACTTAGGGACTTAAAACCACAGATTTTCTCTTTTACAGTCCTGGAGGCCAGATGTCTCACTGGTCTAAAGTTAAGGCATTGGCAGTGCCAGTTCCCTCTGGAGGCTCTAGGGGGAGAATCGGTTCCCTTGCCTTTTCTAGCTCCTGGAGGCTGCCTGCATTCCTTGGCATCACTCCATACTCTTGCTTCAGTGGTCATATTTCCATCTCTTTTGTAATCATATCTCCTTCTACTTTCCTCTTACATGCAAACTTGTGATTACATTAAAGTCCACCCTGATAAGCCAGGAAATCTCCATTTAAAGGAATCCTTCATTTAAACAAGTACAAAATCCCTTTTGCCATGTAAGGTAACATTTATAAATTCTAGGGATTAGGGCATGGATATTTTGAAGATGCCCAATTCAGCCTAATGTACCTTTCTTTCTTTCTTTCTTTCTTTTTTTTTTTTGAGACAGAGCCTCAAGCTGTCCCCCTGGGTGGAGTGCTATGGCGTCGCAGCTCACAGCAACCTCCAACTCCTGGGCTCAAGCGAGTCTCCTGCCTCAGCCTCCCAAGTAGCTGGGACTACAGGCACCTGCCACAACGCCTGGCTATTTTTTTGGGTTGCAGCCATCATTGTTGTTTGGCGGGCTTGGGCTGGATTCGAACCCGCCACCTTAGGTGTACGTGGCTGGCGCCTTAGCCGCTTGAGCCACAGGCGCTGAGCCCTAATGTACCTTTCTAGGTCATCTTTCTTCCATGAAGTCAATCAAGCCCTTTGTCTAACCTATGTACTATATGTTAATACATACTTCTGCCGTTGCACTTGTAACATTTCATTTATAGAGCTTTTTGAGAACAAGAACTTCGGCAGGGCACTGTGGCTCATGCCTGTAATCCTTTGGGAAGCTGAGTTGGGTGGACTTGAAGGAGTTCTAGACCAGCCTGACCGGTCTTGCTCAGGCTAGTCTCAAACTTCTGGCCTTGAGCAATTTCCCATCTCTACTAAAAAGAGAAAAACTACCCACGCATGGTGATAGGTGCCTATAGTCCCAGCTGCTCCGGAGGCTGAGGCAAGAAGATAGCCTGAGCCCAAGAGTTTGAGGTTGCTGTGAGCTGTGATGTCACAGCTGTGACACCATGGCACTCTGCCCAGGGTGACAGAGTGAGACTGTCTCAAAAAAAACAAAAACAAAAACAAGATCTCTTACAAACTTGTAAGAAAAAGATGATCAACACACAACACAGTAAAAAAAAAAAAAAAATATATATATATATATAATATATACACAAAGAACTTGAACAGGTAAGAAATTGAAGAGGAAATACAGTTGGGCAATGAATGTCTGAAAAGATGTTTAACTTCACTTTTAATTAAATAAATGCAAATTTAAAAAGCAGAATGTATTTTTTTTTTTTTTTGAGATAGAGTCTCACTATGTCACCCTGGGTAAACACTGCGGCATCACAGCTCACAGCAACCTCAAACTCTGGAGCTTAAGCAGTTCTCTTGCCTTAGCCTCCCAAGTAGCTAGGACTACAGGCGCCCGCTACAATGCTCGGCTATTTTTTTTTTTTGCAGTTGTCATTGTTGAACCTGCCAGCCTTGGTATATGTGGCTGATGCTGTAACCACTGTGTTACACGGGTGCTGAGCCAACAGAATGTATTTTTAAAAAATAAACATATTGGCATGGTGCCTGTAATTCACTGGCTAGGACACTGGCCATGTATAACTGAGCTGATGGGTTCGAATCCAGCCTGGGCCTGCCAAACAACAATGATAACTACAACCAAAAAATAGCCAGGCATTGTGTTGGGTGCCTGTAGTCCCAGCTACTTGGGAGGCTGAGGTAAGAGAATCGCTTAAGCCTAAGAGTTTGAGGTTGCTGTGAGCTGTAATGTGACAGCACTCTACCCAGGGCACCAGCTTAAGACTCTGTCTCAAAAACAAAAAAATTAACATATCATAAAGGTTAAAAAGATTGATGTTACTCAATGATGATAAGGATGTTGGGGAATAGGAACCCTAAAATACTCTTGGTGGTATTATTTGATAACTTTATTTTTTTGGAGATAGCATCTCAAGCTGTCACCCTGGGTAGAGTGCAATGGTGTCATAGCTCACAGCAACCTCCAATTCCTGGGCTCAAATGATCCTCCTGTCTCAGATTTTCTTTCTTTTTTTGCAGTTTTTGGCCAGGGCTGGGTTTGAACCTGCCACCTCTGGCATATGGAGCTAGTGCCCTACTCCTTTGAGCCACTGGCACCACTTTTTTTTTTTTTTGAGACAGTCTCACTATATCACCCTGGGTAGAGTGTTGTGGTGTCACAGCTCACAGCAACCCCAAACACTTGGGCTTAAGTGATTCTCTTGCCTCAGTCTCCCAAGTAACTGGCACCTGCCACAACGCCCAGCTATTTTTTGTTGCAGTTGTCATTGCTGGTTAGCTAACCCAGGCCGGGTTCTAACCCCTCAACTTTGATGCATGTGGCTGGCACCGTAATCACTGTACTACAGGCACCGAGACCAAGATTTTCTAATTTTAATAGAGATGGGGTCTCACTATTGCTCAGACTGGTCTTGAACCCGTGAGCTCAAGCAATCCACTTTCCTTGGCTTCCCAGTATGCTTGGATTATAGGTCTGAGCCATGGAGCCCGGCCAAAATGTTTTTTTTTGGAGATAGAGTCTTCCTCTGTTGCTCAGATTAGCATGCAGGGACATCATCATAGCTCACTGCAACCTCAAACTCCTATACTTAAGTGATCCTTCTGCCTTAGCCTCCCAAGTAGCTGGGACTATAGACACACACTACCATGCCCCACTAAGTTTTCTCTTTTTGAAGAGACAGGGTCTTAGTCTTGCTCAGGCTGATCTCAAACTCCTGGCCTTTGGCAGTCTTCCAGCATGGGCTTCCCAAGGTGTTAAGATTACAGGCCTGAGCTACTCATGCCTGGCCCTAACTTTTTTTTAATGATAAAAACTAGATCTGGGCTCGGTGCCTGTGGCTCAAGTGGCTAAGGCGCCAGCCACATACACCTAAGGTGGTGGGTTTGAATCCAGCCCAGGCCTGCCAAAACAACAATGGCAGCTGCAACCAAAAAATAGCCAGGTGTTGTGGCGGGCGCCTGTGATTCCCAGCTACTTGGGAGGCTGAGGCAGGAGACTCACCTGAGCCCAGGAGTTGGAGGTTGCTGTGAGCTGTGATGCCACAGCACTCTACCCAGGGGGATAGCTTGAGGGTCTGTCAAAAAAAAAACCAAAAAAAAAAAAACTAGACCTGGAGTTGGTAATTTTTTGAACAGCAACTTGGCTATATCTATTCAAATTCAAGAGGTTCTTAGCCCTTTTTTTTGGAGACAGAGTCTCAAGGTATCATCCTGTGTCGAGTGTGGTAATGTCATAGCTCGGGCTAAAGTGATCTTCTTGCCTCTGTCTTTCTTTCTTTCCTTTCTCTCTCTCTCTCTCTCTTTCTTTCTTTCTTTCTTGAAAGTCTCAGCTTTTTGCCCTTGGTAGAGTGCAGTGGTGTCATTGCTCATAGCAACCTCAAACTCTGGAGCTCAAGTGATTCTCTTGTCTCAGCCTCCCAAGTAGCTGGGACTATGGCCCCCACCAGAAAGCCCAGCCATTTTTTCCAGGCAAGGTCTTGCTTTTGTTCAGGCTGGTCTCGAAACTGGGAACTCAGGCAATCCACCCTCCTAGGTCTCCCAAGTGCTAGAATTATAGGTGTGAGCCATCACACCTGGCCTCTTGCCTCAGTTTTTCTATTTTTAGTAGAGACGGGTCTCGCTTTTGCTCAGGCTTGTCTCCAACCCATGAGCTCAAGCAATCCACCTGTATCAGTCTCCCAGAGTGCTAGGATTACAGGTATGAGCCACTGCGCTTGGCCATTGTTAGA
>NW_003852417.1:18359071-18370719 GCF_000181295.1 Otolemur garnettii
TTTTCTTTCTTTCTTTTTTTTTTTTTTGAGACAGAGCCTCACGCTGTCACTCTGGGTAGAGTGCCATGGCATCACAGCTCACAGCAACCTCCAACTACTGGGCTCAAGCTATTCTCCTGCCTCTGCCTCCCAAGTAGTTGGGACTACAGGTGCCCACCAGAAGCCCAGCTATTTTTTGTTGCAGCCGTCATTATTGTTTGGTGGGCCCAGGCTGGATTCGAACCTTACAGATCAGGTATATGTGACTGGCGCCTTAGACGCTTGAGCCACAAGCACTGAGCTTCATTTTCTTTCCTGTTTAAAGTACTGACTAATATTCCCTTGTATGGATGTACCATAATTTATCCACTCACCTACTGAAGGAGATTTTGGTTGATTCCAAGCTTTGACATTTATGAATAAAGCTCCCACAGACATTTATGTACATGTTTTTGTGTGGATATGAATTTTCAGCTCTTTTGGGTAAATACTAAGGAGTCCAACTGCTAGATCATACAATAAGAGCATGTTTAGTTTTGTGAGACTGAGGCTGGGCACAATGGCTTAGGCCTGTAGTCCTTTTAGGAGGCCAAGGTGAGACTTAGAGTTGGAGACCACCCTGAGCAACATAGACCCCCATTTCAAATAAAAATAAATAAACGTGTAAATTAAGTAAGACTGGGTATGGTTGTTTTCATCTATAATCCCAGCACTATAGGGGACTGAGGTGGAAGGATTACCTGAGCCTGTGAGTTTGAGGCCAGCCTGGGCAACATAGTCAGATTCTGTCTTTACAACAAAAAACCAAAAATGATTGGGGCATGGTGGTAGGCACCTGCAGACATGGTTACTTGGGAGGCTAAGGTGGGAGGATCACTTCAGCTAGGAGTTTGAGGTTGCAGTGAGCTATTAGCTCACTCAGAGCAATCTAGTCCTCACAACAGAGTGAGAACTTGTCTCAAAAAGAAGAAAATAGAAATAACCCCAATGTCCACTGGTTGTTATTAATTAAATGTTGGCATATTTGGACAACAGAATACTCTGGTTTAAAAATAACTAGTAGGCTTGGCGCCTGTAGCACAATGGTTACAGCACTGGCCACACGCACCGAGGCTGGTGGGTTGGAACCCAGCCTGAACCAGCTAAACAATGATGACAACTGCAACAAAAAAATAGCCAGACATTGTTTCAGGTGCCTACAGTCCCAGCTACTTGGGAGGCTGAGGTAAGAGAATCGCTTTAAGCCCAAGAGTTTGAAGTTGCTACAGCACTCTATGGAGGGTGACATAGTGAAACTCTGTCTCAAAAAAAAAGAAAAGTTAAGTAGTAAAGTAAAACAAAGTAGTGGTTAAAAAATTACAGTAGTTCTATGTGCACCACCATGAGAAAAAGTGAAAAGAGTAAATAGAAAGTTTATGTAATATAAGCTTGCTTTTCTTTGAAATTATATACACACATATTAATACTTAGAAAAAGAAATATGCAGAAACTTATTTGGGGGAAGGAAGGTTATAAGAGATAGTAATTGACAATATTTATGATAGCTGTGAGGATTAAACGAGTTAATATTTCAGAAGGCAATTAAAACAGTGCCTAGCTCATAGAAATTATTACATAAATGTTATGCTAAAATATTTTTGAAATATTTTGATATTCTGCAACAAGATTATGTTGTTTTTATAAGCAGGAAAAAATAAAGAAATAAATGAGAAAAAAAATGACGAAAAATAAATGAGGCAGCGCCTGTGGCTCAGTGGGTAGGGCGCCGGCCCCATATACCGAGGGTGGCGGTTCGAACTCCGCCCCGGGCCAAACTGCAAAAAAAAAGTCGGGCCTTCTGGCGGGCGCCTGTAGTCCCAGCTATTCCGGAGGCTGAGGCCAGAGAATCGCCTAAGCCCAAGAGCTGGAGGTTGCTGTGAGCTGTGACACCACATCACTCTACTGAAGGTGGCAAAGTGAGACTCTGTCTCTAAAAAAGAAATTAAAAAAAAAAAAAGAATCGAGGAGGGATGAAAGATTGGTTTTAAAAATAAATATTTTGAAGTGAAGAGAAAAAGAGGACTTCGACCAGATGACCTTCTTTCTCACAGTGAAGATTAGATTCTCTTTATGGATAGTGAAATTTAGTGATTATGACAACCTCAAATGATTCATCTTCTCCTTCCACATACATGTCTAATGGCAGAGTGAACTTCTATCCTTCAGGTTCTGTGTTTTGTTTTCACAGATCGAGGGCTCACCCAGGATTTATCATCCTCCCGCCCTTGAGTCAATTTAAATTCTTTCCAAACATCTTTTAAAGGTAATTTTCTTTTCCAAAACGTACTGTTTCGTTTACTAGATTTGACTCTTACCAACTCAACTCTCGATAAATAATGCCTCTGATTCTTTTTTTTTTTTTTTGCATTTGTCAACTATCACTGAATAATAATTTCAATGAATATGTTCTCAGGAAGATCAAATAAGGTAACATCCGTGAAAACCTCTTGCAAAGTTTTAACAAATAGAGGAGTGCTGTGCAATCACAAAGTCTTAGCTATTAATCTTCGTTAAGTAATTTTAAAAAGCTTTCTGTAGAATTGGTGTCCTGCGCTGTTTCGTCCCAAAATAATAAAGGTGGGCGGGCGCTCCTCTCGGACTGCGGCCACGTCTTTTCGCTCCTTTTGTCTTTCCGTGGGTTTAGAACTGTCATGGCGCCTTCAAGAAGAGGGAGGCGGCTTTCCCTTAAGCCAGCAGAATCATCGGGGGCACCTGGACGTGGCGGGTGGGGTGGACAGAGACAAGCTCCAGTTGGGACCAAAAAGAACGCTCCTAGAGATCTCGGCCGACAGGCTCCAGGGGAGAACCGTGGAAGACTATCCCAGCTAGCGCCCTGCAAGCCGGGCACCGCCCACCCGGCCGCCCTGACCAATGGAAACCTGACGGCAGTGCGGCACCGCCCATCTGTTGGTCCCGACGCCGCGAGGGCGGGGTCCGCAGTTCGGTTGCGCTGCGGAGCGCAGCTGTGAGGGAGTCGATCTGATCCGGAGCCCCGGAACCCGAGCTGGAGCTGAAGCGCAGGCTGCGGGGCGCGGAGTCGGGAGGTAAGCGCCCAGGAAACTGAGGTCCGGGGGGAGGAAAGGGCTCATGAGAGGACGGAAAGATTGGCCTCCGAGGCCGGTGGGACCTGGCAGGCGGGTGCTGAAGGGGGCCCTGCTCACTCGGCAGACTGGGGCCCAGCCCGCCTGAGCCGAGGGGCCGCTCCGGCCCCGCAGTCTCTGCCCGGGCCTGCCCTCCCCGGCGTGGCGGTGGCGGCCCAGAATTCTGCGGGCGCGGGTCGGGAGGCCCTGGCGTTCGCTTGGAACTCCGGCTGCGAGAGGCGGGGCTCGGCGGGCGGGGGCGGGGGCGGGGGCGGCGGTCGCGGCCCGGCGGCTTGCGGAAGCGCGGTCGCCAGGCCGGGCCTGCTCGCGGGGCGGCGCGCCGACTGCGCGGGGGCGTGGCCTGCGCCCTGACGGCGCCGCGGGCCGGCCTTTGATGAGGTGGCCGCAGCTCGCTGCCGGGGACCTGCCACACAGACCGGCTGGGCGCCCGCGCGGGCCCGCGGCTCCTTTCCGGACGCCAGGCAGGGCGACCTGTTGGAGTGAGAAATTCAAGGGCCTTCTACCTCCGGGCTAGTTTTAGTTCCTACTGGACGGCCTTGCGGGTCTCAGAGGTCCCCTGTGGTCCGCTCAGGGTGAGAATCGCCTAGAGGCTTATGGCCTGCGAACTGTTGCGGAGGAGTTGACATGCGTAGGGGATGCAGTCCAACAAATGAAGTCTTGGAGAAAAACTTTGTAGGACGACCCACTTTGCTCCGAAGTGAACATACTACACTACTCAGGGTGGCTGGAGGCGGCGAGGAGATTCCCTTTGGGAACGAAAATGGGCTTTTCCATATGTGATCTAAACTTCTCAACAACTCTGAGGCAGAACTCAGTGTTGCAAAGGTTTCTTCAGTAGGAGGAGGGCTGAAGGATCTTGGGCCCTGCCTCATTTTCCTACGCAGAAAAGATTGGGGAAGCAGGGTACAAGCACATTCCAAGGGCATCTGTCTCTGTGACTGACGAAAGTTTGTATTTTCCTGTGATGCCTGACTGTGGATTAGTTTTCTGTGCCCTGGGTCCAGAAGTTTCTTTAGAGCCCATTGGCTACAGGCTTCCTGTACTAGAATTCCACTGGTATTTCCTATTGTAGTCAAGCTGGGAGTTTTACTTAGCTATACAGATTCTAGACACATTCAGTGAATATAGAAAGTAACTAATATGGACTTTCTTACCATTGTCTTAGCTACTTTTTCAGTAGAAGAAAAAGGAAAAGATCTCTAACTCATTTTGTGGTAGCTTACTTCAACCTACCAGTATTAATAGTCTTTCTAAGTCGGCTGAGTTAAATTTCTAGAATATGCAAGGACCTAGAAAAATAACAGGAGGAAAGAGTATCTTACCAGTATGTAACTTTGGTATTTACTAAAATATCTAATAAAAATTTCCTGACTTGAGCTCAACAGTGTATGCTAGGGGCAGAAATGGGTAATAGCATTACACAGTTCTAAGGTTGGCATGTGTTTTTTTTTTTTTTTTGAGACAGAGTCTCACTTTGTCACCCTTGGTAGAGTGTTGTGGCATCATAGCTCACAGCAACCTCAACCTCTTGGGCTCAAGTGATTCTCTTGTCTCAGCCTCCGGAGTAACTGGGGTTACAGGCGCTGGCTACAACGCCTGGTTATTTTTAGGAACAGGGTCTGGCTCTGGCTCAGGCTGGTTTCAAACCTGTGAGTTCAGGCAATCCACTGGTCTCGGCCTCCCAGAGTGCTAAGATTGCAGGTGTGAGCCACCATGCCTGGACTGTTTGTTTTGAGACAGTCTCCCTGTTGCCTCATGGCACTGCCAGCCTAGTTCACAGCAATCTCAAACTCCTGGGTTCAGGTGATCCTCCTGCCTCAGCCTCCCTAGTAGCTGGGACTACACGTGCCGACTACACCTGGATAAATTTTCTATTTTTAGTACAGATGGGGTCTCACTGTTCCTCAGGCTGGTCTCCAACTCTGGAGCTCAAGCAGTCCTCCTGCCTCCACCTCCCAGAGTGCTAGGATTATAGGTGTGAGCCAACACACCTGGTCTCAAAAGTTTGGTGTTGATTGTGGAGGCATCTGGCATTCTGAACTAAACTAAAGGAGCAAATTTACTTTCTAGGATATGACTTTTGTACTGGAGAGTACTCTCTTGAGCCTAGCACACTCAGGTTCCAACCTCTTCACAGCCTTTATTTTTAGAGGTACAGAATAACATTCATTGCTTGTCTTGTGACTTTTAACTTAAGGACATTTATCTTTGAATTCTTTTTCTTCAGTTAGCCATGCCTCTGAAAAAAATCTTAATACTGTATAATGCTTTTTCCTATACAATCTGTAAGTTTTGTAGTCTTGAGTTATTTGTACTTGAAGTTATTGAAATACCTATGTCAGATCCAGTGCTCCAGAGAATAGAAACTTCGGAGTCTTTGAACAATGTGAATGAAGTGAAAGCTGGAGGCTTAAAGTCTTAGATTCGTGGTTCCTTGAGTGTGAACATCTCATTTAGTATTTCAAGCACCTAGCTCAGGGTTTGGCTCACAATAAGTGCTTAAAACATTTGTTTAATGAGTGAATGAAAAAGATATGTTGTTAACCAATACCCATGTGCCATACTCACATCACAGAGAAGTGAAGTCATTAGGAATGAAGTCACTAACCACTGTCAGTCACTGCATCCCAGGGTAGCCTCAATCATAGACTAGGAGGCTCATTCTGTGTATAGGAGGGATGGAGAGTGAATGTCCAGGTTAGTTCTAGCTGGATAAATCAGTGAAGGGTTTTAGCTGGATAAGTTGGCTGAGGGTCCAACCTTAGGGCTAACTCAGTGGAACATTTTGGAATCTGGAGTCATCTGTTCTGAAGAGAACTCATGTAGCTTAGTTCTTGAGCACAGTGCAAATCTGGGTACTTGGGGATTCAAAGGGAAGCCTGTTGGATGAGTATTTGCCATCAAGGAATGGACATCTGATTTTGTTGTTCATTGAACCATAGTAAGTGGGATTGTGTTACCATAAATTTTTTTTTGGAGACAGAGTGTCACCGTCACCCTGGGTAGAGTGCTGTGGCATCATCAAAACTCATAGCAACCTCAGACTCTTGGGCGCAAATGATCCTCTTGCCTCAGCCTTCCAAGTAGCTGGGACTGCTGGTGCCTGCCACAACACCTGGCTAGTTTTTTCTATTTTTAGTAGAGATGGGAGTCTCACTGTGCCTCAGCGTCGTCTTAAACTCCTGAGCTCAAGCAATCCACCCCTCTCAGCCTCCTAAAGTACTAGGATTATAGGTTTGAGCCACTGCCCCTGGATATTGCCAAAGATCTTACGTTTGCCACTCCTCAGTGGGTGGTAGTCATCTTAAATGGCTCCTATTCTTTAGACTAGAGTTAGGAGAGTATTAATGTTTTAGTATATAGATAGGATTAGTCTGGTTTTAGATTTGAAGGAAACAAAAGGGGAATTATGTGTTTTCTTTTGAGCCCTCAGATGAGTTTATTACTCATTACTGAATCTCTATAGATCTATCGTGACCCTCTCTGCCTTATCCCTCTGTTCTTGCACCAACCATTGCAGGCCTGAGTGTTCATTCCAGCATGTCGGAGGGGGAGACCCAGACAGTACTCAGCAGTGGCTCAGACCCAAAGGTAGAATCCTCATCTTCAGCTCCTGGCCTAACATCGGTGTCACCTCCTGTCACCTCCACAACCTCAGCTGCTTCCCCTGAGGAAGAAGAAGAAAGTGAAGATGAGTCTGAGATCTTGGAAGAGTCACCCTGTGGGCGCTGGCAGAAGCGGCGAGAAGAGGTAAGGTGATGTTACTGTCACTCTTAGGAGAGTAAATTCTTTTTTTTTTTTTTTTTTTTTTTGAGACGGAGCCTCAAGCTGTCCCCCTGGGTAGAGTGCCATGGCATCACGCTCACAGCAACCTCCAACTCCTGGGCTCAAGCGAGTCTCCTGCCTCAGCCTCCCAAGTAGCTGGGACTACAGGCGCCCGCCACAACGCCTGGCCATTTTTTGGTTGCAGCCATCATTGTTGTTTGGCGGGCCCGGGCTGGGGATTCGAACCCGCCACCTTAGGTGTATGTGGCTGGCGCCTTAGCCGCTTGAGCCCAGGCGCCGAGCCAGGAGAGTAAATTCTAAGAGGTTTAAAAACTGGAGGAGCAAAGTCTCACAAATTTCCAATAGGTTGGGGGCTAGGAACATGTAGAGTGTTAAAATGGAGGGCTTGTGAGGTAACTAATTCCCTTTCATTTGATTCTTCTCAGGTGAATCAGCGGAATGTACCAGGTATTGACAGTGCATACCTTGCCATGGATACAGAGGAAGGTGTAGAGGTTGTGTGGAACGAGGTACAGTTCTCTGAGCGCAAGAACTACAAGCTACAAGAGGTAGGTAGTGGGGAAAGGAGGCTGACTATGAGGAGAGTATTTTAGGGTTAGATTATTTCTAGGAAGATTTAGAGACTAGTTTCTCAGGATTATTACTGTGATTTGTGAACTATATTATTCCACTGTTCCCTTTGCTTGCAGGAAAAGGTCCGTGCTGTGTTTGATAATTTGATTCAGTTGGAACATCTCAACATTGTTAAGTTTCACAAATATTGGGCTGACATTAAAGAGAACAAGGCTAGGGTAAGAATTTTTTCCTGTTTTTTCCTGAGCTTACTACAAAGAAACTAGCTACATTATTCCTTTTATACTTCAAAGATTAAAACAAGATGGTTTTGAAACAATTGAAATCAGTTGCTTTGGTGGTATGAGTGTACAGTTTTGGCTACACCTGTGCTTTTTGTCTGGTAGCTAGGGCAGAAATCAATGAGCTTTTGCTTCCTTCTTAACATAACTTTTATTGTTCAGTAGTTTTCATTGTCCTATTTAGTTTAAGGAGATGATGCTAAGAACAGAAGGAGAGGAAGAAAAAGAACCTTCTAAATTTAACATACTCTCTGGTGTCTTTAAGTTATAAAGTAAGGGGCTTGGCGCCTGTGGCTCAAGCAGCTAAGGCGCCAGCCACATACACCTAAGGTGGTGGGTTCAAATCTAGCCTAGGCCCGCCAAATAACAATGACAGCTGCAACCAAAAAAAAAAAAAAAGCTGGGTGTTGTGGTGGGCGCCTGTGGTCCCAGCTACTTGGGAGGCTGAGCCCAGGAGTTGGGAGGTTGCTGTGAGCTGTAATGCAATGGCACTCTACACAGGGGGACAGCTTGAAGCTCTGTCTCCAAAAAAAAAAAAAAAGTTAACAAAGTAAGGGATCATTTCTACTATAAGGCTTTTTAGTAAGTGCTTTGCCTCCCCAGGTCATTTTTATCACAGAATACATGTCATCTGGGAGTCTAAAGCAATTTCTGAAGAAGACCAAAAAGAACCATAAGACTATGAATGAAAAGGTATGGAGGAAGAGCAAAGATCTAGGCTGGTTTTGGTGGGGTTTTAGAAAACACTATGTTAATTATGAAGCTGATCAGAAAGGGATGAGTGGGAGAGTTAAGAGAGGGAATTACTACTGACTCTTGGACAAATTCTACTCCAGGCATGGAAGCGCTGGTGTACACAAATCCTCTCTGCCCTAAGGTAAGTAGTATCTGGTTAGTTTCTTTCTTGTATTTCCTGATTTAGTTCCTTCAGACAGATTTCAAGGCATGACTCCGCTATTGTATTCTGCCTCTCCCCACTTTCTCTTAGTCATATATTATAAAAGATTGGGACTCCTGCATAGGTCTTTTAAAGGCTTCATCCTAATGCCTTGACCATGACACTATTTCCTACCCCTTTCTCCTAGTGTTTATCCAGCTATGTAAATCATCAGGCATAATGGAGATTCAGAGTGTGGGGATTATCTTTATGGTGACCAGCAGGAGTCCTGGCCCTTGGTCCTCTTTAACCCTTGGGTTCCCCCTGCCCTTAATTTCCCAGTGGCCCCTCTAACAGCCCAGTGCCCCCACAGCTACCTGCACTCCTGTGACCCCCCCATCATCCATGGGAACCTGACCTGTGACACCATCTTCATCCAGCACAACGGACTCATCAAGATTGGCTCTGGTGAGGGGAGGGAGAGGTTCTGGGCAGGGAAGCATCGGGAATTTGGGAACTGTGGGGGTAAGATCAATGAGGGAGAACACAGCAGAATTCGGAGTTGTAGGTGATAGAGGAAAGGACCTTGCAAGGGGTAATTCATAGGCAGTCAGTTAACAGAGAGGGAGCAGAGTGAATAATCGTGTACCCTTTGAAGGGAAACTGGGGTTAATATAGAGACATTGATAGGAGGTTGGGAAAGAGCAAGAGATGGGTGTGAGGTCTGATTTGAGTCCTTGAGGCGAGATCTTGCCAGAGGAGGTTCCAGGCTGTGCCTACTGTGAGTGCTTTCATTTGCTGTGTATTTTGTGTGCAGTGTACAACATTTCTGTGTGCTATGTTTGTGTGTTTGTGTGTCCATTTGTCTGGGGCTTGGCTGCTCCATCGCTCACAACTTTTCTCTGTTTTCCTCCCTCCCGCTTACGGGCTGCTCTGTTCCCAACAGTCTTTCATAGGATTTTTGCTAATGGTGAGAGCTCCCTCTGCCCCACTTGGGGCTCTGTTTGTGCTCCCTCTGCTCCCTTGGCGGCTGCCCAGTGCATGCAGTCGTGGGAGCACGTCCTATTCCCCTATCTCTCCTGCCTAATTATGCCTGCTTAGCTTCTGCCCTGCCAGCCCTCCACCTGCTTGCCCCTTCATACCTGCTTGTTTCCTGTGGATTTTGCCTGGCTGGCCACTTAACCTTCTAGATTCATATTTCCCCCTCATCATCAAGTTGGTTTCCCAAGTCATACTGTGCTCCCAGATTCTCTGTGACTTGTGGTCATTGTTTATGATTTGAGTGAGTCCGGATTGGGCCTGGCCCTGGTTCCTCATTCAGCCCTGTGTCAGGCAAGTTATGGAATAAAGGGTAGATAGAACAGGGTCTAAAAAGTTTGGATTAAGTGGAACTGCTTCAAGGGTTTTGGCTCAGTTCTGAGGTGTGTTTGAGTTACCTTCAGCAAAGGTGGGTAAGAAGGAGGTTATCTCTTTGGTTATATATATATATATATTTTTTTTTGTTTGTTTGTTTTGTTTTGTTTTTGGTTGCAATTTTTGGCCTGGGGCAAGGTTTGAACCCGCCACCTCCAGTATATGGGGCAGATACCCTTCTCCTTGAGCCATAGGCGCCACCTCCTTGATCATACGTTAATGCTTCTTACCTCCTATATCCAAGTTCCTGAGGTCTCCAGTTGTCACAGATAGGCAGGGCTGCTGTGTTTTTATGTTCCTTGCAGGGTGGATGAAAGAACTAAAACCAGATAGTTCATGTGATCAGGGATTAGAAGTACCTGGATTGGGGAAGATTTACAGGCCACAAATCAAAGTTTTTCTCTAGATTGTGTTGTTCTTTGACCAGCCAAAAGCCCTTGTGTATGTGTTAGTTCTGTGTGGCATCTTTGTTGCTACTGAGTCGGGGACCTTAAATAAGAAACAGTAGGGCTAAGAAAAGGGGAGGTAGGTGATGTCCATATGTGGTTCAGGATGGGAAAAGGGATAAATCTGTGCTTGCTGAGGGTTAGAAGGAGACTTTGAGAGAGAATTTGGCTTTGGGGGGCTTCTGTCTGGAGTGAGATGATGCTTTGTTGATGGTGGTCAGATTGTGGGTATCTCCCCTACTCCCAGTGGCTCCTGACACTATCAACAATCATGTGAAGACTTGTCGGGAAGAGCAGAAGAATCTACACTTCTTTGCACCAGAGTATGGAGGTGAGGCTCTGGTTTCTCTGCCTTGTCCTTATTCCGTTGATTGGGCACTTATGACCTGAGATACAGAAGTAGTATGACTGAAACATTTGGTCCTTCTCTACTAGCATACAAAATGTTTTTTCTCTTTTCCTTTTCTTTTCTGTCCTTCCCCCACCCCTACCCCACTTCTTTGGCATTTATGCCAGCCCCAGCTCCTAATCCTCTTAATTAACCAAAGCCTTCTCGATTTTTCTAGAAGTCACTAATGTGACAACAGCAGTGGACATCTACTCCTTTGGCATGTGTGCACTGGAGGTGAGGAGACCAGAAAGGAGGAGGGGAAAAGAGGCAAATTAGAAGATGGAAGAGGAAATGGAGGAGGGAGGACAAGTTAAGGTGCTAGTCTTGAAAGAGTGATTATGGAAGCGCTGAGGTTCTTAGGTCTCTACTTCTCCTCTTTTTTCTTCTCACTGCAGATGGCAGTGCTGGAGATTCAGGGCAATGGAGAGTCCTCATACGTGCCACAAGAAGCCATCAGCAGTGCCATCCAACTTCTCGAAGACCCATTACAGAGGGTAAGGGTTATCAGGATCACTCCCTCCTTAGCTGACTTTCAAATGTATTCAGGCTTCATCTTCCTTTCTACCTACTGGGAGTATGCTTTCTTCTAAGCGCAAGGGGACATAAAGCAGAAAAGACAGAACGTATACTCTTTCCTCTGGGAGTGTCTACCATGTTTTTGTATATATATACACACACAAATAAGGTTAAGATGGATAATACTGGAGTTAAAAATTACATGTTGGCTGGGCACAGTGGCTCATGCTTATTATCTCAGTATTT
>NW_003852417.1:18371412-18391543 GCF_000181295.1 Otolemur garnettii
AAAAAAAAAAATGGCCAGGTGTTGTGGCGGGCGCTTGTAGTCCCAGCTACTTGGGAGGCTGAGACAGGAGACTCGCTTAAGCCCAAGAGTTTGAGGTTGCTGTGAGCTGTGATGCTGTGGCACTCTACCGAGAGTGATATAGTGAAACTCATGTCACACACAAAAAAATTAGTCCGTTTGAATTAAATCAGTTACTTGAGATTTTTATATTTAAAGTAGCACTGTAAATTGACCACCCAAGGAATTGTAATAAACTGGTTAACATAAGGAACTAGGTCTGCTGTACTGATATGTACATGTGGTGCATGTCAAGTCTATGAAAATTAGGTCAACTTCAGGAGATGGTCATTGTAGGGACAAGGTCAGCTATGGTGGTTCTACTGTATATAGTTAGGGAAGGTCCCCTGAAATAATGAACTAAGACTTAAAGGGTATATCAGCAGAATCAGTAGATAGACTATAGGTAGTAGAGGCTAGATAGGAAGGTCTGCACAAGAACGGTTTGTAACTCTAATAATATTAGAGAAGTATAATAGGGAATAGGAGAGAAATGGAAGACTAGTGGAAAGTCTTGAAGGAGGTATAGAGTGAGTTTCTACTTCAACATTAGAGTGGGGTATTTAAGTGAAAGATCGGGTGTATGACCTTGTTGGCGTTTAAGACAAAGTAGGTAAGCAGGTTATTCTCATGGGACCATGGGAGTTAGAAAAGGAGGTGAAATGGTTATAAGAAGCATGGGAAATCCGGTGAATTTAAGATTATAGTGGGCAAAGGAAATTGCGATACTAGGCTTGGGAAATAAAAGAGATGTTGAATATTATTGATTGTAATTAAGTTCAGAAAAGAGAAGCTAAATTTGATGAAGATTGGAGAAGAAAGGCAGTGAGTAGACTGCCTCAATGGCAGAGAGGTAGACTATAAGGAGGAGGACACAGGTAAATATGAACATTAAAGAAAAAATAAAACTTAAGAGAAAAATTAAAACCAGAAAGATAGTGAATACTATCTTTCACATAGTACCTTATAGTTTTCAAGTTTTCAAACCCCTCAACAAGTGCTAATAGTGGCTTAGCGCCTGTGGCTCAAGCGGCTAAGGCACCAGCCACATAACACCTAAGGTGGCGGGTTCGAATCCCCAGCCCGGGCCTGCCAAACAACAATGATGGCTGCAACCAAAAAATGGCTGGGCGTTTTGGCGGGCGCCTGTGGTCCCAGCCACTTGGGAGGCCGAGGCAGGAGACTCGCTTGAGCCTAGGAGTTGGAGGTTGCTCTGAGCTGTGATGCCACGGCACTCTACCCAGGGGGATAGCTTGAGGCTCCGTCAAAAAAAACAAGAAAAAACAAGTGCAAATCCTCGTGCTAGGTAGAGTGAGAACTATAAAGGTGAATATAGTGGGGGGGCTTTGCCAGATGCCTATTCTACTTCCTTGTTCTCTTTTCTAGGAGTTTATTCAAAAGTGCCTGCAGTCTGAGCCAGCTCGCAGACCAACAGCCAGAGAACTTCTATTCCACCCAGCACTGTTTGAAGTACCCTCACTCAAACTTCTTGCTGCCCACTGCATTGTGGGACACCAGCGTAAGTCTCCTTGGCCCTGCTAGGAATTTTCTTCCAGTTTGGGGGTCTTAGAATTCTCAACAGCATGCTCTTTCCTCTTCTGCTTGCAAGGGGATTTTTTACCTCTTTGCCTCTGTGCTTTCTATGACATTAACCTGCCTATCCCTCCATGACATGCCACTCCATCATGCCTTCCAGACATGATCCCAGAAAATGCTCTGGAGGAGATCACCAAAAACATGGATACCAGTGCTGTTCTGGCTGAAATCCCTGCAGGACCAGGAAGAGAACCGGTTCAGACTTTGTGAGTAACTGAGAGGGTTTGAAAGGGACATATTGGTCACTATCACCCTGAGGCTCTGTATGCTGTCCATTCCCTGGGAATGGTTGAATGTCCTATTTTGCTTGTTTCCTTCCTTCCATCTTCTTTCTCCCTTTTTTTCTCTAGGTACTCGCAGTCACCAGCTCTGGAATTAGATAAATTCCTAGAAGATGTCAGGTAAGAGTGGAGTGAGAAGCAAGCTTTCTTTAGAAAGTAGGGGTGTGTTGGCTCAGTGCCTATGGCTCAAGTGGCTAAGGCGCCAGCCACATACACCTAAGGTGGTGGGTTCGAATCCAGCCCAGGCCCGCCAAACAACAATGACGGCTGCAACCAAAAAATAGCCGGGCGTTGTGGTGGGCACCTGTGGTCCCAGCTGCTTGGGAGGCAGAGGTAGGAGACTAGCTTGAGCCCAGGAGTTGGAGGTTGTTGTGAGCTGTGATGTCATGGCACTCTACCCAGGGGGACAGCTTGAGGCTCTGTCTCAAAAAAAAAAAAGAAAGTAGGGATGTGTGTCTTAAGGCATCATAGAGCCCATGTGACCTGTCTTCATCTCCTTCCAGGAATGGCATCTACCCTTTGACAGCCTTTGGGCTACCTCGGCCCCAGCAGCCACAACAGGAGGAGGTGACATCACCTGTTGTGCCCCCCTCTGTTAAGACTCCAACACCTGAACCAGCTGAAGTGGAGACCCGCAAGGTGGGGGCTATGGGGTTGTAGATGTCTCTGTAGCCAATAGTGGGAGGGAGAAAGGACATCTCAAATAAGGTTTTGTTCTTTAAAGAATGCATTTTATGGGTGGCACCTGTGCTCAGTGGGTAGGGTGCCAGCCCCATATACTGTGTGTGGTGGGTTCAAACCCAGCCGCGGCCAAACTGCAAAAAAAAAAAAAAAATATATAGGTGTTGTGGCGGGTACCTGTAGTCCCAGCTACTCGGGAGGCTGAGGCAAGACAATTGCCTAAGCCCAGGAGTTGGAGGTTGCTGTGAGCTGTGTGATACCTCAGCACTCTACCAAAGGCAATAAAGTAAGACTGTCTCTGTAAAAAAAAAAAAAAAAAAGAATGCATTTTCTGCTTTGTGGCAGCTATGTTCTGTGGGCTGGAAAGGCTTCCAGGTTATTGGTCTGTAGTTCTAGTGACCCTGTCTGACCTTTCTCCCTAGGTGGTACTGATGCAGTGCAACATTGAATCAGTGGAGGAGGGAGTCAAGCACCACGTAAGGATCAGGGCCAGGGCTGCATGGGGCTGGTTGGCCGGAAGGTGGGGAAAAGAGGAGCCTCATTTTATGAATGTCCTATTCTCCAGCTGACGCTTCTGCTGAAGCTGGAGGACAAACTGAACCGGCACCTGAGCTGTGACCTGATGCCAAGTGAGTCTCTCCTTTCCCTCAGAGGATGGAGAGTCTGAGTCTTATCTCTGAGGGACATATTCAGGGATGGGGAAGGTGACAAAGGCAGGAACACAGTGACTCACCTAGAATGACTGTCAGCCTCTGAAATTGGTGGGAGTTGCCGGATTAGTGCTATTTGAAGGGTGTTGCCGGACTGGTGCTTCATTCCCATAGTATATTTACTCCTCTCTCTTTGTCAGATGAGAACATCCCGGAGTTGGCAGCTGAGCTGGTGCAGCTGGGCTTCATTAGTGAGGTGAGGTTGCCGCCGCCTTCTGCCCTGGCTGCCTCCATGCTGTGTTGTCTCAGCCCATCTCACTGAGCTCTTCTTCCCCAGGCTGACCAGAGCCGGCTGACTTCTCTGCTAGAGGAGACCCTGAACAAGTTCAATTTTGCCAGGAACAATACCCTCAATTCAGCCGCTGTCACTGTCTCCTCTTAGAGCTCACTTGGATCAGGCCCCTCTCTGAGCTGTGGCTGTCGCTGGACACGCTACAGTCCTCCTGTCCTTTCCCCCCCAGTCAGTATTACCCTGTGAAGCCCCTTCTCTCCTTTATTATTCAGGAGGGATTGGGGGCTCCCTGGTTCTGAGCATCATCCTCCCCTCCCCTTTCTCTTCCTCCCCTCTGCACTTTGTTTACTTGTTTTGCACAGAAGTGGGCCTGGGCCTTCTCAGCAGCCGCCTTCTAGTTGGGGGCTAGTAGCTGATCTGCTGGCTCCCGCCCAGCCTGTGTGGAAAGGAGGCCCACGAGCACTGGGGGAGCTGAATTCTACAATCCCGCTGGGCGGCCGGGGCGGGAGAGAAAGGTGGTGCTGCAGTGGTGGCCCTAGGGGGCCATTCGATTCGCCTCAGTTGCTGCTGTAATAAAAGTCTACTTTTTGCTAAAACCGTCGTTTGCGTGTATGTGCGCCTTCCCCGCTAGGGGGCGCGGGCTGGGCGCCTGCGACGGGAGGAGGGATGTCCAGGTAGCGCTGGGCGGGACGGCCGCGGGGCGGGGCCAGGCCCAGGTGGAGCTGCCCTGCGGCTGCGGCGCAGCGGGAAGCAATGAGGTGCCGCGGTCTCTGCGCGTTCGGTAACTTCCGGGTCCTTCTCACTCTGCGACCACCCTCAGGCCTTGACGCTCCTGGGGGGAGCATCCCTCCCCTCCCTACTCAGGCCTGCACCCCATCACCCTGTGCTTTGCAGACGCTGCGCGGGGGCCCCGACGCCTGATGAGCGTGGGCCTTGCGCTGATCTTGGTGGGCCACGTGAACCTGCTGCTGGGGGCCGTGCTGCACGGCACCGTCCTGAGGCACGTGGCCAACCCCCGAGGCGCTGTCACACCGGAGTACACCACGGCCAATGTCATCTCCGTTGGCTCGGGGCTGCTGGTGAGCGGCAGGGTGGGGGTGGGGCTCAGGTTCCGGCGTACTTAAGAGCCCAGCGGGCCAAAGGCTTTGTGTTTTCAACAGAGTGTTTCCGTGGGCCTTGTGGCCCTCCTGGCATCCAGGAACCTTCTTCGCCCACCACTGGTGAGAGGGGACTTCCGGAGCTTGCAGGGAGGCGACCTTCAGTCAGGGAAATGGGGTCTGACTGAGCTTGGTCAGTGGACTGGGAAGAGCCTCAAATAGAGAAACAGGGGTGTCTAGTCATTGGGAGAGTTAGCCAGACCCGGGCTGATCAGCCGATCTCTTGTCCCTGCCAGCACTGGGCCCTACTGGCACTAGCTCTGGTGAACCTACTCTTGTCCACTGCCTGCTCTCTGGGCCTTCTCCTTGCTGTGTCGCTCACTGTGGCCAACGGTGGCCGCCGTCTTATCGCTGACTGCCACCCAGGACTGCTGGATCCTTTGGTACCACTGGACCAGGGGCCTGGACACACTGACTGCTCCTTTGATCCGACAAGAATCTATGTAAGCACATTCTCTTTCTTCTTCCCATCCACAAAGCCCTTTTGTTTCCCCTATTTGCACACCCCTGCTCCACTCCCTCAGTCCCTGTCCTTTCTTGCTTTTTAGGAAACAGCCTTGGCTCTCTGGATCCCTTCTTTGCTCATGTCCGCAGGGGAGGCTGCTCTGTCTGGTTACTGTTGTGTGGCTGCACTCACCCTACGTGGAGTTGGGCCCTGCAGGAAGGAAGGGCTTCAGGGACAGGTAAGGAAGAAGAACTGTAAGGGTTGATTCAACACAGGTTGGCTGTGTCAAAAAGATGCTGATCTTTAGGGATAGGGTGTCTAACTCCCTTCTTCTGCAGCTGGAGGAACTGCTAGAACTTGAACCTCCTAAATGTAAAAAGCAGGAAAATGAGCAGCTACTAGATCAAAATCGAGAAATCCAAGTACAACAGAAAAGTTGGGTTTAAAACAGGTAATGGGGTCAGGAGGGTGGTGGCCTGGGTAACAGTGGAGGCAGGGAAGTGCTCTTAAAGCTGGGTATAGGCTAGGGGCTGCGCCTGTGGCTCAGTGGGTAGGGCACCAGCCCCAGCCAAACTGCAACAAAAAAATAGCTGGGCATTATGGCAGGCGCTTATAGTCCCAGTTACTTGGGAGGCTGAGGCAAGAGAATTGCCTAAGCCCAGGAGTTGGAGGTTGCTGTGAGCTGTGATGCCACAGCACTCTACTGAGGGCGATAAAGTTAGACTCTGTCTCTAAAAAAAAACAAACAAAAAAAACTGGATCTAGGTCTGCTATGCTGCTTCTCTTCTGACCCCAGATGGTTCTCCCTCTATCAAGCAGGTGCTGTTCCACAGCTGTGTCCACAAGGCTTTTCATGAAGCAAGGGGCACTGACATTGGGATGATATAAACAACTGCAATAAAAATTTTCTTTCTTCTTCTTGATTAAGATTTATGATTATTTTGGGGTAGAAAAGGGCACTGTGTCGGTATTAGGGCTAACTCTAACAAGAGAACACAGTGGTCTCAATTACTTATAAAACTTTATTGAGAGGTCCTCATTAAAGGGGCTCCTCCTAAGCTCCACCAGTTACTGAAAAGAAAAGCTGGTGCTGGGGAGTCCTCCACACCACTGACTGATGAATTTCAGCACATCCTGGCACACTGGGCTGTGGGAAGTCTGTGAGCAAATGGAAGGAATATGACAAGAACTCCTTAGTGCTGAGAAAACATTCCTGATTCAAAGAAAACCAGAGGCTGGACACGGTGGGTCATGCTTATAATCCTAGCACTCTAGAAGACTAAGGTGGGTGAATTGCCTGAGCTCAGGAGTTTGACACCAGCCTGAGCAACAGCGAGACCCCATCTCTACTAGAAAAAAAAATAGTGGGGCTACTTAGGAGGCTGAGCCCAAGAGTTTGAGGTTGCTGTGAGCTATGGGACACAGCAGCATGCTACCCAGAGCGAAAGAATAAGACTTTGTCTCAGGCTCGGCACCCATACCACAGTGGTTACAGCACCAGCCACATACACCAAGGGAGCTGGGTTTGAACCCAGCCCAAGCCAGCTAAACGACAATGACAACTGCAACAAAAAATAGTCCGGTGTTGTGTTGGGCACCTGTAGTCCCAGCTACCTGGGAGGCTGAGGCAAGAGAATCGCTTAAGCCCCAGAGTTTGAGGTTGCTGTGAGCTGTGATGTTATGGCACTCTACCAAGGGCGACATAGTGAGACTGTCTCAAAAACCAAACCAAACCCAAATTAGCTCCATGATAGTGTTACAGGGAGCAGGGTTTAGGGTCTTCAATGCCTTCTTAATAATCCCACCCACACTTCTAGTGGTCTTTTTTCTAGTGCTGTTCTCTCTGCCCTCATTCTTCAAGTTCCCCTCTCTAACCTTGATGGCCATAAGGAATTTATTCCAGTTATCCTTGTTGGCAGCTTTCCCTGGCCGCTTAAATTCAATTTTGTTCCTCAAAATGGGGTATCCTGTGGGTGCAAGAAAAAAAGATGAACTAGGATTTGAGGGAGATTGAGAAGAGAAAAATAAAGAGTAACTTGGAGTTAGAAAGTAGCATTGTCTTGTCTTTTGCACCCCTTACTGAACTGTAGTAATAAAAAGCTTAGTGATCCTACTTCTTCCTACCTACCACACAGGATATGGGGTTTGCACCTGTAATGAGGCAGGGCAGGGCCCTGACTCCAGTGCTTGCTGCCACCAAGGAGGCCTCATAGGCACCACGTTCATCACGAGGCAGAACCTGCTCCAGCCGCTGGTCCATTGAGACTGTGAGCACCCAGTCTCGAACTTCTTCTCTCTGAGCTTCCTAAAAAACAGACAGCAGCAGTTTCACACAGAGCAGGTGGAGGTAGCAAGGAGGAGATGTGCTAAGCCCTCATCCTATATACCAGCTTTCAGCCATAAATGATCCTCTTGGACTGGAGGATACAGTCACAGCCTTATGTTTCTACTCTGCTTATGCTTTCACTGAAGGAACAGTGAGGGCTGAAGTCCTTCCCCAAATGGCACTCACTAGTGAGGCCTTCTTCTTTTCCAACCCTGAGCTCTTACCGGTACATGCTGCTTGGCTGGGAGTGGCACTTCAAAGGGAATGTCTGTATCCTGAAAATCAGAGTGATCAAGGGCATCCAGAGTCCCTTCTTCAATTGCCTGTAATACAGTGGATATCTTTGAGATAAGCAAAGCTCATGACAGGCAAAACCTTCCAACCTCTAGATACAGCTTCCCTACTCACATCAGTTAGATCCAAAAAGCGATTGAGGAAGATGAATGCCATATTTTCCCAGCCAACTGCCTGCAGTACGGAAAAGTTGAAAACAAGCTGGGCTTGGATCTTTGATATGCAGGGAGGAAGATCCAGCAATATACAGGAGGCCTATCTCCTCCATAACATCAGCCCCATGCTCAGCTTTTTCCCACCTGAACAGAAGGCATATTGCCTATATTTTGCCTTTGATTTCCTCTCTTCAGCCCCACCCTTTCTTGTCCCAGCTTACTTTGGCAGCAATGCCTGCTTCATAGAAGGCCTTGTCTGCAGGTAGTAGCTGGGTGTGACGCAAGAGAGACACAGAAAGCTTGGCAGCCACAGTTTCCTATGGATTAAAGCATTATGATCATGGTATTATAGTGACTGGCTACCAGACCAATGATTCTGGAACTAAGGCAGCCACAGAACTAGAAAACCAACAATCATTATTAAACTGCTCTGGATCGCAAGCCATTTTTGGTTTTAGTTTTTTTTCATCTGCACAAGAGTCCTGTGCCTAGATTCTTGCTAAGGTTCTTCCCATTTCTAGAATTCTATCATCCAAGAATATGAAATAAATACATAGTAAACAATCACAAAAAAGCCAAAGGTATGTGTATAAGAGGTGAATAAAGAAACTGGGATTTTAATATTTAAACATAATGAGGCTGGAGCTGTATGGGCACAAAGCTGTAAGAAGGTCAAAGCACTATAAGAAGAAAACTATCTGAGCAAGGGTTAAATATTTGAACAGAAGAGAAGCTAAAAGAGAAGTGGGGAGGTTCAAGAGCCCAAGACTGAGAATGCAGAACTTGAATGCATCTGGCTTCATGCATCTACAGATGCATCTGTGTGACTGGGGGCTCCACCCCTCTCATCTCACCAGTTGTTTGATGCTCTGGGCTGCGGAGCGAGTGGCATAGTAATGAGCTATCAGCAGCATTGTCTCAAACTCCTCATGGGCTGGAGAGTTTGCCTCACTGGACTTCACCAGGTTTTCACACTAGAGAAGGAAGACAGCAAAGCCTGGCTCAGGGCTCAGAGGAGTGCCATGGCCATACAGTGAGTGGTCACTGAGGACCACTTGGACAGAGGAAGGTAAAATACATCTGAAGACAAAGGTTTAGGTGAAAGAAGAAACCAGGACAAAGAAAGGCAGAGTAGCCCTTTCACTCTGTTGTTGACTCAACTTCCTCACCAGGTTGAAGAGGACATCTCGAAGATCAGCCCAGCTATGATAGGCCTCAGCATTGTTGGTCCCGGGGGAGCTCACCATGTCAGCAAAGATCCTCTTGTAGATATTGAAGTTCTAGGGTAGAGGGGAGAGAGTATCTGAGTGAGGATATAACTAGAAGACAAAGTCAGAAGAAATGGGGCCAAAGGGAGGAGGAGCTAGAGGGCAGCGATGGAGAAAATGTTGACTTTTTAGGGAAGACAAAGGAGTAAGACAATTATTTCTTATTAGCTGATATTCTGTGTGTGTGCGCAAGTGTACAAGTGTGAATGCAGAATCACAATGTTAATGAGACTAGTATCTCAGACAGCTGTGATTCGCAGGTAGGGCAGCAGGATTATTCTCTGGAGGAAGGTTTTTTTTTTTTTTTTTGAGACAGAGCCTCAAGCTGTCCCCCTGGGTAGAGTGCAATGGCATCACAGCTCACAGCAACCTCCAACTCCTGGCTCAAGCGAGTCTCTTGCCTCTGCCTCCCAAGTAGCTGGGACCACAGGCACCCGCCATAACGCCTGACTCTTTTTTGGTTGCAGCCGTCATTGTTTTGGCAGCCCGGGCTGGATTCGAACCCGCCACCTTAGGTGTATGTGGCTAGGGCCTTAGCCACTTGAGCCACAGGTGCCGAGCCACTCTGGAGGAAGTTAATAAAGGCCCTAGAGCTGTGTGCAGGACTCACTGCTGAAGGACAGGTCCCAGTGTGTTAGCTAAGAGGATGGGGAGCACCTCATGTGTTTCTTACAAAGGGAATTCTCCAGAAAGGACGTACATTTCTCAAGAGACTGAATGGGGACTCTGGGCATGATGATGTTCATTAAAGATAGAATCTTTTGAGAAGATAGTTCCTAAGGGGAAAGATGTTTCTTGAGGAGAAAGAAAGAATTTTCTTGTGGAATCATTCACTCCAAGGAGAAGACTGGTACCTGTGGGTTAGCAGGGGCTCCATGTTGCACATACAGGGCCAGTGCCTGGGCAAAGCCACCCTCCCGGATCAGGTGAGTTGCATACAAAGCCACATACTTGTGCAGAATCTTGTAGTTCTGTCCGAGGGTGGGGGGAAAGCATGGGTAAGGTTCGGATCAGCAGGACCAAACAGTGAGTACAGAGTGATGACTTGAGGCTATGGATTTGTTTAGGAGTCAGAGGGCAAGCGCAAACCTCTGACCTCAAGTTCAGAGTATGGAAGGCTGAGCTCTCTGATGTTCAATAGGGATCTTTGGGATTTGGGCTTTGTTGGAGGTAAGACAGGTGCAACACTGAGGCAGGTGGGGGAAATCAAGAAAAAATGTAAAGAGCTGGGAGTAGAAAGAAGAGCAGTACCTGCTTGGTAGCAGTTTCAATGCACTTGTCCCACTGGCCCTGCTCCACATACAGGTCCAAAGCAGCTACCACATCCACACCCACCAGCTATGGGTCAATGGAAAAGACAGTTACATGAGGACAGAGACGACACGAGGGAGAAAAGAAAAAGAGAATCTCTTGGGCCTCTCCCAGCATTCTACCCAGGTTAACTCTAGAAGTCTCACCGAGTCCACTTTGCCCTGGTTCTTGAGGAACTCTTTATAATGCTGGTCCACATAGTCTTCATACCTGTTAGATGTACAGAGAGCTCGGCCTTCACAGTCACAAGATGTCATACCCTCCCCATAAGTACTTTCTCTCAGTCTTCACAAAAGGAAGTAAAAGAGCATTTCCCAGTGAGAAGGGATCATGAGTTTACCGAGGATCTAACTCCTTGGCCACACGCTTGGCTTTGTTCCACTCCTCACCCTCAATGAAAGCATCGATTGCTTCCTTGACAAGGTCCAGGTTCAGATAAAGCTCTGCAGCCTGCATGATGGGAAATCAGAGTGGAGACCACCTTTCCCCTCAGCTCCCAGTTTGGTAAGCCTCCATTTTCCGAGAACTGCCTGCCCACCTCACACACCTTTCTGGGTAGATGTCTCCATTGCACCCACCTCTATGGATTTATTTCTGTTCAGTCCCAGCACTCTACTTACTGCACTGTGCTTTCCAATTCCAATCAACTGAGGTCCTACGGCCCGAACTACTTCCAGACTGCGTTGGGGAGGCAGAAACTTGATAGCGAGCTCAGCTGCCTTCATGGGTGAACAAAAGACGGGAATGGGTAGGAAAGACAAACACCACTAGGGGTTTTAAGCCTGACCCATTTCATACATTTTCCCTTCTAAGTCACTAACTTTCTTGTGCTCTCCTTTACCTTCTATACTCCTGGGGAAACCCTGGCTCATGATCCACAATCCTTTAAAAGACCATCAGTGACCTATCTGTTCCTCTCAGCACATTGTAACTCTTCAGACACCTTCTTTGCTATGTTAGGTCACTGCATTTTGTCCTGACACCTCTGACAAATTTGTCTTTCAAGTTCTTTGTCACAAATAGAATCTTGGTAGCATAATATAGAAAAAGAACTTCTAAAATGAAAAGTTTAGCTAGGCATCCATAGCACAGTAGTTATGGTGCCAGTCACATACACTGAGGGTGGTGGGGGTGAACCTGGCCTGGGCCAGCTAGACAATAATGATAGCTGCAACAAATAATAGCCGAGCATTGTGGCAGGCACCTGTAGCCCTGGGTACTTGGGAGGCTGAGGCAAGAGAATCACTTAAGCCCAAGAGTTGGAGGTTGCTGTGAGCTGTAACGCCACTGCACTCTACCAAGGGCGACAAAGTGAGACTCTGTCTCAAAAACAAAATAAATAAATAAATAAATAAATAAAAATAAAAAGTCCGAGACATTCTACAACTATTTGGGCTTTTATGAGCCCAGCTTCTTCATCCATACACACTAGATTTCAAAGACTTAGTACAAAATAAATGAAAAATCTCAGTAATATATGAGTATATTAAGAAATGACAACATTTTAGACATACTGGGTTAAATAAATACAATTATTTTCATCTGTTTCTTTTTCCTTTTATTTATTTTATTTATTTTTTTGAGTAAAGTGCTGTTGCGTCATAGCTCACAGCAACCTCCAACTCTGGGGTTCAAACAATCCTCTTGCCTCAGCTTTTCTTTCTTTCTTTCTATTTATTTATTTTTGAGACAGAGGCTCTCTTTGTTGCCCTTGGTAGAGTGCTTTGGTGTCACAGCTCACAGCTCACAGCAACCTCAAACTCTCGGGCTTAAGTGATTCTCTTGCCTCAGCCTCCCAAGTAGCTAGGACTATAGGCACTGCCACAATGCCCGGCTATTTTTTTGTTATAGTTGTCATTGTTGTTTGGCAGGCCCGGGCTGGGTTCAAAATCACCAGCCCAGATGTATGTGGCTGGTGCCCTAGCCTTTGAACTACAAGTGCTAAGCCCCCTTTTTCCTTTTTAAACAACAAGAAAATATATATTAAAAAACATGGTTACTAGAAAATTTAAATTCCATGTGTGGTTTGCATTATATTTCTAGTAGATAGTAACAGTCTAGATCAGCAGTTCTCAACCTGTGGGTTGCAACCCATAGGAACTGTATTAATGGCTGCGGCATTAGGAAGGTTGAGAACCACTGGTCTAGATAACTTTTAACCCTTAAAATTCAGAAATTCTACAAACCCAAGCATTTTTTCTTTTTTTTTTTTTTTTGAGACAGTCTTACTATGTTGCCCTTGGTAGAATGCTGTGGCATCATAGCTTACAGCAACCTCAAACTCCTAGACTCAAGCGATCCTACTACCTCAGTTGTTTTTATTTTTAGTAGAGACAGGGTCTCATTTTTGCTCAAGCTGGTCATGAGTTCAAACTATCCACCTGCCTTGGCCTCCCAGAGTGCTAGGATTACAAGTGTGAGCCATCGCGCCCAGCCGCCCTCTGTTTCTGTAGGTTTTGGATGACATTTAAGGCTAGGTAGAGTGGTTCACACCTGTAATCCTAGCTCTCTGGGAGGCTAAGAAAGGAGGATTCCTTGAGCTCAGGTGTCTGAGACCAGCCTGAGCAAGAGCAAGACCCTGTCTCCACTAAAAATAGAAAAGTTAGCTGGGTGTTATTATGCATGCTTGTAGTCTCAGCTTGGTGGGAGGCTGAGGCAGGAGTATCGCTGGAGCCCAGGAGTTTGAGAGACTCACAAAAAAAAAAAATTTAAATTAGGCGGCACTTGTGGCTCAATGGATAGGGCACTGACCCCATATACTGAGGGTGGCAGGTTCAAACCTGGCCTCGGCCAAACTGCAATAAAAAAATAGCCGGGCATTCTGGCGGGTGCCTGTAGTCCCAGCTACTCAGGAGACTGAGGCAAGAGAATTGCCTAAGCCCAAGAGCTAGAGGTTGCTGTGAGCTGTGACGCCACAGCACTCCACTAAGGGCAACAAAGTAAGACTCTGTCTCTACAAAAATAATAATAATATTTTTTTGAGACTGAGCCTCAAGCTGTCCCCCCTGGGTAGAGTGCCGTGGCATCACAGCTCACAGCAACCTCCAACCCCTGGGCTCAAGTGAGTCTCCTGCCTCAGCCTCCTAAGTAGCTGGGACCACAGGCTCCTGCCACAATGCCTGGCTATTTTTTGGTTGCAGCCGTCATTGTTGTTTGGCGGGCCCGGGCTGGATTCGAACCCACCACCTTAGGAGTATGTGGCTGGTGCCTTAGCCACTTGAGCCACAGGCACTGAGCCAATAATAATAATTTAAATGGGTAGATTGAGTAAGGCAGACTGTCCTCTCTAATGCAGACAGGCCTCCTCCAATCAGTTGAAGGCTGGAATAGAATAAAAAAGGCTGACCCTTCCCCAAGTGAGAGAGAATTCTTCCTGCCTACTTGCCTTAAAACCGGGACATTGGGCTCAGCTCCTGTGGCTCAAGCAGCTAAGGCACCAGCCACATACACCTAAGGTGGCGGGTTTGAATCCCGCCCAGGCCTGTCAAACAACGATGGCTGCAACCAAAAAATGGCTGGGCGTTGTGGCAGGCGCCTGTAATCCCAGCTACTTGGGAAGCTGAGGCAGGAGACTCGCTTGAGCCCAGGAGTTGGAGGTTGCTGTGAGCTGTGATGCCATAGCACTCTACCCAGGGGGATTGCTTGAGGCTCTGTCTCAAAAAAAAAAACCAAAAAAACCGAGACATTGGCTTTTTCCTGCCTTCAGAAACTCGAACTTAACCATTAGCTCTTCCTGGGTCTGAAGCCGGCTGGCCTTCACACAGGAACTACATGCCATTAATTCTAGGTTTCAAAGTTTGCTAACTCACGGGGCAGATCTGGGAAATTGCCTGTCTCTATAATTGCATGAGCTAATTCCTTTCTACTAACTTTCAACATACACACACATACATACGTATAGAGTCAATTTGTCACCTACTGATGGGGATACATTCTGAGAAATTTGCTGTTAGGCAATTTCATCACTGTGTGAACATCACAGAGTGCACTTACTCAACCCTAAAAGCACACCAAGGGTGTATGGTATAGCCCACTGCTCCTAGGCTACAAACCTGTACAGCAGGTTACTATACTGAATACTGTAGCACAATAAGTATTGGTGTATCTGAACACAGAAAAGGCAGTAGAGGCCGGGCATGGTGTCTCACTCCTATAATACTAGCACTCTGGGAGGCCGAGGTGGGTGGATAGGTGGAGCTCACAGGTTCAAGACCAGCCTGAGTAAAAAGCAAGACCCCATCTCTACTAAAAATAGAAAAACTTGGCTCGGCACCTGTGGCTTAAGCAGCTAACGCACCAGCCACATACACCTGAGCTGGTGGGTTTGAATCCAGCCCCGGTGCCAACAACAATGATGCTGCAACCAAAAAATAGCCAGGTGTTGTGGCAGGGGCCTGTAAGTCCCAGCCACTTGGGAAGCTAAGGCAGGAGAATCGCTTGAGCCCAGGAGTTGGAGGTTGCTGTGAGCTGTGATGCCACGGCACTCTTCCCAGGGCCACAGCTTCAGGCTCTGTTTAAAAAAAAAAAAAAATAGAAAAACTGAGGCAAGAGGATTGCTTGAGCCTAAGAGTTGGAGGTTGCTGTGAGCTATGATGTCACAGCACTCTACCTAGAGCGACAGCTTAAGACTGTCTCAAAAAAAAAAAAATAAGAAAGAAAAGGTGCAGTAGAAATATATTTAATCTTGTGGGACCACTGTTGTATATACAGTCACTGACAAAAACATCATTATGCAGTGTGTGACTATATATATATATATCCTTTTGGTTCTATTTCTCTAATACAGAAGGTCAGAATTAGTGCAACAGGTTAAGCTTGGTGGCTCTTGCCTATAATCTTAACACTTTGGGAGGCTGAGGTGGCAGGACCAGTAGAGGCCAGAGTTTGAGACTAGGCAATGTAGTAAGACCCTATCCTTACAAAAATTTTATTTAATTTTTTTGAGGCAGAGTCTTACTCTGTAGTCTTGGGTAGAGTGCTGTGGCACCATAGCTCACAGCAACCTCAAACCCTTGGGCTCAAGCAATCCTCTTGACTTTATCTCCTGAGTAGCTGGGACTACAGGTGTCTCCCATAACATCCAACTAGATTTTCTACTTTTAGCAGAGATGGGGTCTCACTCTTGCTCAGGCTGGTCTTGAACTCCAGAGCTCAGGCAATCTGCCTACCTTAGCCTCCCAGAGTGCCAGGATTACAGGCATGAGCCACTGTACCCAGCCACAAAAATTTAAAAAATCAATTGGTTATGATGGTGAATATCTATGTTCCTAGCTACTCAGGAGGCTGGGGTGGGAGGACTGCTTGAGCCTAGGCATTTAAGGCTGCTGTGAGCTATGATCATACTACTACAATCTAGCCTGGGCAACAAAATTAGCAAAACATACTGGGCTCATTTTATCTGCTGAAGGCTTCTTTTTAGGAACTGCTGGATAGAGGAGGAGTCCATGCTTTTATCATAGCCCTCATCTGGTTAGTTCCTGGGTTTGGAGTTGCCCTTCCAACTCCTGTCCAAGTCTTCCTTCCTTTTTCATAGACCCTTTCTGACCTCTCTAGCCTACAGAGATCTTACCACTCTGTGAACTCTAAGTCATACACTTTAGTCCTTACTTAGATACAGTATTAATTAATTGAACCATGGTTGGCCTAACTTCTCCTAACCTCTGGCTATCAGGGCTCTGGCTTAATAATTCTTTTATAACTTTTATAGCTTCTGGCTGTAGCGTCCAGCAGGCACTTAATAGATATCTCACTAAAAACAAAAGGACACAGGAGCAGAAGTATGTTTGAGAAGGCAAACTGGGTATGAATGGAGACTGGAGGAAGGAGGCCACAGACGGTCTGGCCAACACCCTCACCTTCATCCAACACTTCTCCACTAGGCTGCTGTTTCCAGAGTCCCACACTTTGAGGTAGCAGTCGACTGCACGGCTGTACTCTCCAGCCTGCTCCCACTGTCGAGCTTGTTCCACAAGTCCCTCCATACCCCTGTGGATATGAGAGTACCCATGACCAGGAATGGGGAAGAACAGCATGGAATCCTGTGCATATTTCATGAATCCCCACCAAGAACCCTGCCAACACTGCCTGGATTTCAGGCTTCATACCTGCCCCCCTTCTTGGTAGCTTCCCGCTCGTATTCTTCCTGCAGAGCCTCCAGCTGGCCAGGCACATAGTCCTTGCAGATCCGCAGAGCATCACTCCACAGTCCAGCCTCCTGCTCAGATTTTTTTTGTTTTTGTTTTTGCTTTTTTTTTGAGACAGAGCCTCAAGCTGAGCCCCTGGGTAGAATGCCATGGCTTCACTGCTCACAGCAACCTCCAACTCCTGGGCTCAAGCAAGTCTCCTGCCTCAGCCTCCCAAGTAGCTGAGACCACAGGCACCCGCCACAATGCCTGGCTATTTTTTGGTTGTAGCCATTACTGTTGTTTGGCGGGCCTGGGCTGGATTGGAACCCGCCACCTTAGGTGTATGTGGCTGGCGCCTTAGCCGCTTGAGCCACAGGCGCCAAGCCTCCTGCTCAGATTTTCAGGTTATCAGGAGAGAGCAGAGATAGCCACGAGAGCTCATTTTCTCCCAGGTACTCTAGCCCACTGATTCCTGGGTCCTTAAACCTGAGTTCTCTGTCCTCTTTCCTGTTCTTCCCTCTCCCCAGTGCTAATCTCCCTGATTTGTCTCAGTACTAGGGTCAGTGTGGCTTTCTCTGGACTCTTATACCCATTCACCCTCCCCTCATAGCGCTGAATCTAATGCTCCACCTTATAAAAATTGAGGGCGAGGCCTGGTTTCTGGGCCCGAAGCAGCAGCCCTTCTGCTTTTTGGAAGTCCTTCTCTTCCAAGGCTTCCCGGGCCTGTCCCACAAGCACTTCAGCAACACTGTCAGGATTATGGGCCTCCGCCACACGCTGAGCTGCCTCCCAGTCCTGGTTATGGACAAACCTGCCCCCAGACAGGGAAACAGGAAAGGCTGAATATAGAATTGAGCCTTCAATAGCAGGAGACAAACAGGCATGTCACTGACCAATGACTGAGAGGATAAGATTAATCTATGGAACTTATAAGGTAACTCACATGAGGACTGCTTCCTTGGGTTTACCAGCTCTGATGAATTCAGTTTCAGCCTCTTCGAATTTACCCTATACAGAGAGAAAGGCAACCATGCATGGTAAGAATGAGATCAGCATCAAAGGCAGCCATGTGATGGGAGGGTGAACACCTGGCAGCAGTGCTAGGGGATAGAACGGGAGGGCTCTGTGGTTGGGGTCCAAAGCACATTCATACCTCATCCTCCAGGTACATGGCATATCTGAGATGAATCTCAGGGGTTTTGTGCTTGAGGGCCAGCCGAGAGAGTTCAAAAGCAAATTCAAAGGAGCTGAAATGAAAGGTGCAAGTAAAGTTTGTCTACTTAATACTTTATAAGAAAAAAAGAGAAACTGAAGGAATGAGAAAATGAGAAAGGTCAAGGACTGAGGAGCAAAAAGGGAAAGATTTAAAGATAATAGCTAGTAAGTGACAGAAAAGCACTCTGGGAGGCAAAGGTGGATGGTTGAGCTCAAAAGTTCAAGACCAGCATGAGCAAAAGCAAGATCCCATCTCTACTAAAAAGAGAGAAACTAGCTGGACTTTGCCACAGATGCATGAAGTCTCAGCTACTTCAAAGGCTGAGTCAAGAGGATCACTTTAGTCCAGGAATGTGAGGTGTTGTGAACTAGGCTGACATCATGACCATGGAACTCTAGCCTGGATACTAAATAGAGTGAGCCTCTGTCCCCAAAAATAAAAAAAAGAAAATCTAAGGCCAGGCATGATGGCTCACATCTGTAATCCTAGCACTTTGGGAGGTCTACACAGGTGGACCGCCTGAGCTCACAGGTTTAAGACCAGCCTGAGCCAGAGTGAGACCTCTAAAAATAGCTTGGCGTTGTGGCAGGTGCCTGTAGTCCCAGCTACTTGGGAGGCTGAGGCAAGAGAATTGCTTGAGCCCAAGAGTTTGAGCTTACTGTAAGCTGTGATGCCACAGGTCTCTACCAAGGGTGACAAAATGACTCTGTCTAAAAAGAAAGAAAAAGAAAAAAGAAAATCTAATTTTGCATTTAATAGAATCACATTTCCATTACTCATCAGTTCTAGAAGTTACTGGGTTAATGCAGTCCTAGTGTCTTTAAAAATTGCTCACTCCTTTGGTGGTGTCTATAGCTCAGTGGGTAGGGTGCCAGCCACATTCCCTGAGGCTAGCAGGTTCGAACCTGGACTGGCCAGCTAAACAACAATGACAACTACAGCAAAAAAATAGCTGGGCATTGTGGCAGGTGCCTATAGTCCCAGCTACTAGGAAGGCTGAGGCAGGAGGATTGCTTAAGCCCAAGAGTTTGAGGTTGCTGTGACACCATAGCACTCTACCAAGGACAACAAAGTGAGCCTCTGTCTCAAAAAAAAAAGAAAAACAAATTGCTCACTCTCCACCCTTCTCCTTAGAGTAGCCAAAGATTAAACACCTGAGCCCCTAGGGAATAGGAGCAACATTGGTAATTTATTCTTGCCATTCTATCCATGTCTTTCAAAGGATCTCTTTGCACATTTCTTTATTCTTGCCTTTACTTAAACATCAATTTTCTTTCTCTATATAGGGTCCTTAGGTGGGGTGGGGCCAGTAGAGTAAAGGCTTAGGGTCTCACCAATTGTCAGCAGCATGGTCAATAGCAGCTTCCAGGAGTCCTAGCTTGTTAAGCAGTCTGACTGCAGCCTCTCCTCCCAGGCTCTTAGCCCACAGACAGGCCACATGTTTGTGGGCATTAGCTCCTCCATGAGCCTTGGCCACCTATAAAGCAAAGTCACTCAACATCTTCCAGTGCAGAGTTGCTCCTTTCTAATCTCAGACCACCCAACGTCATCTTTGACAAGGATCAGGAAAATGTTCTAAACTAACCGGAAGAGGGCTAAATTTCAGTGTCTTCAATCTTAAGACTGAAGTGCTTAGGGCCAAACCCTTAAAATTATAAGTAAAATTTTGTATATATTGATTTCAACATGTTTCTGGCAAAAGACATCTGGTCTTCATTACATTTTCAAAGATGCTATGGCCAGTTTAGAATTAGTCACTTGAAAGTGAGAAAGAGAGACAGATGATCCCCTCAGCATGCCCTGGACTCCTTACCCGGTAGGCATCTTCCCAAAGTCCACTGGAACAGTACATGTTCACTGTTGCCTTCCATTCCTGGGCCTCAAGGTAGTGATACTCAGCTTCCTGGAGCCGGCCTTCAGCCTCTAGCTCCTGCAGGAAGGTGGGTCAGGATGGAGAGACAGAGAGAAGGAGCCTGGTTGGGGAAGATATGGGCAGGGTCAGGAAAGGGGCTTACCTTGCCCAGATGCAGATGGGTGTCACTGAGTAGATCTGGGTGGTGCTTCCCTACCAGGCGGATCATATCATCATACAACTTGTGCTTTTTGAACATAGTGATGGCAAGGTCAGGCTCTTCTACTGTCACATATAGTCTAGGAATAGGAGATATACATGGGGTTTCCTAGACCCCAGATCCCTGCTGTCACTGCCTTCTAGGCAGATGGTACACATCCTCAGACTCCACCCCCTTTCCAGCCCTCAAGCCACATCTTTTTTTT
>NW_003852417.1:18391702-18396387 GCF_000181295.1 Otolemur garnettii
CCACAACACTCAGCTATTTTTTGGTTGCAGCCGTCATTGTTGTTTGGCTGGTCCGGGCTGGATTCGAACCTGCCACTTTAGGTGTATGTGGCTGGCGCCTTAGCCACTTGAGCCACAGGCGCCGAGCCCCTCAAGCCACATCTTTCTTTCACCTCCACTGGGGCCACAGCTCACCTTTCAGCCTCTCGGTATTTGCCCTGCTTCTCCATTTCCTGGGCTTGGGTGATGTACAGTACCGACACATCTTCTGGTCTCATGCACTTCATTGCCAGCTATGCAGACATGCAGGGTGAGGGCAGCCTCAGGGGACAATTCCCAAGGGAGGCATGGCTTCAAGGGAACCTGTTTGCTTAAAACTCTGAATTCTCCCAACAATCACAGTTTAGTACTCTACTAGTCAGTCTGGGGAATTCCAGTTACATTAAGAAGCTAAGGCAGGAAGGTATGTAATGCCTTGTGCTGGGGGCATGTGTTCCCATGACCATACCCACAGGGCTCTGAAGTGTTGGGGTGAGAACAAAGTTATAAATGTGACCAGAGGCTTCAGAAGCAGCATTGCAGATTGCTTAGCTCCCAAGCTCATATTCTCTGTCAGAATTATAGGTTTGGGAACAAGGATCTCTATTCATCTTTTCCCTTCCCTGAGGCTCGGGATCAAAGTTGCCAAGACCATATTTTGGTACTGTCTGTCAGCTTTTTGGGAACTCAGTGAAAGGGGATGATCAGAGATTAAGGGACAAGGCAACACTACCCCTAAGGCAGTGTTCTCTACCTTGTGGGCTTGCTCCCAGCGGCCAGCCTGGGTGTACATGTCTATGGCATCTTTTGTCCGGTCTCCCTTTGTATAAAGCTCCTCGGCAATCTGCAGTTGAGAGGTAGATGCAAAAGGTCAGAACAAAAGACTTAAAGCAGCTTGCAGGAGAAAAGAACAAACCTCAGCTGGGATGGTGGAAAGCCTGGGAACTACTTTATAATAATAGAGAAGAAGAGATGAGTATTGGTGTCTTGTATGTTCTACTGCTTAAAAAGAAAGAACAGCTCCAGGCTCGGCGCCTATAGCTCAGCAGCTAGAGTACCAGCTACATACACCGGAGCTGGCAGGTTCGAATCCAGCCCGGACCTGTCAAACAACAATGACAACTACAACCAAAAAAATAGTTGGGCATTGTGGCGGGTGCCTATAGTCCTAGTTACTTGGGAGGCTGAGGCAAGAGAATCGCTTAAGCCCAAAAGTTTGAGGTTGCTGTGACCTGTGATGCCACAGCACTCTACTCAGGGCAACAGCTTGAGACTCTCTCACTCCTCTCCCCCCCCAAAAAAGACCAGCTCCAAATAGTGTAAGGACAATACAGTGGAATTCTAAAGGGCCTCCCATTTCTGGAATACAAGGAAATTCTATACTGTGTGTTGGCTCCGTGCCTGTGGCTCAACCTGCTAAGGTGCCAGCCACATACACCTGAGCTGGCAGGTTCGAATCCAGCCCGGACTTGCCAAACAACAATGACAGCTGCAACCAAAAAATAGCCGGGCATTGTGGCAGGCACCTATAGTCCCAGCTACTTGGGAGGCTGAGGCAGGAGACTTGCTGGAGCCAGGAGTTGGAGGGTGCTGTGAACTGTGATGCCACGGTACTCTACCCAGGGTGACAGCTTGAGGCTCTGTCTCAAAAAAAAAAAAAAAAACCCAAAAAATATATTGTGTGTTGGAGTTATTCATGAAGAATCACTCGTGTTGGCACAGGAAAAGAGCTAGAGACTCACTTTATATACCCGGTGTTGGGTTAGAGGTTTTAAGTGGCCTGCCAAAATGAAATTGGAAAAGCAAATTTCTCTCTTTTCCTTCAGGGTGGTGATGCTGTTTGAGCCCCAGAGAGAAGAATCTGGTAAGCTGGCCTCCATTTCCTGTTTTGGGTTCTCCTTGTTACCCTGGACTGCATTGCCTGATGCTATAGAAAGCGATTCTTCCTTACCTCATACTCCTGCAGAGATGCATAGTGTTGGGCCACACGAGGATAGTATTTGGATGCAATGTTCCGGTCCTGTAGATCTAATATATAAATTGCTTTCTTCCACTGGCGGGCACCCAGGGCAGCCTCAATTGCCTTAATGGAGCACCTGGCACAGTGGGAAAGACATACATATATATGTGTGTGTGTGAGATGTGAAAGATGAATGGGGGCAAAAAGACTCCCCGAACAGACTCCAATCTACATTCTGAGATCTCTTTTTTTGGACCTTGGTGTCCTTACTTGCTCTACTATCTCTCATTTCACGCCCAAATCTCCTACACACCCCCATGCCACCATACCTGGCTTCAATGTAGTGATTAATGGCTGCATCAAGCTGTTTCTGTTGTACCAGGTGGTCCCCCCATGCCTCCTCTAGTTTTACCACTTCCACTGGGAAGGCCAATCGAGCTAGCTCCACAGCTGCCAGGGAGAAGGGTACTCAGCTCAGACTCCCAGGATGGGACTGAGAGGAAGTAGGACAGGGAAATGAAGCATGGGTAATAGGTGAGAAAGGGAGGGATGGAGGAGAAATTAAACCAGTCAGCCTGAATAGATGCAACAAAAGAAGTGTTGGTGGATGGGACGGGACATGTGAGAGTCCACAATAGTAAAGAATGGCTTATAGGGGGCCAGTACCTTTCATGAATGCATTGCCTTTACAGTAGCACTCAAGGGCCCGCTGTGGATTGCGAATCTTCTCAAAGAGATCACCTGCCTGTTAACACATACCATATCACTACAGTGATACCCCTATAACACAAAGAATGAAGTATCAGCTCTAAAAAGAAGGGAATGTCAGCAGTCAGGGAGGGTTATACACTCCGTGACTCCTCTGGGTGGGAAAGAGGTCCTGAGCCCTGGAGATAAGGACTAGGAAAAGTCAGCCATACCCTTTCATAGAGCTCCCCCTTGATAAGGGCTGCAGTGATGTGTTCTACTAGTTCCGTGTTGGCTAGCAGTTCTTCTCGGGTCAGCACCAGCCGGGCAGCTTTGGCAGGAAGCCCAGCTTTGAGGTAGAGGCTGATGGCTGCCAGCCCATCCCCTTGGCTCTCTTGTAGTTCACCTGCTCGCTCCTCTTGCTGTGTGTCCATCAGCCACTGGTAGTAACCCCGGCGTAGCTTCTCCAGGGCTGGGTGCCCCTGGACACACACAGAGTAGTACTAGAAGTTACATCTCTCCATCTTGCCCTTCTGCTTCCCAAGCTTCTCCAAACCCTCTGTAACAACGGAAGTCCTCCCAGGTCACCAATATCCTCACCCCTTACCATGTCAGGTCCAAGTTCCAATCCTGTTCTGGTGCCTATGGCCTCCTTGACAAAAGGAGGTTTCTGAAATTGGTGGAATCAAATTCTGAACAAGTGTGGAGAAGAAGAAATGGGTACCTTTGCCTCAGCCACAGCAATACACTCATCCCAACGGTGTAGCTCCTGGTACATGTCCATGGCCTCCTCAACAGCATTCTAGCGGAATAACACAGAGGAAAGAAGGACTCCAGAAAGATATGAGGATCACAAAACAGCCAGCCCTCCTCACCGTGGCTAAGAGTAAGATGCCAGCCAATGAAAACCAACAGCCTCACCCTTTACTTACTGCACCAGCAGAGGTGTACTTATTGGGAAACTAAAAGCAGCTTAAGCTTCAGGACTCTTTCTTGGCACAGGCTTCTTTGAAGGCAACTGTTCCTAAAGAGAGCTTCACACCCCACAAAACCTGGCTACTCCCATGCATAAGAATTGCAAAGATAGGCTCTGGACTATAGGGGAGATAGTAGACAGTTTATGAAAGAAGAGAAGTAATTTAAGATCAAAGGAGGAAGTTTCATCAGTTTAGGTTGCCTAAAGTAAAGACTAACACCAGAGGAGGAAATTAGGAAGGAGTGAAATTAACTACATAAACCTTTCTGAAAGTTCCTCCCAAACTTCTGGAAACCTAAGATCAGTGTGCTTTTCTCCCTTAAGTTTGTCTCCCCTTTTTTCCCCTATAAGATTCCCTCTCCCATCTTGTGTCTCTTTTCCTGTTACCTGTTCCAAAAAGATCATTTCAGCCAGTTTGTAGTTTTTCTCCAGCATGGCTAGACGCGCTCGGACCTGATAAAAGTCTGTTCCTTCTCCACCCTGGAGGGAAAAAGGAGGTTCTTGGTCATTCTGTTGGAGCTGAAGGAGTCCTTTTGTTTGTGTAGACCAAGAGAGGAAAGCCAGAAGGATGTAGAAGATAAAATACTTGAGAGAAAAAAATCTTCATGAAGTTTAGAGGCTTGAGGTTTAGCAAGCAATTCTAAAATGGTCTGACTTCGGGGGTGGGGAGGGCAGAGGACAGGGAACTAAGGATGACTAGTGAGCTAGGAATCATGAATACTAAAAGTAATCTCAGCATGGGAGACTGAATGAATCAGGAGCATAATACTTACATATTCCTGGGATACTTGATCTGCAATCTCATTTGTCTCATGCAGGAATCGAGCTTTTGCTACATGGCCCAATGCAGAAAAGCACCTACAGTATGTTAGCAATAATATCAATAGCAATGTTAATAGAGGATCATCTCTAATTCACGGGTTCAGCAAATATGTACTGAGCATCTATTTTGTCCCAGGCACTATTCTCGTCACTAGAGACACATGGCAGAATAAGGAAGATAAGGGTTTTGCTCTTAGGAAACTTACATTTTTTTTTTTTTTT
>NW_003852417.1:18397034-18403529 GCF_000181295.1 Otolemur garnettii
GCCTTAGCTGGTTGAGCTATAGGCGCTGAGCCAGCCTGGCTGTTTTTTGTTGCTTAGCTGGCCTGGGCTGGGTTTGAATAGGCCAGCCTCAGTGTATGTGGCTGATGCCGTAACCACTGTGCTATGGGTACCAAGTCAGAAGAAGGCCTTTCTGAGGAGCTGACATTTGAGCTGAGATCTGAATATGAGAAAGAACAGTCGTGGCAAGATGAGGAAAAGTCATCCCAGACAGAAGAAATAACTAATATACAGGCCCTACAGTAGGAATGAGCTTGCTGTGTTCAAAGAACCAAAGGATGACAGTGTAGCAGGAAACTAATGGGCAAGAGGCCAACTGGCATGAGAAGGAAGCAGATGCCAAATAACTTTAGGGCCTCAAGTGTGGCAGGGAGTTTGAGTTTTCAAACCCAGCCCTGGCCAAAAACTGGAAAAAAAAAATAGCTGGGAGGGTGGCTCTTGTGGTTTAGTGAGTAGGGCACCCGCCCCGTATACTGAGGGTGGCAGGTTCGAACCTAGCCCCAGCCAAACTGCAACAAAAAAATAGCTAGGTATTGTGGCAGGCACCTGTAGTCCCAGCTACTTGGGAGTTGAGGCAAGAGAATCGCCTAAGCCCAAGAGCTGGAGGTTGCTGTGAGCTATGACGCCATAGCACTCTACCGAGGGTGACAAAGTAAGACTCTGTCTCTTAAGAAAAAAAAAAATAGCTGGGAAAAATAGTGGGTGTTGTGGTGGGTGCCTATAGTCCCAGATACTTGGGAGGCTGAGGCAAGAGAATCACTTCAGCCCAAGAGTTTGAGGTTGCTGTGAGCTATGATGCCATGATATTCTACCAAGGGTGACAAAGTGAGACTAACTCAAATAAATAAATAAATAAAATAAATAACAGTAAGATGCTGAAAAGTTCTGATAATGAAACTGACACCATTTCATTTCATTTCATTTCATTTTTGTGAGACAGAGTCCTCAATGAGAGTCTTCATTTTTGTGAGGCAGAGTTACCCCTTGTAGGGTGCTGTGGCATCACAGCTCACAGCAATCTCAACTCTTGGGCTTAAGGGATTCTCTTGCCTCAGCCTCCCAAGTACCTGGGACTACAGATGTCTGCCACAATGCCCGACTATGTATTTTTTTGTTGTTGTCATTCTCATTGTTGTTTGGCAGGCCCTGGCTGGGTTCCAACCTACCAGCCCCAGTGTATGTGGCCGGTGCCCTAGCCACTGACCTACAGGTGCCAAGTCCCCTAATTTACATTTTAAATAAATTACCTTAGCAACTGTGGATGACAGGGGTACAAGAACAGTATCAGTGAGACTGATTAAGAAGCTCTGCAATACTGCAGGAATCAGGGAGGTGGCAGTAGTCTGCACTAGGACAGAGACAGTACAGTTGACCCAAATATCAAATTCAGGGTAAGTTTTAAAGAGAGTCCTTAGGACTTGTTCATAGTCTATGCTGAGAAACACGGATAAAGAGAGGAAAGAATGATTCCTAGCCAAAATAGCAGCAGTGACACTTAACAAATACCATAAACTGTTTGCACAGATTCTCTCATTCATTCAGTATCACTACTATGTACCATTACCATTCTTCTTTACCATCCCATGAGGTAAATACTATTATCCTCATTTTATACAGAGAAAACTCAGAAACCAAAGTTTAGAAAGATTAAATAACCTCTCTAACGTCACACAGGTTGGTAACTGAAACGAAGAATTTTTTTTAGATAGAGTCTCACTTTGTCACCCCCACTAGAGAGCTACGGCATCATAGCTCACAGCAACCTCGGACTTTTGGGCTCAAGCAACTCTCTTACCACAGCCTCCCAAGTAGCTGGGACTACAGGTACATGCCACAATGCCCGGCTACTTTTTAGAGACAAGGTCTCACTCTAGCTCAGGCTGGTACTCAAACTCCTGAGCTCAGGTAATCTGCCAGCCTCAGCCTCCCAGAGTGCTGGGATTACAGGCGTTGAGGCACAGCGCCCAGCCTTGGAACCAAGATTTGAACTCAAGGGGTTTAGAGTCTCAAGTTAGTCCTACTAACTATACTCCTACATCAAACCTAGAATACACAAATCAATGCAGGGACTGAAAGGTATGAATGTTAAAAAATTTCAAGTGGTACTTTGTTACAACAAGGGGAGGCAAAAATAAGAAGACATAATCTTACAATCCAGGGTGAAAGGGTGTTGGGAATAAAGATTGTGGAAGGGCTCTATGCTATTTGTGGCAGTGGGAAGGGATATAGTGCCTTAACGCTGGGTAGCAGCAGCTCACAGGGAAGATAATCATGTGGTCATCCTCCTAGCTGCCTGGCACCTCAGTGCTACACATCTACCTTACCTCTCAGCAATGTGTAGCTGCCTTGCCTCTAGTGCCAGTTTACTCAAGGTCTTCCACATTGCTTCTGTTTCTGGGGTCATTTCCAGAGTCTCCAAGAAGGCTGTTGCCCTGGAAAGAGAAGGAAGCAAAAGCATAAGGAATGAGGGCAGGGATAGGAAGACGCAGAGGAATAACGGTAATGAGGCAGGGGAGGAGGGGCCAGGCAACCATTAGCCCTTTTCCTCTAATCTCCCTCCTGGATCACTGGTCCTTATTAGATATGGCCAATTTTACAATCCACCCCAGGTTCTTGTTTCCCTTCACCCCACTGATTATCAGCCAGACTCTCACCGGGAGTAGTTGCCATCATCAATGGCTGTTCCAAACTCGATAAGGCCTTCATCCAGTGTGTAGGCAACAGTAGTCACACCTTCTGTTACCATCACCTCTGTCTTTCCTCCGCCCCGCTCCAGACCTACAACATCACCCTGTAAAAGTTCATTACCCCACCCCACCCAAACTCTAGATTAGTGTTTCCACTGAATCAATTGCAGAACAGTCCCACCCTTATCCAAACCTAGTGCTCACACACTGAGGGAATCACGGTGGCCTTTGATTTCCTAACATTTTACCTTCTGTCAAGCAGATAAAAATACTTTATTTATAGCAACATCCATGGGTCAAAGTATACTCATAGCTATGACAGCACCAATACCTGGAGTTACAATGAAAAAGTGTGGCATCCACTCCTGCTTCTAGTTTATAGAGGAGACATTTTTTATGGGTGCTCAGTTAAGACTTGAACCATGTTTTGTTAATTTCTCTTTACTATTTTTTCTATTTCATTTATTTCTGTTCTAATCTTCACTATTTACTTCCTTCTGCTTGCTCTTAGTTTGTTCTTCCCTTTCTGGTTTCCTAAGATGGTTAGGTGTTTGACTGAGAGCTTTCCTATTTTTTTTTTGAGAGACAGGTTCTTGCCTTGTTGCTCAAGTTGGAATGCAGCGATGCAATCATAGATGCCTGCAGACTCAAATGCTAAAGCTCAGGCAATCCTCTGCCCCAGCTTCCTAAGTAGACAGGACTACAGAGGGGGGCCACGACACCCAACTAATTTTTTTCTTAATATTCTGTAGAGATAGCGTCTCAATATGTTGCCAGATTGGTCTCAAACTCCTGGCTTCAAGAGATCCTCCTGCCTAGGGGAACATTATTATTATTATTTTTGAGACAGAGTCTCGAGCTGTTGCCTTGGGTAGAGTACCATGGCATCACAGCTCACAGCAACCTCAAACTCTGGCTTAAGCAATTCTCTTGCCTCAGCTTCCCAAGTAGCTGGGACTGCAGGCACCCACCACAATGCCCGGCTATGTTTTTTGTTGTTGTTGTTGCAGCCATCGTTGTTGTTTGGCAGGCCTGGGCTGGATTTGAACCTGTCAGCTCTGGTGTATGTGGCTGGCGCTTTAGCTGCTTGAGCTAAGGCACTGAGCCAGATACTGATTTTTAGACTTTTCTAATTTAGGGTAAAATTTCTAATTTTAAGGGCAACTCTACAGAAATAGGATATATAACTTCTAAAGTAAAAAAGTGGAAAAAAGTGGTATTAAGAAAAGGATGAGGCTCAGCGCCTGTGGCTCAAGTGGCTAAGGTGCCAGCCACATATACCTAAGGTGGCGGTTCGAATCTAGCCCTGGCCGCCAAAAACAACAATGTCAGCTGCAACCAAAAAATAGCCGGGCGCTATGGTGAGCACCTGCGGTCCCAGCTACTTGGGAGGCTGAGGCAGGAGACTTGCTTGAGCCTAGGAGTTGGAGGTTGCTGTGAGCTGTGATGCCACGGCACTCTATCCAGGCAGATAGCTTGAGGCTCTGTCTCAAAAAAAAAAAGAAAAAGAAAAGGATGAAACAAATTTTAGACCTCAGTCAGTCTAAAGGCAGGAAAGGAGGAGAAAAAAGAGTTATGGAAAAAGGACAATAAGAAACATCAACATTCTGGCCACACCCATACTGGTCCTCCTAGCCTAGCTTAGGCTTGCCTCTCTTCTCTGCTTTCATAGGCTTCTTCCAGATTCTGGAAGATTACTCGGTGTGTGTGATGTTATAGCAGGGTAAGAGAGAGGGTCTGATCTGCAATTTGAGAAATAAGGAACTCTGTATGGCCTGTAGCAGAAAACTAACACCCAGCTCGGCGCCTGTGGCTCAAGTGGCTAAGGCGCCAGCCACGTACAACTAAGCTGGCAGGTTCAAATCCAGCTAAATAACAATGATGGCTGCAACCAAAAAATAGCCAGGCGTTGTGGCAGGCACCTGTGATCCCAGCCACCTGGGAGGCTGAGGCAGGAGACTTGCTAGAGCCCAGGAGTTGTAGGTTGCTGTGAGCTGTGATGCCATAGCACTCTACCCAGGGGAACAGCTTGAGGCTCTTGTCTCAAAAAAAAGAAAGAAAGAAAGAAAGAAAACTGACACCCAAGGAGATATGAGAACCATCCCTCTTATCAGGAATTTCCCGGGGGGAACTCTACATTAGGACTTGGTGAATTCCCAGGATCACTATAATAGAACCATACCCCAAAGGTCTAATATAAAGTCAGGAATCTGAACAAGGATGGTTTGATGGTTCCAGGGGTTGATCCACAAGTCTAAGCTTTACTTGCCAACTTCATCACAGAGATTATGAATGGCAGACAGAGAAAACTAAGTAATCTTAAGAGTCTCCTCATGGGTCTAATCAATCAGCCTGACACCAGCTGAAGGCCCTTTGTGTTAACATACCCTAATAGAGGACATGGTGACCCTCTCAGGTGCCTCGATGTTGTACCACACACATAGATTGCTTCGGTTCTGAGCTACTAGCACATCACTTCCTGGAACCCATTGCACATAGGAACAGAAATTGAGGATCATTGTCTTAGAGCAGCTTTCAATATCATACAGATGCAACTAAAGAAAGAAGAGGCAGATAACAAATTTAGAAGGGGATGTATGATTGTTCCCTGATTTGACCATTTCCTAATGATGAAATGTGGTAAGTTAACCCACCGGTCAGGTACATGAAGTTCAAAGCTTACTGACCTCCAGCCCTTAAAGTTAACGCTCAGTTGGTATGTACTAACTCTGGTCAAAGAAAGCAAACATCTACAAATAAAGCAAAGATCTACATCAGGGGTCCTCAAACTTTTTAAACAGGGGGCCAGTTCACTGTCCCTCAGACTGCTGGAGGGCCGGACTGTGGGCCCGGGGACGAGTTGGCCGCTAAGCAGGACAGGCAGCGGTGGCAAAAACACCCGGCGGGCTGGATAAATGTCCTTGGCGGGCCGCATGTGGCCCATGGGCCGGAGTTTGAGGATGCCTGACATCCTAGGAACATAAGTTAGGTGAAGGTCAGACTTTCACACTTGGAATAACCCTGGGCCAGTTTCCAATTTGGATTATAAAAGTAAGGCCACTAGACAAACTAAATGATCTAGAAATTTGTGATGTGGCTTTCACCAAAATGAAAAATTACCAGATTGTCTCTTTTGTGCTACCATACTGGGATGAGAATTAATGAGGGACTAGTAGGACAAGGTCCTCCAGCCAGCTTGGATGCTGCCAGATCAATGTGGCTGAAAAGCACCAAAGCACCAAAGCAAGGCTGGGTAAAGGTCAGCTAGGCACGGAGGAATGCAGGGCTAAGAATATTTCATGAGGGCATACACTTGTGAATAGTAAGAGAGTAACCAACTTCCAAACCCTTCTCTTGATGTTATGGTTAACATAATACAATCTCCTCAAGAGTAATATAGAATGGGTTGGGATGTTGGCTGCAGAAATGTTGATTCTCCTGTGCCTTTTGCTATGCTAATGGAATAGCAAAGGAATTATGCCTCATCCTGCTCCCCTATAAACCCTGGCAGCAGCTTGTCTCACACCTTCTATGGGCCAGCCAATACCTAAGGCCCTAGTAACCCTTCTTACACGAAGTTTCCGGTCCCTGAAGAGGAGTTTGTGTCCAGTCTCATTAAGTTCCAGCCAATCCACACGGCTCTCATGACTGATGGTGCCAATGTTGTAGCCACCAATCAGATCCACTATAGAACAAAGAAGAAAGGGTTAAGAAGAGAGATTCAAGGTCAAGCTCAGTGGCTCACATCTGTTATCCTAGCACTCTGGGAGGCCGAGGCAGGTGGACTGCT
>NW_003852417.1:18403729-18405936 GCF_000181295.1 Otolemur garnettii
TTGAGACAGAGCCTCAAGCTGTCCCCCTGGGTAGAGTGCTATGGCTTAACTGCTCACAGCAACCTCCAACTCCTGGGTTCAAGCGCGTCTCCTGCCTCCGCCTCCCAAGTAGCTGGGACCACAGGCGCCTGTCACAAAGCCCAGCTATTTTTTGGTTGCAGCCATTATTGTTGTTTTGGCAGGTCCGGGCTGGAATCGAATCTGCCACCTTAGGTGTATGTGGCTGGCGCCTTAGCCGCTTGAGCCACAGGCGCCGAGCCCAGACTCTATCTCAAAAACAAAAAGGAAAGGGCAGAGCCTGTGGCTCAGTGAGTAAGGTGCCAGCCTCATATACTGAGGGTGGCAGGTTCAAATCCTGCCCTGGCCAAACTGCAACAAAAAACAGCTGGCATTGTGGTGGGCAACTGTGGTCCCAGCTACTTGGGAGGCTGAGGCAAGAGGATCACCTAAGGCCAGGAGTTGGACGTTGCTGTGAGCTGTGATGCCACAGCACTCTACCAAGGACCACAAAGTGAGACACTGTCTCTAAAAAAAAATAAATAAATAAAATTTAAAAAACAATAAAATAAAATGTTTCCCAGGGTGGCACCTATGGCTCAGTGAGTAGGGCACTGGCCCCATTTACCAAGGGTGGTGGGTTCAAACCCAGCCCTGGCCAAACTGTAACAAAAAAATAGTGGGGTGTTGTGGCAAGCACCTGTAGTCCCAGCTACTCAGGAGTTTAAGGCAAGAGAATCACCTAAGCCCAAGAGCTGGAGGTTGCTATGAGCTGTGATGCCATGGCACTCTACCGAGGGTGACAAAGTGAGACTCTGTCTCTTAAAAAAAAAAGAGAGAGAGAGAGAGGACGGTGCCCATAGCTCAGTGAGTAGGGAGCTGGCCACATATACTGAGACTGGCAGGTTAGAACCCAGCCTGGGCCAGCTAAAACAACAATGACAATTACAACAAAATAGCCAGGCACTGTGGCATGCACCTGTAGTCCCAACTACTTAAGAGGCTGAGGCAAGAAAACCACGTAAGCCCAAGAGTTTGAGGTTGCTGTGAGCTGTGACACCAAGGCACTCTACCCAGGGTGACAGCTTGAGTGTCTCCAAAAACAAAAAGACAGAGAGAGAGCACAGCTCGGCACCTGTAGCTCAGTGGTTAGGGCTCTAGCTACATACACTCGGTCTGGCTGGTTCGAACCCAGTCTGCTAAACAACAATGACAACTACAATAAAAAAAAATAGCTAGGTGCTGTGGTGGGTGTCTGTAGTCCCAGTTACTTGGGAGGCTGAGGCAAGAGAACTGTTTAAGCCCAAGAGTTTAAGGTGGCTATGAGTGTGATGTTCCTGCATTCTACTGAGGGGGACATAGTGAGACTGTCTCAAAAAAAAAGGAAATAGAGAGATTCACATGCTCCTGTACATAATATATAAAATCTAGTCTTATAATCTTTTTTTTGTTTTTTGAAACAGAGTCTCACTTTGTTGCCTTCAGTACAGTGCCATGGTATCATTGCTCAGAGCAACCTCAGACACCTGGGCTCAAGTGACTCTCTTGCCTCAGCCTCCCACGTAGCCGGGACTAAGGCAACTGCCACAATGCCTCACTATTTTTAGAGACAGGGTCTTGCTCTCAGGCTGGTCTCAAACTTGGGAGCTTAGGCAATCTATCTGCCTCGGTCTCCCAGAATGCTGGGATTACAGGCGTAAGCCATTGTACCCGGCCCTCGGTCTTATAATCTTATGGTGAGGTTTAAGAATATTACATCAATCTAGGGTGTGTCACTGGGGAATGTGAATGTAATACATGTAATTTTGCTAGGATGTCTATGAAATTTGTCTGTTTTAGAATTATTCAACTCCAGGCTTGGAGCACGTAGCACAGTGGTTACAGTGCTAGCCACATACACAGAGGGTGGTGGGTTTGAACCCAGCCTGGGCCAGCTAAACAACAGCTAAAAACAACTGCAACAAAAAATAGCTGGGCATTGTGGCAGGCGCCTATAGTCCCAGGTACTTGGGAGACTGAGCCAAGAGAATCTCTTAAGACCAAGAGTTTGAGGTTGCTGTGAGCTGTGATGCCACAGCATTCTACCAAGGGCGATGTAGTGAGAAACTGTCTCAAAAAAAAAAAAAAAAGAAGTATTTAACTCCAGGCTTGGCACTTGTAGCACAGTGGTTATAGCACTGGCCACATATACCAAGGCTAGCAGGTTTGAA
>NW_003852417.1:18406454-18408543 GCF_000181295.1 Otolemur garnettii
CTTGATGATATTTGATCCAAGGAGCTACCTGTAGGTTTGAGTGGCTATGGTGTAAAAGCACTGAAGGATAAATAGTGGGGAAGGCACACAGACAAAATAGAGAAAACCTCGGCTTGGTCAGTGCAGAGGATGGCTATTTTAGTTTGGTCTGAATCTTATAGTTGACATAAGAAACTATCACATTTAGAGAAGACCCCTTAGGGTTGGCTGAGATGCTTTTGGGGAGTTTCTTGCTTAAAGCCAATTTATAATTATTACTAATACATTTTTAATAAGCAATGTGCTGCAAAGTCAGCTAATGTCAACAACTGGAAAAACCAATTTTAAATGAATTTTCCTTTAACTAAAAAGTAAAATGGTAGGGCAGCACCTGTGGCTCAAAGGAGTAGGGCACTGGCCCCATAATGCCGGAGGTAGCAGGTTAAAACCCAGCCCTGGCCAAAAACTGGGGAAAAAAAAAGTAAAATGATAAAGCCATATTCTAATGCCCCAATTGTAAGGGGAATCACAGAATTCTAGAGCTGCAAGGACCCTATTCTACTCCTTTGAATCCTGAAATTACATACAAAGTTGTGTTTGTACAGTATATATTTTTCTGCAAGTGGGTCTATGATTTTCATTAGATACTCAAAGGAGTTGGTGAGCCAAAAGATTTAAAAAACTCTTGTCGTTTTACATACACTGAAAATGAGACCAAGAGAGTGAAGTGAACTGACTTGTCCAAATTCTTAGTGCTCATTATTGCCACTGGAATTGTAGCCTTCTGGTCTACATTATTATTTCCATTACAGATGTCTACATTTCTTTTCTTTTTTTTCTGAAACAGAGTATCACTATGTCACCCTTGGTAGAGTACTATGGCATCACAGTTCACAGCAACCTCAAACTCCTGGGCTTAAGCAATTCTCTTGCCTCAGCCTCCCAAGTAGCTGGGACTACAGGTACCTGCTACAGCACCTGGCTATTTTTCGGTTGTAGTTGTCATTGTTGTTTGGCAGGCCCGGGCTGGATTCGAACCTGCCAGCTCTGTGTATGTGGCTGGCACCTTAGCAGCCTGTGCTACAGGCACCGAGCCATGGCTGGCTATTTTTTTTATTGTAGTTGTCATTGTTGTTTAGCAGGTCCACACAAGGTTCGAACCTGCCTGCCAGCTACAGTGTATGTGGCTGGTGCCCTAGCTACTAAGCTATGGGTGCCAAGCCCAGATACCTACATTTCTGAGCTCAGCAACCTGATATGAAATACAATGTTCATGAAATATAAAACTATCTTATGAATAGAACTCTATAGATATGGAAACATGATTTATGACAAAGATGGCATTACAAATTGGTGAGTAGAGTATGGACTTCCAATAAATGGTTAAACATATGGAAAAAAATAAAATTAGGTCCCTATTTTTCATTACACAAAAATTTGCAAGTGAAAAACAAAATATAAAAATGTTCAAATATAGGAGGGAATAGAGAAGGATTTTTTGAATAGGACCTCAAGAATCACAAACTACTTAAACTATTTTTTTTGTTTGTTTGTTTTAGAGACAGAGTCTTACTCCATTGCCCTCAGTAGAGCGCCATGGTGTCACACAGCTCACAACAACCTCCAACTCCTGGGCTTAGGCGATGCTCTTGCCTCAGCCTCCCGAGTAGCTGGGACCACAGGCGCCCACCACAACACCCAGCTATTTTTTTGTTGCAGTTTGGCCTGGGCGGGGTTTGAACCTGCCACCCTCAGTATATGGGGCTGGTGCCCTACTCACTAAGCCACAGATGCTGCCCCAGAAACTCTTTTTTTGATGATAGAATGAACTATATTAGGTTTGGCACCAGTAAACTCAGTGGCTAGGACTCCAGCCACATATACTGAGGCTGGTAGGTTTGAACCCAGCCTGGGCCTGCTAAACAACAATGACAACTACAACAACTACAACAAAAAAATAGGCATTGTGGTGGGCGCCTGTAGTCCCAGCTACTTGGGAGGCTGAGGCAAGAGAATCACTTAAGCCCAAGAATTTGAGGTTGCTGTGAGCTGTGATGCTACAGCACTCTACTAAGGGCAACACAGTGAGACTCTGTCTCAAAAAAAAAGA
>NW_003852417.1:18408778-18412484 GCF_000181295.1 Otolemur garnettii
GTGATGCCATGGCACTCTACCCAGGGGGATAGCTTGAGGCTCTGTCTCAAAAAAAAAAAAAATTAAAATGTCTAAACACTAAAAGACACCCAGGAGGAGAGACAAAACAAGCCACAGGTTTAGACAACAGATATACAATGCAAATAACTTTAGAGGCTACCCACGCATAAGCAAAAGAACTCCTTCAAATCAGTAAGGAAGAGAAAATCTGATTTTGAAAACAAGTAAGGGATAGGAACTGGCAACTCACAGAAGAAATATAAATGGTCAACAAATAAATGAAATTAACACAATGAGATATCATTTCACATTCATCATGAGCCAAATTATGAAGTCAGGCAATTTTAAGTGTTGGAGAAGATGCTGAACAATGGGAACTCTAACTGATGGTGGGAATATAAATTGGTACAACCTCTTTGGAGAGCAATTTGGAAATTTTTAGCAAAGTTGAAGATATAACTCCTCTACGATTCAGCAATTCCATTCTAGGTATAGAACTTACCGAACTGATTACTACAATAGTGAAAAATCAACCATTCAAATGTCCATCAGTAAGAGATGAAAGATTCAAGGTAAATACAACAAAATGTTAGAATATGACAGAACTGGGTATCAGTTAACAATAACAATATCATAATTATTTACAGCTAACATTTATTAAGTGCTTAATATGTACCAGGCATAAATGTTCATATGAGGTACTATTTGTATCCTAATTTTGTTCATGAGAAATCTGAGATATAGGAAGGTTAAATAGCTTACCTAAGAGCAAATAAGAAGTAGAGAGGTAAGATGGTTTGACTCCAGAATTCCATTCTCTTTCTTTTTTATTGTTTTGAGACAGTCTTGCTCTGTTGCCCAGGCTAGATTATAGCAGGATGATCACAGCTCACTACAACCTCAAACTCCTGGGCTCAAATGATTCTCCTGCCTCAGCCTCCCAAGTAGTTGGGACTACAGGTGCAAACTACCCCACCTGGCTAATTAAAAAAAATTTTTTTGTTGGGGCAGCACCTGTGGCTCAAAGGAATAAGATGCTAGCCCCGTATGCTGGAGGTGGTGGGTTCAAACCCAGCCCTGGCCAAAAACAGAAAAAAAATTTTTTTTTAAAGAGATAGGGTCTCACTACATTGCCCAGTCTAATCTCAAACTCCTGACCTCAAGTGATCCTCCTGCTTTGGCCTCCCAAAGTGCTTTGATTATAGGTATAAGCCATCATGCCTGGCAACATCTATCTATTATTAAAATTATGAGAGTCTTACTCACCTATAGCAATAGTTTTAATATCAACAAGGTAAGCCAATTTCTTATTATCTTCCATTCCTCGCTGACATCTCTCATTAATACGGACACTGAAACATGAAGTGTAAGGTAAGGCAAAATGGGCTTAGGTAGTTAGGATGTTTATCAAGGACTGTGAAGTACCATACAGGATAAAGTTTTTTATTTTATTTATTTTTAGTTTTTAGTTTTTTGGGGAGAGAGTCTCACTTTGTCACCCTCAGTAGAGTGCTGTGGCATCACAGCTCAGAGCAACCTCAAACTCTTGGGTTCAAGTGATTCTCTTGTCTCTGTCTCCCAAGTAGCTGCAACTTCAGGTGCCTGCTACCACACCCGGCTATTTTTAGAGATGGGGTCTTGATTGCGATCAGACTGGTTTTGAACCTCTGAGCTCAGGCAATCCACCTGCCTCGGCCTTCCACAGTGTTAGGATTACAGGGGAGAGCCACCACACCCGGCCCTAATGTGAACTTTTTAGATTAATCCAAGGACACAGACTTTAGAATTCAAAAAGGAATTCTTTGGGGTTTTAATGATTTAGAGAATCTTGTGAGGTTACCTGATGAGGTGGGGGTTCATGAATTCAGTGCGTACAGAACCCAAGGTATCATTACTCCCATATTCTACCAGAGTTAGCTCTCCAGCATTGAAGATCATGCATACCTAGGAAAGAATGGGGCTGTTATATGGTGGGAAGGTTGCATGAAGAGTAAGAAAAATAGCAGAAGGAGGTGTATTGTCAGTTCTAGGAGATACCCACATTTCTTGTTCTGCTCCCCTGCCTATTTCATCCTCCCCCTTTCTTTATCTGCTGTCTTCCCATCTCTTTCCACTTGCCATCCTTCTGATACAGAAACTAAAAGGAGGCTTAGTAAGATGGTGATGGTGAAGGAAGCTTTACTCACATTTTCATTTTCAAAAAAATATTTCTCATTGCCAGATCCTTGCCAGGCTACCTATAAAAGGGGAGGGAGACATAAGAAGCAACATGGATCATTTTTTTTTCTTTTTTGAGACGGAGCCTCAAGCTGTCCCCCTGGGTAGAACACTGTGGCATCACAGCTCACAGCAACCTCCAACTCCTGGGCTCAAGCGAGTCTCTTGCCTCAGCCTCCCAAGTAGCTGGGACCACAGGCGCCCGACACAACGCCCGGCTATTTTTTGGTTGCAGCCATCATTGTTGTTTTGGCGGGCCTGGGCTAGATTCGAACCTGCCACCTTAGGTGTACGTGGCCGGCACCTTAGCCACTTGAGCCACAGGCGCCAAGCCAACATGGATCATTTTTTAAGATAACAGTTAAAGGATGACAGAGTGGGAGGCAGAGAAATAATATTTAGGGAGGCCTTTTTACTGTAAAAAAGAGGTGCTATGTCAGAATCTGCCCTAGTCCCTATGTTTTTGAGAGATAGCATAAAAACAGTCTAATTATGGTGATTGATACTCCAGTATGCTAAACCTCCTGGGTTTCCTTCCCTGAAACCAGGCCTCTTGCAACAGAATATTAGCACTTCCCATGGAGATCTTACCCCTAGGGACTATTGATCCCAAGAATTAGCAAGCTAAGAAACTATTTCCTCCACCCCCATCTTTAGTTCCTACCTCACTAAGGCGATTAGTATTCAGGTCTCCCAGCAGCAGCGTGTCTGATGTGTGGGCCACCAAGTAACGTTCCTTTCCCAGAATTTTCACCTCTTCTACTTCATAGCCATAGTGAGACTTCAGTACTACGCGAGTGCCAGATGATAGGTTCTTCACAATCACCTTGGTAAGGAACAAGTCTGAGCCCCTTTGGTTTGCCAGCTCAAAAGGAAGATGAGTGTGCTGTGTCCTTTGGCCTTATTTATTTATTTAGAGACAGAGTTTCATTCTTCTGCCTTAAGCTAGAGTACCATGGCCTCAGCCAACCTCATAGGAACCTCAAACTCCTGGGTTCAAGTGATCCTCCTGCCGTAGCCTCCAGAGTAGCTGGAACTACAGGTGCCCACCATAATGCCTGGCTAGTTTTTCTAGTTTTAGTTGAGAGGGGTCACTCTTGATCAGGCTGGTCGTGAACTCCTGAGCTCAAGTGATTCTCCCACCTTGGCCTCCCGGAGTGCTAGGATTACAGACATAAACATCATGCCTGGCCTCACCATCTTAACAGTGCTAAATAAAGCTCAAGGTTTTCCTCACCTGGCCTAGGATATTGTTGGTAATGAGAAAACCTTACACTTACATAGGTTTTACTATTTATGAAATACTTTTTTCTTTTTTATGAGACAAAGTCTCACTCTGTTGCTCTTGGTAGAGTGCCGTGGTGTCACAGCTTATAGCAGCCTCAAACTCTTGGGCTTAAGTGATTCTCTTGCCTTAGGCTCCCAAGTAGCTGGGACTACAGGTGCCCGCCACAACTCCTGGCAATTTTTTGGTTGCAGTTGTCGTTTT
>NW_003852417.1:18413140-18415281 GCF_000181295.1 Otolemur garnettii
TGGATTCGAACCCGCCAGCTCAGGTGTATGTGGCTGGCATCGAGCTGGAAGCTAATTTTTTGATATGTCTGTGTTCTCTACTGTAATGATCTCCTTGACTAAAAGACAGTATCTTACATTATCATTTTTGTATTCCAAAAATAGCCTAACAATGCTAACCCATAGGCAAGAATGGAGAAATGTGGGCCATGCCTGTGGCTCAGTGGGTAGGGCGCCAGCACCATATACCAAGGTGGTGGGTTTGAACCTGGCCCCAGCCAAACTGCAACAAAAAAATAGCTGGGCATTGTGGCGGGTGCCTGTAGTCCCAGCTACCTGGGAGGCTGAGGCAAGAGAATTGCCTAAGCCCAGGAGTTGGAGGTTGGTATGAGCTGTGATGCCATGGCACTCTACCAAGGGCAATAAAGTGAGACTCTGTCTCTATAAAAATTAAAAAAAAAAAGAATGGAGAAATGTTTCTGGAGAGAATAAAAGAATGCTATAGTGGCAGATACTCAGTAGACTTAAGTAGAGAGATCACCTGAACTCAAGAGTTTGAGTTTGCAGTGAGCTATGATGATGCTACTACATTCCAGCCTAGACAACAGAGTGAATTTCTATCACAAACCTCCCCTACAAAAACAAAGAGAAAAAATGAGAATGAAGAAATCAATGAATAATAAATGAAAGCAAAGAGAGGTAGAGAAAAAGAGAAAAATGGGCTCAAGAACTGAGAAATTAGCTTGCAATATCATATACAGTGAGCTCAGAGGCCCTAAAACAAGAGTTCACTTTTCTAATCCTATTCATGAAATTCCCTGGTTGACAGTGTATAGAAATAAAGTCTTAAGCCAGGAAGGCCTAAGTGGGAATTGCTGTACCTCTTAAGCCTGGTACTCAAAACTTGACTAGTCTAAGGAAAAAAACAACAAACAAAAACAAAAAACTCCTTTCTTAAAATAATCTGGAAGAACTGAATAGGGAAGTTGCCAGGGAGTTGCTCTGACACATTCTGTTCCCCAGAACAGCTCTACCAGAAGGATGAAGGTTAAATTTGATATTCTGGTTGTGGCCAGAAGACAGGGAAGTATAACGAGGATGAGTGAGCCATGCAAGGTTTCAGAGCAGTCAATTATCATTTGCCTACCTGGCTAGGTCCTACATATGTCAGCTCAAATTTGTTCTTGTAAATGCTCCTCCGAAGGCAGCAGTCAAACTGTTCCACACCACCGCAGAGTGTGCCCTAGACAGGAAAGTGACAGCATAAAAGGTAACACACATGGTACATTGGCATGAGATAATCTCTAGAACCTACAGAAAAGTTGGCAGTAAAAGGGCTAGACATTTTTGGAAGTAGAGAAAGGTTACAACCATAGAACTCAAGTACAGAACATAATGATGGTATAATAAGGGAGAAATAAGCCCTGCCATACAACTTTTCTGGGCATCCAATAAAGTATGTATTTCTCTTTCCTGCCTTTAACCCCAGATTTTAGGTGGGGGTCAAAAGGAAATAGGCGATTCTTTAGTGTCAGGGGAGAGTGCCTTAGGACAAGGCAAGATTATTTTCTCGTTTAGAGAAAGTCAGCAATTCAGAAAGAGATTACTATTAACATACTGCACAGAGTCGTGAGCCATCTCGCTTCCAGGCCAAGGCAGTGATGGTGTATAAGTTGGCAATTTCCTTGGGCTTTGCCTCTTCCCAGATACTTCTTCGAGGGCTCCAGTTGAGCACCCGAAGTCTGAAATAAAATATGGGGCTTTTAGAAAAGATAGAGGCTGAGGAAAAGAGTGAAAACAAGCTACTAGTTTCCCCCCAAAATAAGACCTACCCCCCAAATAAGCGCTACCCTGATAATAAGACCTAGTGATGGGTGCGAAGAGCATTTCTGCGCGGAGAGAAGATGTCCCCTGAAAATAAGCCCTAGTGTGTCTTCTTGAGAAAAAATAAATATAAGATAGTGTCTTATTTTCAGGGAAACACGGTAGTAGCTGATGAAAATTAGTTTTGCTGTATTAGAGAAGAAGGGAAATAAAAGAGAACAGACAAGCTAGGTAGTCTAGCAGGAGAAGCCAAAAGGTGCCAAGGAAGTAAGCTGGGAAAATCAATGCAAAAGTAAAATGCATGAAGAGTAATAGGATTGGCTCGGCGCCTGTGGCTC
>NW_003852417.1:18416362-18417537 GCF_000181295.1 Otolemur garnettii
CACAGCAACCTCCAACTCCTGGGCTTAGGTGATTCTCTTGCCTCAGCCTCCCAAGTAGCTGGGACTACAGGCGCCCGCCACAACGCCCAGCTCTGTTCTTTTTTTTGAGACAGAGTCTCACTATGTTGCCCTTGATAGAGTGTCATGGCGTCACAGCTCACAGCAACCTCCAACTCTTGGGCTTAAGCGATTCTCTTGCTTCAGCCTCCAATGTAGCCAGGGCTGTAGGTGCCCACCACAATGCCCAGCTATTATCTGTTGCAGTTGTCATGGTTGTTGTTTAGCTGGCCCAGGCTGGGTTCGAACCTGCCAGCCTCAGTGTATATGACTGGCGCCTTAACCACTGTGCTATGGGCGCTGAGCCACAAGTCCACTTTTCAAGGATTCTTCAATTTAGTCAGATAGATAAGAACAACAAACTATCATATAATGTGATAAACTCTAAACCGGTGGACTCAAAGGGCTATGGCAACACAAAGTGGAGAGGAATTCTGCGGCAGAAGCCCAGGGAGAGGCCAAGAGACAAAACGATAACATAGTACATTCTGGAACTGCCAGAGCACTAATGGATAGTGGAAGCAGGAAGAAGAAAGTGCATGAATTATAATCTGAGAAACTTTTTCTTTTCTTTTTTTATTTTTTATTTAGAGACAGAGTCTTACTTTGTCACCCTCGGTACAGCTTACAACAACCTCCATCTCTTGGGCTTAGGAGATTCTCTTGCTTCAGCCTCCAGAATAGCTGGGACCACAGGCGCCCACCAAAATGCCCAGCTATTTTTTTTGTTGTTGTTGTTGCTGCAGTTTAGCTGGGCTGGGTTTGAACCCATCACTCTCGGTATATGGGGCTGGTGCCCCACTCACTGAGCCATAGGCACCGCCCCTGAGAAAGTTTTTCAAAATACACTTGCTTCTGGTCCAGTCTCCCACTCTGGTTCAGAATAATTTTGCTAAAACACAGATGTTCAGGCTCGTCGCCTATAGCTCAACCGGCTAAGGCGCCAGCCATGTACACCTAAGGTGGCGGGTTCGAATCCCCAGCCCAGACCCGCTGAACAACAATGACGGCTGCAACCAAAAAATGGCCGGGCGTTGTTGGCGGGCGCCTGTGGTCCCAGCTACTTGGGAGGCGGAGGCAGGAGACTCGCTTGAGCCCAGGAGTTGGAGGTTGCTGTG
>NW_003852417.1:18417668-18418170 GCF_000181295.1 Otolemur garnettii
AAGATGCAACTGGAAAGGGGACCCACCTGTCATAACTTCCCAGCACAACAGACTGGCCCCCAGGACTTGCTGCAGCTGTGGTGAACTCCCGCTCCTGAGGGTCACGACTATAATCAAAAGTTTGTAGCACATGGCCTTCCTTTCCATAGGCTATAATCCTCCGATCACAGCCTGCAGCCACGATGCTGGTGGCTGCCCAAGCCAAAGCATATGGTGGGCATGGGTGGTTAACCAACTTCCCCTAAGACAAAAGTAGAAGGTGTCAATGAAGACTTTACCCTAGAAATTCCTCATTCCCAGCACCTGATCATTCTACCATGCAGAAATCTTTCTCCCAACATTTTCCCATCCTAACACATAACCTAAGCCTGAAGATTTCACAAATTATCTTTCTGTCTCACACTCACACATATGACACAAGCACACATTGACCTTGTGCTCTAGAAAAAAACCTCAAAATATTTATGTGTTGGACATCTTTAATATGCACCTAGTAAGACTC
>NW_003852417.1:18418229-18435003 GCF_000181295.1 Otolemur garnettii
TTTTTTTTTTTTCAGGAGGACTAAATTTAATTACTATACAAGTAATTCTTAATGTAAAATGACTCAAACAATATAGAATTATATAGAGTAAAACACAAAAGTTTCCTTTTATCCCCCATCTTTTCCCTTTCTCCACTCCAGAGTAAACTCCTTTTTTCTATGAATTTATATAAATATGTTATTTTACATAAATGGGAATAATTTCTTTCTTTTTTTTTGCAGTTTTTTTTTTTTTTTTTGACCAGGGCCAGGTTTGAACCCACCACCTCCGGGTATATGGGGCCAGTGTCCTACTCCTTTGAGCCACAGGCACTGCCCATAATTTCTACTTTTCATTCCTCTCAGAATCTTTATTTCCCTTTGTCTCAAGGTGCTTTCACCCCTTCCCTAAGTCACCTTTTCCTATAAACCACATATAGAAAGCGCCAGCCTCCTAAACACAAGTTCTCTCTGTGGCTGCTTCCAACTTTCTCTTCCCCTAGTGTCTCACTCTTCTGGCCTCCTCCCCTAGTACTGCATCTCAAGTCTTAGATGTCCAATCTCCTGTAGAAGACCTCCTGGAATTTCCTTATCCCCTATCCCACAGTGTCCCTTATTCATACCTGTGACTCTCCGGAGCCTTCATCATCAAAGAAATACCTAACAATGGTACCATCTGCATGACCAGAGAGAATTCCTTTCCCAGAGCAACTAAAAAAGGGGAAAAGGAGGAAAGAAGAAGAAATACAGGAAGAAATAAAAGTATTCTATCTCACCAAGAAAGACCCCTCTCTCTGTCAAACACAACTCTGTGTTTCCTGCTAACAGTCCTCCCAATCTTTCATACTACAGTCTTCCAGTTCAGACTTCCCCCCAGCTTTTCCCATTTTTGTTGTGTTGTTATTGTTGTTCGTTTTTGTTTTTGTTTTGATACAGAATCTCACTGTGTCACCCTGGGAGTGCTGTGGCATCACAGCTTACAGCAACTTCAAACTCTTGGGCTCAAGCAATCCTCCTGCCTCAGCCTTCAGAGTAGCTGGGACTATAGGCACCTGCCACATTGCCCACTTAGATTTTTTTTTTCTTTTTTTTGAGATAGAGTCTCACTATGTCGCCCTTGGTAGAGTACTGTGGTGTCACAGCTCACAGCAACCTCTTTGGGCTTAAGCGATTCTCTTCCCTTAGCCTCCCAAGTACCTGAGTCTATAGGCACCTGCCACAACACTCAGCTGTTTTTTTTGTTGTGGTTGTTGTTGTCACTGTTGTTTAGCAGGCCCGGGCAGGTTTGATTCTGCCAGCCCCAGTGTTATGTGGCTGGTGCCCTAACCATTGAGCTACAGGTGTTGAGCCCTGGCTAGATTTTTCTATTTATTGGTATGGGGTCTCACTCTTGGTCAGGTTGGTCTTCAACTCCTGAGCTCAAGCAATCCACCCACCATGGCCACCCAGAGTGTTAGGATTACAGGTGTGAGCCACTGTGCCCGGTCCCACAGCTTGTTCCTAATATTTCCAAGCTTTTTTTGTTTTTTGAGACAGAGTCTCAGTTGGTCACCCTTGGTACAGTGCTGTGGTATCTTAGTTCACAGCAACCTCAAACTCTTTTTTTTTTTTTTTTTTTTTTTGAGACAGAGCCTCAAGCTGTCCCCCTGGGCAGAGTGCCATGGCATTACAGCTCACAGCAACCTCCAACTCCTGGGCTCAAGCGAGTCTCCTGCCTCCGCCTCCCAAGTAGCTGGGACCACAGGCGCCCGCCACAACGCCCGGCTATTTTTTGGTTGCAGCCGTCATTGTTGTTTGGCGGGTCCGGGCTGGGGATTCGAACCCGCAACCTTAGGTGTATGTGGCTGGCACCTTAGCCGGTTGAGCTATAGGCGCCGAGCCGCAACCTCAAACTCTTGGGCTCAAGTGATCCTCTTGCCTCAGCCTCCCAAGTAAGATTATAGGCAAGTGAGATTATAGGCACCTGCCACAACACCTGGCTATTGTTTTGGGGATGGGGTCTGGCTCTGGCTCAGGCTGGTCTCAAACCTGTGAGTTTAGGCAATCCCCCCGCCTTGGCCTCTCAAATGCTGGGATTATAGGTATGAGCCACAATGCCTGGCCTATTTCTAAGCTCTTATGATATTACTCTTCCTTACTCACTTTGTTGTCAGGGATACCACATAAGAATCTGTCCCATAGATGGTAGATGATTTATTAGTTTTGGTGTTTGCTAAACGAACCTGAAAATGGGAGAATGGATACAAATCTGTGGTTAGGCTATTTTAAATTTCATCCAAGTCCAAAGAAAAACAGAAACCTCCCCTCACAAAACTAGTTTCAGTAAACAACTTGACCCTAAAAGAGAAGATGAAACATATTCCTCTCTTTAGAACCATCACCCCCATCCAATAGCTCTCCTGTGTTTCCCTTCCTTCTTTTACCTTCCCTTCAGCCAATCCAAAAACAATGATATACTCTGCAGGCCACTGCAGGCAAGTAACAGCACTCTGTATGAAAAAAGTGATGAAAAGGGTTAACCCCATCTGTGTGGGTTAGCACGCTTATAACAACCTAAACACTTCCCACCCCAATCTCCTCTAGGGAAGGAGAGGAGGAGATACAACTGGGCTCTAAGGAGGAAAGATGACAAAGAACAGCCAGGCAGCACCATCCTGCACTGGGAAAGGTCAGATTCAGATGTTAGAAAATAGAAGGTTTTCCTTAGTTAAGTAACACAAGTATAGAAACGCAAGCATCTAATGTACTCAATACTAATATGAAATCAGTAGATGAACAACCACATACCCACATGAAAGAAAGACAATTAAATTCAAGTGTGGGGGAGCAGGGACAGGAGAAGGAAGGGAGGAGGGGGTTTGGTAAGCTCTCACCTCACAGGTACAAAATAAGGCTATAGGTATATGGAATCCCTCCTGGTGAAGGGCTCAACTACAATGTGGACTTCACTTAACAAATGCAAACAATGTAACCTAATCGTTTATACCCTCATATTAATCTGAAGTAAAATAAATAAATACATAAATAAATAAAAAAGAAGAAAATACAACTCCTAGTTGCATTTATAAGAAGACGTATTGATACATGTTTGCTCATCCTGAACTCCCAGGGACTGGTCTGAACTTTACCGTCTGGATGAACTTGTTACAGATGACTTTCTTGTCACCCCTGCCAAATAGAAGGAGGGAAAGCATATTAAAAACCGCTTATGTAAGTTAATTACCAAAAATGATGCTGAGGGAAGGGAAACAAGAGCAGAATCCTCCCTGGCCCACTAGTGTTTCCTACAACTCTGCAGGAGCCCTGAAAGGAGGCATACAAGGGAGCCTGAGGAGCTTTGGAACAAAGCAAAGATGCAACATCAGTCTGGGCCTCTTGTTGACCTTAGACTATTTCTTCCAGGATGTAGAACACATAAGATAGGCAAAGATAGAGAAGTAACAAAAGCAGTCTCCAGAAACTGTCTTCCATGCCCATACTTGGCTCTTCTTCCTATTTTCCCTCCCCAGTAAGACATTTCCCTTGCCTTCCCCTTTTCTCTAGGCCATCTCATCTCCCAATCTCTATCCTCACCAATCTTCTCCAATCTTGTAGACATAGATGATGTTGTCAGTCTGTCCAATGGCAATTTTAGTGGAATCAGGAGAAAATGCCATTCCCTTCACCATATAGCTCTTCCTGCCATACTAAGAGTTTAAAAAAAAGAAAAGAAAAACAAGTAATAAGTACACACGAAAAAGAAAATAGAGAAAAGGTACATGTGTGTTCTAATGAGCTAGAGGAATTGATAATGAGAAAAAGTGGGGATATGCCACTTCCTACATTAATAGCCAGAAGGCAGGCTAAGTTTCCCAGGTTCACAAAGCCCTGTCAACATAGTACACATGAATACTCTCTTCACCTTCATATCTGCTGGTTTGGTGGAGAATTTATCTCTCCGTTCTCCGTGTTCATCATACAGCAGTACTACTCGATCCACTGTGCAGACAGCAAACTTGGCATTGTTCTGGGACCAAGCCATACAGGTCACCTTTGCAGCTCCATCCTGCAGAGGCAAAGGAGTAAAAATAAAGCCAAGAGATGGTCTAGAGTGCCAAAAACCACTTATTTCTAGTCCCATCATTTCTAGTGTGACTTTGGTCAAATTTTCCTCCAGTCACGGTCCTATCTTCAAAGCAAAGAAATGGCTCTGTGAGTGTGAGAACAACATGCTTCTAGAGACCCATAATGCAAATGCACTAACAGGCAATGCACTAAATCCCTGCAATGGCCTCTTTATTCCCTTATGTCCCAGGTCTGGTACTAAAATAAATTCAATTGGTCTGGTAAGTTTTGGTCTTTAGCCATTCATTCAATTAATGTTTTTGAGCCCCTTACTAAGAAAGGCACTTGGCTAGAGGCTGAAAGAGAGACAAAGAGCAAAACACAGATGATGCTCCAGATCTAATAAGATGGTGCAAAATTGGAAGAGCCCCATAAGAAAAGTATGTACAAAGTGCTGTAATAGTTTGGGGGAAATCTGAGATGGTTTATGCTAAAATGATCAAAATTAAGCTTTGAAGAATGGATGCAGTTGAGTGGTAAATTATTTGAGATGGAAGGAATGGCACAAGAAGAGGGAAGTTTGGGTCAAGAAACAGTAATTTAGTTTAGCTGAAACTACCCTGAAAATAGAATAGAGAAGGGGTCAGCTTAGAAGGGTATTTGGGCTCGGCACCCATAGCTCAGTGGTTAGGGCACTGGCCACATACCCTGGAGCTGGCGGGTTCAAATCCAGATCTGTCCCTTCCAATACTAGCTCTGATCTGTTATGGTTCTGCTACTAAGGGTTTCCTTCCTTGAAATAAAAATGCTTCTGCTCAGATTGTTGAATTTCTTGGGCACTAAAGCTCTGGCTTAAAACAATGTCACTTTTCACTCCTAACCTACCCATCTCCAAAGTCAGAAGTGAAAAGGCTCTTTTCCTCCAAATCCTAAAACCAGAGCCAGAAAATAGTTACACTACCACCACTATCATCCCCCCAACTCTTCATCACATTAGGTTAGAAGGGCTGAGAACTCCTCATCAACCTTGGTTGATCATTCTGCTTCATTGCTTTTCCCAATCTTGGGCATTCAGCCCTACCTGCATCATGATATCATCTCATTTTGAGATTGACGAAAGATTTCATTTCCAATTTTTCCATTAGGGCAGAAGAATTTTTAAATTACAGATTCAGAGGTTAGCTTACTGTGCAATGAGCACAACTCTCTTTTGTTCTAATTTCCTTCTATTTTTCAAATACCACATCCTCTGTGAAGCCTTCCTGAATCCCATAATCAATTATTTCTGCTTTCTCTACAATATGTACCACACTGGATTGTTTTGAGGACTGAATGAAGTAGGGAATAGAAAAACAATAGCTAGGCTTTAACAAGTACTTACCGTAGCCTAGGCATTTTGTTATGTTCTGGGCATGCATTACCTCATTTCACCTCCTAACACTGAGGTAGATGCTATTACGTGTATCCCGTTTTCAGATGGAGAAACTGAAGCACAAAAAGGTTAAGCGATTTGCCTGAGTTTACACACATAGTTTGCAAGGGGCCCAAACCAAGATTCAAACCCATGTATGTGTAACCAATTATCGAATATATTATGATAAGCTTTGTATTATTCTGTCTTTTCAATTTTGAATGTCCTTCCCTCTTGTCTATCAATTTTCACACTGCTTTTTAGTTTACAATGCTCCTTCGTGTATATTACTACATTTAACTCTTCCCTAAATTCCCTAAAGTTGCGATTAGTACTCCCACTTTCCAAATGAAGAAGCTGGTGAAAGCTCAGCGATTACGTGACAAGGGCTGAAATCAGAGATATTATGTCATTTGTTTAAAGTAGTGATGGAGCTAGGTCTTGAATTCTGATCTCCTAACTCAAAAGCCCACCCTTTCTTCACCATGTTTTGGGTTCCTTCCTTCCTGCTTAATCCTTCCTGAATCTGAGGCAATGCATCTTCACCATCAGCACAAATGTTTTAGTTTTGAGGGCTTGCACCTAACGCGCTTATTTAATTCTGTGTAGATATATGTTCGTTGTTTACATGTGCGCCTTTCCCTCTCGAAGGCAGAGGCAGTAAGTCGGATGGTTTTGCATTCCTTAGAACCCCAGCACCGAACCTGGCACGTAACTGCTGTTAATAAAATGAAAGCCTGTAGCTCAGTGGTTAGGGCGAGCCAGCCACATACACCGAGGCTGGCGGGTTCGAACGAAGCCTGGGCCTGCTAAACAACAATGACAACTACAACAGCAAAAAAAGCCGGGCGTGTGGCGGGCGCCTGTAATCCCAGATACTTGGGAGGCTGAGGCAAGAGGACTGCTTAAGCCTCAAGCGTTTGAAGTTGCTGTGTGAGCTGTGACGCTACAACACACTACCAAGGGCGACACAGCGAGACTCTGTCTCAAAAAATAAGTTAATTAAAAATAAAATGAAAGCTATAGCCGTTAGCGGTCCATCTCGCCTACTGAATACCGTATCGACCGGGTAGAGTCTGGATCATCGCTATATCCTTACAGTCTTCTGCACACAGCTGGAGCTCAACATTATTAAACTTCCGTTTTCCCATTTTTCTTGGCATGTAAGGCAGGAGAGGGAGGATAGAGGCACGCAACTCCTCACCTGAGGGCTCAGCAGGGTCCTCAGGTGCTTTAACTGCATGACGCACGTCTGTCTCTCAGACACTACCGGACAGCTACACCTCCTGTGGTTACCCGGACAACCCGCCACGCCGCCGCAGCAGCATTGATAGCTCCTGACGCTTACGCGACCGCAGCGCAACACGCGTCGCAAGGTCACACGTAGCTTTGCGGCAGAGCCTACAGAACGTGCGCAAGCGCAGTGAGATCTGGGGCGGCACCTTGAGGAGGGCTTGATGAACCTTCTCCTTGACCAATCCCGTCGCTATATGCAAACCCAACCCAAGCCCCGCCCACAATCTTTTGTGCAGCTCTGGGTCTCGAGCGACCTAAACGAAGACTTTCTCGCTCTTTGAAATGTGTGAGCGTTGCTGAGTGCGCTTTTCATCTTCACAACCTGGAGGAAAGCAGGGCGGTTGCTAGGATAGGCCTTTTGCAGTTGATGGAAGTAACCCAAATAGATTGTATGACTGGCACGGGATCACAAGGCTAATAATGTTAGCCAACAGTGGATACTCAGTATGTGTCTGCCAGGTATTGTGAAAAGTGTTGGGCGTTCACTATACCATGTAATATCAAAAACCACATTTTAAAGGGTATAGCGTTATTATTAGTATCATTTTACATAACAAGAGACTCAGGATTAAAGAGGTCACTTACTCAAGCTAACACAGCCAGTAAGGGACAAACTGGAATTCAAACCAGAGCTGATAAATTTAAACACCTTTTATATTTCTTCTTATCTGCGAGTTTGCTCTCTCAGTGCCATGCTACTATACCCTGTCAACTTCCTGTTCTCAGAGTCTAAGAAATGAATGTTTTGGAACCAGCAGCCAGGGTAAGGTACCCTACTTCCAAATTGGGTAATGGTGGGTTAGAGATTGTTGCTTAGATCAGAATGCTTTTTTTTTCTTTTTTTGGTCCCGAGCCAGTTTTGAACCCACCACCTCCGGTATATGGGGCCGGAGTCCTACTCCTTGAGCCACAGGCACTGTCCAGATCAGAATGCTTTTATGGTTCCAAGGGGAAGACAGACCAGAGCTTGGCTCACCTATTTTGTGATATCTGGGGTTGGAGCTTGGCTAAGTAGAAAAGATACTGACTTCTTGATCTTTGTCTGGATTGGGTTCCTTTCCTAATTTTTGTCTTTTTTTGAGACAAGAGTCTCACTCCGTCACCCTGGGGAGAATGCCATGGCCTCATAGCTCACAGCAACCTCAAACTGTTGTGCTTGCTTCAGCCTCCTGGGTAGCACATTTCACTATGCCCAGCTAGTTTTTCTATTTTTAGTAAAGACAGGGTCTCACCCCTGCTCAGGCTGGACTGGATCTCCCAAGCTCCAGTGTCTGTAAAGGTGTCTCCACCTGCCTCGGCTCCCTGAGTGCTAGGAGTACAGGTGTGAGCCACTGTGCCCATCTAATTTCTTGTAACATACCAGTGAGATTGAAATGCAGAAAAGGAGTTATTCATAAGCATCCTCTGGAATGAATCAAAGTTTAGAAGCCCTGTAACCCTACAAAATCTGTAGCATATGCTCTCTAGACAAGAGCCTGTGACTTTTCCCACAGTGGTTGCAAATGTCAACAGATTTCTTTCATGGCCAGCACCCCCCCTCCCGCCCCCCGCCTGCTTAGAAATTGGGAAAGAATAGAGGACAGCCCCTATTTTCACAAGAAACAAGTAGGCCCAGAGCCCAAATTGTAATTCTTTTGACAGGGGAGTTCTAACTCCTCGGTTTTATTTCCAGAATCCTCCTCTTGATATGGTAGCAGAGCATGAATATAAACTCTTTTATGCTTTACAATTATTATTGACTTCAACCAATTGAACAGAGACAGAGATGAAAGAGAAAGCAAAGGAGGGAATAGACACAGGAACACATAGGAGAGGGGCACATGCCACTGAGGGATCCATTAGTGTAAGCTGCTTTTTTGTTAGTCCCCAAGACAATGCTCAGTCCTTTTCTAACCATTCATTCAGGGTTGATGGAAAAGTCAGAATAAATAGTGAGGAGCTGGGCAGTTGATGTGAGTAGTGACAATAAAAAGGCTACTGACCCTCTCACATGACATAACTTAATTTCCACTGCAGGAAGCACTTCTCTCCCTCCCCTTTCTTACCTAACAAAACAAAAGAAACTAGGGCTCTAGTTTTCTACTCCTTCTTCCTGGTCCCTCTCCACCTATTCCAGGATGGCAAATCGAAGAAAACATTTTATAGTGAGAGTCTGTGACTGTCAAATTGGTGGTGGTGGTATGACGGGCCCTTGGTGAATCAGGAGAGCATACCATACAGTCAGCTCCAGTTTTTCCAAGAACCTTTATTGGAAAAATGTCCAATAAGTGAGATCACCAGCAGCTGGAGGGGCTGCCACGTGAGGGGGAGCACCTGAGGCTCCATGGAAGACATTGGAGTAGTGCAGTGCAGCATCGCCTCTAGGCCCAGAAGATTCCTTTTATTTTCTGGGGGAAGAGAAGTACCCACAGAAACACCCCCAGAGGCAAGACTTAGGGGTAGCTGGGGATGCCAAGAGTCCTGATACAGGTGAAATGGGGTCCCTGTTTGGGACCTAATGGGATAGGGTAGAACAAGTGACTCTCCCCTGGACCTGGGGGATAGGAGAAGATATTCTATCTGATAATCACTCCCCAGGTCCAGGGACACACATTCTAACAGACCTACCTTCTGGCTCTGCTCACAGTGGAAAGAGGATGGCTACCAGGCCTGAGATTGTGGGAGTGTCATTACTCTGGGAGTCTTGGGCAGTTCCATCTTAGGCTCTCCCTGACCCCATCCCCATCCCCAGGTTGCTAATGCATCTCCCTTCTGGTTCTGTTTCTTCTTTCAAACATCGATGGTGTTGATGGACGGTGACTTTTTCTGTGAAAGAAAATGGCCTAAGTCTTCAACTTCAGGAAGGCAATAGGTGCCACTTTTCCTCTCCAGCATCCTCCACCCCAGGCCTTCCCTTCTCTATTTTTTCCTGCCCCTCTTTGGCCTTCCTTTCTCTGGCTGCTCCTCAGGGGCAGAATCATCCTTCCCTCCCTCACTGGCTGGCCCCCACATCACCTGTCTTGTCCCCACGGGCCTTCCCTGAGGACTCTGTTCCGGCCCCTTCCCTTTCTCCTTGGGGTTGTTGTTGGAGTCATTGTCCTTGATGATGTCATACTGACGGCAGAACAGCCCAATTACAGCTGAAACACAACAATACAATTTGAGCCTTCATCTTAACCACCTCGCTCAGTTTTTAAGGGAGATACCCAAATAGTTTCTACAAAATCCAAGAAGAAAATCCTTAAATTCCTGTTACCTATGAGATCTTGTCTTTTGGCTCTAGATAGCCTTCTCTTCCTCTCTACAAACTTCCCTGATCATCTCCCCCTCAACTAAACATCTCCCCACCTCCATTTCTCTCACTCCCTTTTCTCCTAACAACCTTTGCTACCTCCCATGTTCACCAATTCCTACTTTCTAAGTCCCTGCTCCCCCATCTAGCTGCTTACTCACCTGCCCACATGAGCAACACCACCACAATGATGACCACTTCCCCAGTCTGCAGTGGTCGCTCTCCATCCAGACCCTCCACTGTGATGTCACCTGAGAAGGGAGAAGCCAACTCTGGGTTACTGGGGAACAGCTATATCCATACAGACACATGCAGGCTGGAATGCTGGGGATTAGTCAGAGTAGATACATCACAGTGTTGCCCCTTGAGTTGTAGGGTAGCCCTTTTCTAGGAGGCAGCCTTTGGTAGACAGGTGGTTAAAGACCATAAAGCAAGAGGGCTGCAGGTTAGGTACTCATTCATGCAGGCGGCAGCTGATGTGAAATGGGATTGGGTAAAAGGAAGCTTAAAAGCCCTTCCTCCAAACAATTCAATACCAGGCTGTCTATCCCCGGTCTCCTGCCCACCTGCTTTTCCTTCCTTTCCTGGCAGTACAATGAATTAAATCACTCTTCTGTTCATCTAAACTAGACTGTGGCTTGCCTTAGGAAAGTAAATAAGAGGCTAAAAGCCAGGTAAGAAGCCAGATAATCTATTACATAGACCCTCACCTGGGCTTGAGCTGTTCGAGGGTAGCCGGTCAGAACCCTTGAGAGTTCGGAAGTGCACCCGGGGCCCTGGGGGACTCTCTCCCCGAAGGCCGATGCTCCTGACCTGCACTGTGTAGTCACTGTCTTCAGCCAGTCCCCAGAGGGCACAGGCTCGAGTGGTGGTGTTCACCTCCCGGATCACACGCTGTCCGGGGCCATTCTGTCGCTGCAGGGAGGTGATGGGAAAGGAGGACAGCCTCACCCCAGGGCCAGGCCAGAAGGCTTAACCCTGGACTTCTGAACATCCAAGCACTCCAAGGATATAGGGTGAAAAGAGCAGCTTGAGCCCCCAAACATCAACTCCCAGATTCCCCCACCTCCAAGAGAGGAGTTTGGGGGGAGGTAGCTGAAGGAAGGTCCAGAGATCCAAGGACACAGGTTGGGGGAGCAGAAGAGTGATTCATACTTGCTGGGAAATGGAGTAGCCAATGACGATGTTGCCTTCTGGGACGTCCCAGGACACAGTGGCCGAGTTGGCTCTGAGGTGAGTGACTGTCACATTCACAGGAGAGGGAGGCCGGTCTATGGGTGCCGGGGTGTTAACAGGTTTCACCCACAGACTAGTTCGGTTGACCTCCACCCCCACCAGAGCCTCTCTACTCACCTGCTCGCACAAAGCCCAGGTCACAGCTGACCAGCAGGAGGACCGTGGGGCTTAGATATGGGGTGAGGGGCATCAGCGAAGCCATAGTCCCCACCGAGTCCGCTGGGGGAAACTGGGGCATCTGCTTGACATCCAGGCGGGGTTCCTGGAGACAGCAAGAGTGGGGGGTGTCAAAGATGGTCAGCAGCTCTCCCAGGCCCTCGAAGGCCCACAAAGCCCCATCTTCCACCCATACACCCCTAACCCACCCCACGCGCCCTCCCCGCCCCCGCAGTACCCAAGCGCCCCCAGTGCGCGGTCTGTCCTGCCCACACCCACCTCCGCCTGTCCTCGAGGTGGGTCAGGCCTCGGGGGGCTGCTCGGTGCCCAGAGGGCGGCCCATCGCCCGACTCTGTTGCGCTGCCCCTACCCCATCCCGGCGCGGGCCCGGCGAGGCAGGCAGCGCGGGGCCGAGCAGCCGGGCAGAGGGCAGAGGCAGAGCCGGTGCCGGCCGCGGGTCTGCTGAGCCCCCAGAGCTCCGACTGGCAGCGTAGTCCTTCTGAGAGCAGGGGGCGTTGCCGGTGCGGCCTGGCGGCTCGCCCAGGTCCCAGGTGCAGGAGACAGTGCAGCTGCCTTCTCCGGCCCCTGCAGCGGGATGTGACTGTTCCGGGCAGCCAGCCGCCGCCTTCTGCAGAGCTGGCCCGGCTCTCTGCGCCGCAGCCCGGCCGGGACGTGCGGGCCCGCCCCGCCCCGCCGGGTTCTAGCAGCCGTCATCCCCCGCCCCGCCTCGTGCTCTTGGGGCTCCTCCCACGACCCTCCCTATGGCGGCCTCCCGGGCCCCCACTTTTCTCCCTCTCGGCTCCAGCCGCTGAGCCGGCCGGGGCAGGGGGTTAGGCGTAGGCGCGAGGGTCTCAGGCATCTGGGAGCTCCCCTCCTTCTTCGGATGGAATTAGCCAAGTTCTGAGGAGGAATTCCACCTTCGGTGCGGGAGGGGCTAAGAGGACAGGAGACAGAGTGATCGAGTAATTGTTTTAACAATCCCTTTACTTGCAGACTGCGTCAGTTTTTAAGTCTCTTTTCCATTCATAATATGACTTAATTCCGTTCGCTTTCTCATTCGTTCTTTCATTTTTTTGTCATTTATTCAGCAAATATTAATTGAGCATCTCCTGTGTGTCTGGCATTACGGTAAAAGCTGGAGTTACGATTGTTAAAGTGTTGGGCTTATAGGGAGAACTAGCAGGAATTACAGAGCAAAGACCTATGATGCTTTTTTTTTTTTTTTGTAAGCTCTGCTACTTACTGTATGGTTTGGGAAAAATTGATCAATCTACGCCTCGTTTCCCACTAATAAAGCAGAGCATAGAAACCTCATAGGTCTGTTGTAAGGTTCATATGAAAAAATGTGGGGGAAAGATCTTTATAAATCTTACTACACTATATGAATGAGTGAGTGATTATTATTAATTTGCATCAATTTGTTAATTACTTTGATCAATCAATAAACATGTTAAGTCTTTATTTCATGCTTTGGGGAAGATTGAAATCTGAAGTGAGAACCTGGGTTCAGCCAGATTCAGCCCCTCTTTCTTCTGGGTGTGACTCCCAGTTTGGCCAGCTGTGTGATCTTGGGCAATCAACTCAACCTCTCTGAACCTCATTTTCATCATCTAAAAAATCATCAATATTGACCTCTTAGTGTTGTATCCAAGGAGATACTGTATATGAAAGTGTTCCCTGTAAATGCAGATTGGCTAACATTGTAGTTAGGGCAGATTCTTTACTTTCTAATTCTCAGTGCAGTATTTCTATTTCTATGGCATTTTTTTCTCTGTAATATCTAGTTCAATGTGGTACACCTGGGGCTCAGAGGCTTCTGTTGCTTTCCTTTCTGAGAGAAAAAACTGGGACCAGTGGGACACAGGAGGGCTGTGTGTGTTGAACATGTGATCAAGCCATGAACCAGGTCCTCTAATTTCTGCTGACCCAAGGCCCCTGATCTCTGGCCTCCTGAGGCATCCTGGTCCCAGAGCACTCTTGCCCAGGGTTTCTTGCTGCCCTGGGTGTTGTCTTGTGCTCCCAGGCTCCAGATCCTCCAGAGAAGAGGGCATTGTGCCTGAAGGGTAGGGAAAAATGAACCTCAGGTCTTCCTCTTCAGAGGCTGGCAAGTAAAGGATATATGTGAAGAAGAACCCCAGGAGCTTCCCTGGGGTTACCAGAGGCTTAGGGGCCTAGTGACCAGGAAAGGGTGGTGCTCAGGGAGGCTGGTGTTCTTGGGTTAATCATCACTGTGCCTCAGATAAGGCCCTGCCAGCTGGAAGCAAAGTCAGTGTGACCAGAGGGTTTGTGTGGCTAAAGAGACAGTGTGTCCATAGTGCAGGACCATGCCGGGCACGAAACGGTTTCAACATGTGATTGAGACCCCGGAGCCTGGCAAGTGGGAGGTGAGACCCCTTCTCCTTATTGCCTTTTTGCACTGATTTCTAGAATCATTTTTTTTAATCTGGACTTATTTCCACTCTGAATTTCTGTTCAGCCCCTCTTTCTTCTTATTTTCCTTCCTAATCTTTCCCTGATAGGCCCAGAATACCAAATGCAGGCTGAGTTTCTGATGTGTGTGGTATGAGCCCAAACACTGTAACCTGCTGTGTTTTTGACATCCAGTTCAGCAGGCATGAATGAGGATTTGACTTTCTGCCACCATCTTTGTCCCCTCCTCCCTCTAGTTGTCTGGGTATGAGGCAGCTGTGCCAATCACAGAGAAATCAAACCCACTTACCCAGGACCTGGACAAAGCAGATGCTGAAAAAATTGTTCAATTACTGGGGCAATGTGATGCTGAGATCTTCCAGGAGGAGGGACAAGCCATGCCCACGTACCAGGTAACCCAGACCCATCCCTTGGATGCAGCGAATACAGATACCAAACCCAACCCCAACCCCACCTCAACCTCTGCCCTTCCAGACCATTCCTCCTGTTTTGGAAACGCTGTGACTCCACCCCATCCCCCCAGTCCACTGTCTCCTTTCCTTGGTTTCTGATTCCTACCTGTTCCCTACAGCGACTCTACAGTGAATCAATTCTGACTACCATGGTACAAGTGGCTGGGAAAGTTCAAGAAGTACTAAAGGTACTAACCCTCTGTCTGCTCCCTCCCTAAACTTTTCTATTTCCCTTTAACTTTCCCTTATTTTGGTCTCTGTTTCTTACTTTTATAGATCTCAGTTCTCCTTTCCCCCGCCTCTATTTTGGATCCTTATTGTCATCTTAATAATCAATAATAATTATGGATATCATTACTGCTTAATACTTAAAAGTAGACAAGGTAATTTCACACTCATTACCCTTACAAAAACCTGTGAAATTGAGTTTATTGTCTGGTTTTTCTTTATAGATGAGAAAACAAAGACTTAGAAAAGATAATCACAGTAGCTTGTTCAAACACACCCGGCATTAGCTGGATAAGGCTACTTTTATTATTCCTTGTTATTTAGATGACAAAGCTGCTTTCAGTACTTTCTGGAATAAGTAGTAAACCACAGACTGAAGTTTCTTTTTCCAATCAAGTGTTCTTTTAGCTACACCGCACTGCCCATGTTGTGTTTAGTTTTGTGATGAGAGGAGGCTTAAGGATTCTCTACAATTCCCCTTTCACTACTAACAAAGAAAAAATATGTTTTCCCCAACCTGAGCTGGTCCCTGGTGACTAGGCATTTTTCCTTCCACAGGAGCCTGATGGGGGGCTGGTAGTGCTCAGTGGAGGGGGCACCTCAGGCCGCATGGCATTCCTCATGTCAGTGAGTACCCTGATCCTCAGTTTTCCTTCCTCCTTCTGGGAGTGACCCCTCCGCCCATAAAGTGCAGACAGCTAAGCTCCCAGGTGGATCCATCACTAGACCTAGGGCTCCAGGCCTGGCTATTGCAGATCTCACCATGGAGTTCCATTTCTTCTGAGCCTGACTGAGCTCCACCAGTCTATTGCCAACATCTCTGTATCCATGTACCTCCAATTGATTGTCTGCAAGTACCATTTTTCAGTGTCAGAGTCCATGTAGGACAGAGTTAAGAACTGGTCTGGCTCGGCGCCTGTGGCTCAAGTGGCTAAGGCACCAGCCACATACACCTAAGGTGGCAGGTTCGAATCCAGCCTGGGCCCACCAAACAACAATGATGGCTGCAACCAAAAAATAGCCAGGTGTTGTGGTGGGCACCTGTGGTCCCAGCTACTTGGGAGGCTGAGGCAGGAGACTCGCTTGAGCCCAGGAGTTGGAGGTTGCTGTGAGCTGTGAGGCCATGGCACTCTACCCAGGGTGACAGCTTGAGGCTCTGTCTCCAAAAAAAAAAAAAAAGAACTGGTCCAAGAAAATCATTATACCTCCTCTGCCCGTTAGGAGTTAAAACTCCAAGATAATTATTCTCTCACTGTTATTACCTCTTCATATCCTCTCTCCCCCTTGACAGGTCTCCTTTAACCAGCTGATGAAAGGCCTTGGACAAAAACCTCTTTACACCTACCTCATTGCAGGGGGTGACAGGTAAGCCAAGCTGGCCTAAGAAGATTTCATTTAGTCAGAATAGTGGTTTTTAGAAATTGGATTCAAATGCCTTCAGACAGACATTGCATTGAGTTTGTGTTGGTCCGCACCATTCTATTTTGCCTTACACTTGATCCATTTCACATAGCTATGTTGTCTGACTGTCCCTTTTAGGTATTTGAGTTTTTCAACTCTATAGAGCATCTATCATGGTGCCCAACAAACAGTGGATGCCCGTTCAGTGACAATTTCCCCTTTTATTCCCTTCTCTTAATGTAGTCTGCCCTAATAAACTGCTTCCCAGTTAGTGTCACTGAATTTGAGTTTGTTCTCATAGGTCTGTGGTGGCCTCTAGGGAGGGTACAGAAGATAGTGCCTTGCATGGGATTGAAGAACTGAAGAAGGTCTGTGCTTTCCACTGGTACTCAACCAGAGGCCTCTGCTTATTCCTTCTCATGGGGACATAAAACCCCAACATTCAACCAAAGTCTATTCTCTCCTCTGGTCCTGGCTCTTATATCCTCACAAAATAGGTTTATGTCCTGGGGAGCTCCCAATTGACTACCTTGGCCTATCCTTCTCTCTTAGGTGGCTGCTGGGAAGAAGAAGGTGATTGTTATTGGTATTTCGGTGGGACTTTCTGTGAGTGGATCAATTTTATAAAGAGGAAGTGGGTGGGGATGGAATAGCATGGAAGATAGGTCAGTCAGGGAGCTACTAGAACACGAAGTTTGCTCAAGAAAGTTGGTTTTAGTTTTATTAATTTGGATTTAAGTGTATGACTATGGGAAGGGCTGTGTATCAATCTCTCAACAACCAAGATAGGTGGACTAGTCCAGAGGTCAGCAAACTATACTGGCAGATAAATCGAGCCAGCTGCCTATTTTCTTTTTTTTTTTTTTTTTT
>NW_003852417.1:18436810-18445658 GCF_000181295.1 Otolemur garnettii
GGCGCCCGCCACAACGCCTGGTTATTTTTTTTATTACAGTTTGGCCCGGGCCGGGTTCGAACCCGCCACCCTTGGAATATGGGGCCAGTGCCCTACTCACTGAGCCACAGGCACCACCCTAAGCATCTTTTCGAAGTAGTGTTAGTGGGTGCCCAGCCTTCTTTTTGTCTGGTTCTCTTATTTTATTGCCCATTCTCTCTCATCATTCCAGGCACCCCACTACCTTCTCTGGCTACTCTCACCTGTTCCCTTCCCTGAGAGCCCTTCATTACCTAGTCACTGTCTCTTATTCTGTAAGTGGCCACCTTGTCTGAACTCAGAGAAAATCAACATATCGAATCAGTGGTGCTCAGATATGGTTCTGTTCGTGAGCTGCCTGGGGAGTGTTAAAAACCAGTAGGGAAGAAAGAAGATTCTTATCCCCTTGTGTAAGAGGTCTGGTTTTGTAGGTTTGGAGTAAGGCCCTGGAACATCTATTTTTTTTTAAAGCATCCCTGGAGATTCTGATATATAGCCAGGTTTGGGGAACTCTGCTAAATAAACCACTGGAGTTGGCCACCTGATGAAGCAGAGGGCTTCCTGTCGCTGGAGGGATTCCAACAAAGGCGTGTTGATTATTTTAATAAGCCTTTTGTATTTAGTGGTGGTCTGGGAGTGGGAGCTGGGTTCTTTCTGAGGTGGTTTTCCAACTCCCAGGTTTGTAGTATAATTCATGCAAAGGTGTAAATGACTCTGAAATACTCCTAACCCTGATCCTTTTCATGGAAAACTCTCCTTTGCCAAAAATGTATCTGCTGCAGTGGATGCTAATTTCAGGCCCTGTGACTAAGTGAAATGAAGAATTTCAAACAATGTAGGCGTGGAGATCTTCCAGTTGTTCCCTAAATCAGTGGCTCCCAAACTTGGCTGATTTTCAGAGTCATCTGGGAAGCTTTTTAAAAATATAGATTTTTAGGCTCTACTCCAGAACTATTGAATCTGACTCTCAGAGTGGACATGGTACCCAGAAATGGGTATTTATTACAAAAAAAAAAACAAAAAAAACTCCCCAGGTGATTTTGATGCCCAGCCAAGTTTGGGAATCTTGGTTTTAAACCATGCAATATGGACACTGTCTTCTCTCTGTTTAAGCCTCCTTTTCCTTAGGTCTTTAGGAGGCTTTAAAACTAGTCTGAGGACAAATGACAGGAGGCACTTTATACAATGTGCATGAAGTATGTGAAACTTGTCTTCCCTAGAAGAAATACAGAAGAAAAAATTTTAAAAAATAGTTCAAGTCAGGCACGGTGGCTCATGCCAGTAATCCTAGCGCTCTGGGAGGCTGAGGTGGGAGGATTATTTGAGCTCAGGAGTTCAAGACTAGCCTGAGTAAAAGCAAGACCCTGTCTCTACTGAATTAGAAAAATTAGCTGGGTGTGGTGGTGGATACCTATAGTCCCAGCTATGCAGAGGCTAAGAAAGAAGATCACTTAAACTGAGGAGTTTGAGGTTGCTGTTAGCCAGGCTGATGCCACAGCACTCTAGCCTAGGCAATAGAGACTCTGTCTCAAAAAAAAAATAAGGTGGCGCCTGTGGCTTAGTGAGTGGGCGCCCGTCCCATATACCGAGGGTGGTGGGTTCAAACCCGGCCCCTGCCAAACTGCAACAAAAAAATAGCCTGGCGTTGTGGCAGGCACCTGTAGTCTGAGCTACTCGGAAGGCTAGAGGTTGCTGTGAACTGTGATGCCATAGCACTCTACTGAGGGTGATAAAGTGAGACTCTGTCTCTAAAAAAAAAAAAAATTGTTTAGGAAGGCTGGCTAGGTACAGTGGCTCATGCCTGTAATCCTAGCACTCTGGGAGGCTGAAGCAAGAGGAACACTTGAGGTGAGAAGTTCAGGACAGGCCTGAGCAAAAGTAGACTCTGTCGCTATCAAAAATAGAAAAATTATCCAGGCCTATAGTCCCAGCTATTCTAGGGGCTGAGGCAGCAGGGTTGCTTGAGTTTGAAGTTGCAGTGAGTTATGATAATGCCACTACACTCTACCTGGGGTGATGGAGTGAGACTCTGTCTCAAAAAAAAGAAGGGATGGAGGCTTGGCACCTGTGGCTCAAGTGGCTAAGGCACCAGCTACATACACCTAAGGTGGTGGGTTCGAATCTAGCGTGGGCCTGCCAAACAACAATGACGGCTGCAACCAAAAAATAGCCGAGCGTTGCGGTGGGCGCCTGTGGTCCCGGCTACTTGGGAGGCTGAGGCAGGAGACTCGCTTGAGCCCAGGAGTTGGAGGTTGCTGTGAGCTGTAATGCCAGGGCACTCTACCCAGGGGGACAGCTTGAGGCTCTGTCTCAAAAAAAAAAAAAAAAAGAAGGGATAGAACTTCTGCAAGGTTTTCAGGGATGGGTGTTGTGGCGGGCGCATAGGGGAAGTTAAGAGATGCTATATACACAGAGATTCTGTGATTTGTCACTAAGCAGATAATATGCTTATAGCTCTCTTGGCTCATTAATACACTGATGTGCTCCTGATTAATTCACAGTTCACAATCTGTGCTAAGCTTCATACTTGGCAGCTTGGTTCCCTCACTGGGGTCTGTTATCCCTCTCAGTTAGTGAGGGCTCATTCTTTGGAAGGATTTCCAGAATCTGTTATCGGAAATGGGAGGGGCTTCTTCTGATACATCCTAAGATGGAAAATAAAGTGGCAATTTTTACATTTGGATTTCAGGCATTCCTCCCAGGGGCCCAAAGGAGATGAGATTAGTGTGGCCATGACAGTGAGGCTTTATGAAAGAACGAAGATACAAGACGGTTCTTGTCTCAGGCTGGAACTTCAAGCTTGAATATTGGCTTTGCTCTGGGTTTAAGTTGCTGAATGTCCGATTAACCTCTCTTCTTAGGAATCAGGGACACAGTGCCCCTGTGCACTCCAAAGCATCTCTCTCTCTGAAGTTACTGACCTCTGACTCCAATACCAATGTGTTCTTTAATCCCGATTTCCAACTGAGACTTTCCCTTTAGGTCCTCACGAATAATCTCCCCACCTTTGTGTCTCTCTGGACCCTAGAAATGACCCCATTGAAGACTGGAGTTCAACATTCCGACAGGTAGCAGAGCGGATGCAGAAGATGCAAGAGAACCAGAAAGCTTTCGTGCTCAACCCTGCAGTCGGGGTAGGGCCTCTGGCTCCTTTTTCTATGCCATCCCCCTCCCCCCCAGCATCTGGAAATTCCTTTGAACCTCTGATCTTTGGTTCTGTTGCATGTTGCATAAATTCCTTGGGCATTGTGTGTCAATGAAAATGTTATAAATCGGCTCAGCACCCATAGCACAGTGATTACGGCACCAGCCACATCCACCAAGGCTGGCGGGTTCAAACCAGCCCGGGCCAGTTAAATAACAATGACAATAGCAACAAAAAAATATCCGGACGTTGTGGCGGGTGCCTATAGTTCCACCTACTTGGGAACCTGAGGTAAGAGAATCGCTTGAGCCCAAGAGTTTGAGGTTACTGTGAGCTGTGATGCCATTGCACTCTACCCAGGGCGACATAGTGAGACTTTGTCTCAAAAAAAGGGGGGGGGGAGGGCGGCACCTGTATCTGAGCAAGTAGGGCACTGGCCCCATATACCGAGGGTGGCAAGTTCAAATCTAGCCCTAGCCAAACTGCAAAAACAAAAAAATAACTGGGTGTTGTGGCGGGCGCCCGCAGTCCTAGCTACTCGGGAGGCTGAGGCAAGAGAATCACCTAAGCCCATGAGCTGGAGGTTGCTGTGAGCTGTGCGCTATGGCACTCTACTGAGGGCAACAAGGTGAAACTCTATCTAAAAAAAAAAAAAAAAAAAGAAAGAAAATGTTATAAATCAAATCCTATTTTCTCAATTAGTTTTTTACCTTACAATATTTCATCTTCATTCTGACCCCTTCTTGAATCAGTAATCATGAAACACTTTGGGGACCCAGGGCAGTTTCTGTTTTCCATCTGTGTACAGAAAGCACTGAATAGCCGTTGTTATGTCTTATTCTGTCTCTTGTATGTATTTAAGTTTGAAACACGGGCTTAAAAAAAAAAAAAGGGATGTAGTTTCATTCTTCTGTCTTCCTAAATTATCTCCAAAACCTGGTGGGAGAGGATTGGCTTGCAGTGCTCCTGTCCCTTTTTTCCCCTTGAGCTGTAGGTACATTTCACTAGCTCCATCTACCTAAGGCCATCTACCTGTAAGGGTCTTAGCCAAGACCCTGCCCATGCTTCTCTCTCATCTGTGATGCGCACATCTGTGACATGCTCCTTAATCTTTGGTGAGAAAGACATGATTTATGCCTTTGGTAAGAAAGACATATTCATCAAGCATTTCGTACTTCCATCTCCTAGATGCGTATCTCTTTCCTCCTCTTTACAATTGTTGACTTTCAGTCTTCTTTTCTCAGTTGTATGTTTTTTTTAACCATTCTCTTTGCTATAATCTCTTTGCCTACTTGCTGTGCTATGTTCCATATCTGCCCTGTTCCAATCACTGCTTCATTGATCTCTCCAAAGCATATGAAGTGTGGTAATTGGATTTACAGACTTCCACAAAAAAGGTGGTTGGGAGGAGGTGGGGAGAGAAAATTCTCAGAAAGAAAGGCACTCTCTGAAAAACCCTTGGCCCAGCTGACGAGGGATCCCAATAGCTGGGACTTGTTTCTCTTAGAGTCTCCACGTCTTCCTTCCTCTCTCAATTCCTCCCCGATGTCATTGCTTCTCAGCCTGAGGGTCTCAGCGGCTCTTCCCGGATGAAAGGTGGAAGTGCCACCAAGATCCTGCTGGAAACCCTGTTATTAGCAGCCCATAAGACTGTGGATCGGGGCATTGCAGCCTCTCAAAGGTAGGAAGGATCTGGGTAAGAGACAGCTCAAAGTCAGGCAGGGGTGGGGTGGTATGGATGGGGAAGTGGCAGGCCCAGATATGGAGGCTGGCTAGTGCAGCAAGACTGAGGCCCTAAGACAGCTCCTGTGGCTCAAAGGAGGAGGGCGCTGGCCCCATATGCTGGAGGTGGCAGGTTCAAACCCAGCTCTGGCCAAAAAAAAAAAAGGCTGAGGCCCTACCACTTTCCTCTGGGGAAGGGAAGGGCATACTGTTGCTCCCACCAAGTAATCTCAGAGTGTGGATTGTTCCTAATAGATCCTGGATTCTTAAATCTAGACCTAATCCCTGAGCCTGTCTGGGGCCTCCAAAGCTGGCCTAGCTCCTGAGGGTTCCTTTGATGGTCCTGGTCACGAGCCCGGAGCTCATCCTGCTGTGGCCTGCTTCCCTGCTAGTGTTTCTAGTCTTGCCTGTAGACTGTTGCTTTTCTCCTCAGCGCTCAGAGCCTCCTCCCCCAGAGCTGTCTTGATGCCCCATCCCTCCTTCTGCTCCCTTGTCTTCTGCTCAGCTTGATACAGTCTGGTCCCTCTCTGCACCTCCACCAGGATCAGTAGAACTTAGTTTTGAGGGAATTATGCCTCCTCTGCCACACCTAGGGGTGGGGGGGAGGAGAAGGGTGCACAGGCTTTCTGAGGGGGAACAGGCCTCCCTGGGAGCTGATGGCTTTTCTCTCAGATGCCTCCTGGAAATCCTGCGGACATTTGAGCGGGCCCATCAGGTGACCTATAGCCAAAGCCTCAAGATTGCCACTCTGATGAAGCAAGTCAGCACCAGGTGTGTGGATGTGTGTTTGGAGGGGGAACATCCCGAGAGCAGGGAGATGGTGAGACACGTTAACATGGTGAAGGTGGTGGGATTGCATGTTGGTGGGTCATGGCAGGCTTCTTTTTGGTTTATCTCCATTCTCTTCTGTGTACCTCTCTGGTATATTTTCACTGTGACCTCCCTGCTCATATCCTGTCCTCTTACCCACCCTTAGCCTGGAGAAGAAAGGCCGAGCATACCTGGTGGGCTGGCAGACCCTCGGCATCATTGCTATCATGGATGGAGTCGAGTGCATCCACACCTTTGGCGCTGGTGGGACCCCATGAGGACAGCTTTCCTCGTTCCTCCTGATCCTGACCAATTGGTCTACCCTCCAGACACTCCCCTGCTCCCAACCCAACAGCATTCCTCAGTGTCCATCCTATCCTGTCTATATAGGCATTTCTATCATATGATTCTTCTTTTGAACCCGAACTCAGTCCTTAATCCCTCAGCTCCCAGCCCTGTGCTTAGCAATGATATCCCACATGGGTTCCTTCTCACTCTACACCCCACCATGCATTTTCATCCCAGCCCCATCAACACCCCCCAAGCCTAGAACCTTCCTGTTCTATAAAGCCCATCATTCCTTTCTTCTTGTCCTTAAACTTCCCAGATTTTCGAGATATCCGTGGTTTTCTCATTGGTGATCACAGTGACATGTTTAACCAGAAGGCTGAGCTCACAAACCAGGTTGGAGAATAGGACACGGGGAAGATCACTGGTGTGCAGAGGGTGGAGGACAAGGGGAAAGTAAAGAAAGGTGGGGACCACGATGGGATAGAGTCTGGTCTATCCAGGGAATGGGTTAGAGGTCGTGAGGCTTTGGGAAGTACAGGGAGTGTGGAAAGCTCTGGATATAACCCCAAACCTGGCTCTACTCCACTGACTTGATACATAATCTTGGGCAAAACTCCTTACCTTTTTGAATGTTACTTTTTTGGTCTGTAGATAGAAGGGCTGTGATAGATGTCCCCCATGTCCTAGTCCTCCAGCCTATGCTCTAGTGTGTTTTCACAGGAGGGAATTTCCAATTTTCTCCCCCAGGGTCCCCAGTTCTCCTTCTCCCAAGAGGACTTCCTGACCTCCATCCTGCCAACCCTCACTGAAGTTGATACTGTGGTCTTCATTTTCACTCTGGATGGTGAGAGGGAAGATGGGATCGGATTGGTGGAAGGAGTGGATGGAAGCAGAAGAGTGATTCAGAGGGGATATCATTTTTCTGGGTCTTAGGTCACCTACTCAGAGGAAGGGATGGGGCAAATGTCCTGACTGAACCCCAGAAGAGTAGGAAGAGCCAACCTTCCTGTATAGCCAGTCTTTCCACTCTGATGCCCTCCCTCTCTCCTAGACAACCTCACAGAGGTGCAGACACTGGTGGAGCAGGTGAAAGAGAAGACCACGAACATCCAGGCCCTGGCACATGGCACTGTGGGACAGTCCTTGCCGGTGAGGGTCCAGTCTTGAAAAGGGGACCCTGGGTGGCAGTTACAGCCAGGCCGTCCTAGAGATGCCTCTCTTGTTCTTTTTTTAGGCCCCTCTGAAGAAGCACTTTCCTTCCATCATCAGCATCACATGGCCACTGCTTTTCTTTGAATATGAAGGGAACTTTATCCAGGTATGGGGAACGAGGAGGTAATATCCGTAGGGAAGGGCTCAGAGAGGGAGGGATTCCAGAAATAGAAAACTCAAGGCTACAGGAAAGAAAGCATGAAGAATTGTCTGTCCTCTACCAAGCCAGCAGGGTGAATACTTGGGTTACCAGGTCACTAGCTCTTTCAAAGAATATGCAAAAAGTGCAGAATGCCACCCATCACCTGACAGATGTTCATTGCCCTTTTGGACAGGTCAAGTGTCCATGTAGTCATCATTATTATCTAGAAGCCTTTAAGGCACATTTTTTTTGCAAGTTTTTTTTTCTTTGAGACCTAGTCTTACACTGTCACCCTGGGTAGAGTGCTGTGGCATCCTCACAGCAAACTCAAAATCTTAGGCTCAGAAGGCAAGAAGTGATCTTCTTGCCTCAGCCTCCCGAGTAGCTGGGACTATAGGTGCCCACCACAATGCCCAGCTAGTTTTTCTATTTTTAGTAGAGATGGGGTCTTGCTCTTGCTCAGGCTGGACTCGAACACCTCAAACATACAACCTATCCCGGCCTTTTTGCAAGTTGTACCATGCTGAATTCACTGCAGATAATGTTATGCTGATGACATAAGTCCCTGCTTGCTGATGAAAATATAATCCAGCCAATACAGGTACTGTTAATATTCAGAAGTAAGAATCAGTTTATGTGCACTTTGCAATATAGAGTTTGGAGGAGAGCTCTGGATGCCAATCCAACTCTGCAATGTGGCCTAAGAAAGAAAGCAGCTTTGTGTCTCTCTGGTCTTTAGTTTTCTCACATGCCACCTGCCTACACTCTCCATAAGGCAGAACCAAGACTCTAAGGTTGCCCTGGACAAATGTGGTCTCTCATCCATTATCCAAACCACCTCCTTCAGGAAGCTTCCCAACTTGTTCATACAGAGCCCACATGCTGACTTAACCTGGACTCAAAACTCTAGTGGAAACTTCTCTCTCCTGAGCAGGAGATCTACTCTCCTTCTAAAGTGTACTTTGTCTTCCCTTCCAAACCATGTTCATTTGTCACACTACTACTTCTTGGCATGCTTTCCACGTTCATTGACTCCTCTGAGATCTCACATCTTCTAAGAAGTCTTCTCTAATGAACCTCACATCACCTTGATCCTTCCCTTATGATATGTACTTCCCCATCCTTAGAGGGTCCACTATATAGTGATAATACCTGATACCTAAAGGGCTAGACTTAGTACAGACTGTCTCAAATATACCATCTTGGTGCTCATAACAGTCTCCTAAGAAATGCATAAATGTATGTTTGATGTCACCCTTTCCCAGATGAGGAAGCTGAAACAAACAGATTAAAGAATTGTGATCACAGCTTTATACCTAAGAAAGGAGTTAGGACTTGAACTCAGGTCTTGTGATTCTAAGTGTTCAGTCTATTTTCCCCACATGAAATAAATTTAAACCATGGGTTGAGCCAGATTCTTTTATGGAGAGGGGCTATTGTAAGTAATTATAATCTGTGATTTTTTTTTTTTTTTTTTGAGACAGAGCCTCAAGCTGTCCCCCTGGGTA
>NW_003852417.1:18445729-18447594 GCF_000181295.1 Otolemur garnettii
CTGCCTCCGCCTCCCAAGCAGCTGGGACCACAGGCGCCCGCCACAACACCCGGCTATTTTTTGGTTGCAGCCGTCATTGTTGTTTGGTGGGTCCGGGCTGGGGATTCGAACCTGCCACCTTAGGTGTATGTGGCTGGCGCCTTAGCCGGTTGAGCTATAGGCGCCGAGCCCGTACCATAATTTCTTTAACTCCTGTTATCAGACATGGAGACAGTTCCAATATTATGCTTTTTATTAAAATGCTGTACTGAATATCCTTACATATAAACCATTTTTTTTTTTTTTGAGACAGAGTGTCACTATGTAGCCCTCGGTAGAGTGCTTTGGCGTCACAGCTCACAGCAACCTCAAACTCTTGGGCTTTGGTGATTCTCTTGTCTCGGCCTCCCAAGTAGCTGGGACTACAGGCAACCGCCACAATGCTCAGCTATTTTGGTGGTGGTGGTTGTTGTAGTTGTCGTTGTTTTTAGCTGGCCGGAGCGGGGTTCGACCCCGCCAGGCCCAGTGTATGTGGCCGGCGCTCTAGCCACTGAGCTACATGCGCCAAGCCACATATGTACCTTTTGGTCCTTTGACTATGTCACTAGGGTAAACCCCCTAAAGTGGAATCACTGGGTAAAATGGTATGTGAAATTTTAAAGTTTTCTTTCTTTTTTTTTTTATTTCTTTTCTCTTTAATTTTAAAGTTTTTTGATACATATAGTCAAATTGACCTCCAAAGAAGTTTATAAACAAAATGTGAAATTGCTCGTTCCCTCACACCCTGGTAAACACTGAATAACATCCTTGTAAAAAAAAAAATCTTTGCTGAGCTGGGTGTGGTGGTTCACACCTATAATCCTAGCACTTTGGGAGGCTAAGGTAGGAGATTTGCTAGTTAAAGATGAGCCTGAGCAACACAGGAGTGACTCTGTCTCTATAAGAAAAAGAAAAAATGAGCCAGACATGGTAGTATACACACATAGTTCTAACTATAAGGGGGGATATTGAGCCTAGGAGTTGGCACCCAGGACTTGGAGGTTGTGGTGAGCTGCGATCTTGCTACTGCACTCCCATCTGGGTGACAGAGCGAGAGTGAGACTCTGTCTCTTAAAAAACAAAAGAACAGGGTGGCGCCTGTGGCTCAAAGGGGTAGGGCGCTGGCGCCATATGCCAGAGGTGGCAAGTTCAAACCCAGCCCCTCAAAAAACTACAAAACAAAAAAACTCCAAAAGAACAAAAACCAACCAAACAAACAAAAATCCCCATAAACACAGAAAACAAACTTTGCTAATCAGCAAAGGAACAAAAACAAAAAGGCATTTCACTGTTGTTTGATTATATTTTTTAATTACTATGGAAGTTGACTGCCTAAAGATATATAGGCCATTTGATTTTTTTTCATATATTGTTGTTTTCATGTCTTTTGGGTATGTTCACCCCATTCTTTTGCAGGTAGTATTTTTTTCTTACTGATTTGCAAGATAGGGTATATATAGCAAGAACAGCAGCCTTTTTTTTTTCTGTTCTTATATTGATAGTTTATTATTTTCTTATATTGTTTTTAATGTAGAGACATTTAATTTTTTCGCATAGACAAATACATTAATCTTTTACTTTGGGATTTTTGTCTTTTGCTTGATGCTGGTTTTATCTTTCTAAATGGATGGGACTTGTTTGAAATAAGGAGACTTTCAGCCCGGCAAAGTGGCTCATGCCTCTAATCCTGGCACTCTGGGAGGCCTTGGCGGGTAGGTCACTTGACCTAAGGAGTTCAAGAACAGCCTGAGCAAGAGCAAGACCCAGTCTCTACTAAAAATAGAAAAACTAGGGTAGAGCGCCAGAGGCTGGCAGGTTTGAATCCAGCCCAGGCTTGCTAAACTACA
>NW_003852417.1:18448002-18450127 GCF_000181295.1 Otolemur garnettii
CACAGCACTCTACCCAGGGGGACAGCTTGAGGCTCTGTCTCAAAATAAATAAATAAATAAATGTCTGGGAACGGTGGCTTATGCCTGTAATCTTAGCAGGGAGGCTAAGGCAAGTAGATTGCCCTGAGCTCACAGGTTTGAGACCAGCCTGAGCAAGAGCAAGACCCTGTCTCTAAAAATAGCTGGGCGTTGTGGCGGGTGCCTGCAGTACCAATTACTCAGGAGACTGAGGCAAGAGAATTGCTTGTGCCCAAGAGTTAGATGTTGTGAGCTATGACACCATGGCACTCTACCGAGAGCGACAAAATAAAACTCTGTCTCAAAAGAAAAATCCAGGTGTGCCGGCTCACACCTAGAATTCTAGCACTCTGGAAGGCTGAGGCAGGTGGATTGCTGAGCTTATGAGTTCAAGACCAGCCTGAGCAAAAGCAAGACCTCCATCTCTAAAAATAGGTGGGTGTTATAGCAGGCACCTGTAGTCCCAGCTACTTGGGAGGCTAAGGCAAGAGAATCGCTTGAGCCCAAGAGTTTGAGATTGCTGTGAGTAGTAACTCTGCAGCACTCAACATGAGGGTGACTGAGACTCTGTCTTTAAAAAAAAAAAAAGGGCAGTGCCTGTGGCTCAGTGAGTAGGGCACCAGCCCCATATACCAAGGGTGGTGGGTTCAAACCTGGCCCTGGCCAAACTGCAACAAAAAAATAAAAAAATAAATAGCCAAGCGTTGTGGTGGGTGCCTATAGTCCCAGCTACTCAGGAGACTGAGGCCAGAGAATTGCCGAAGCCTAGGAGTTGGAGGTTGCTGTGAGTTGTGATGTCACAGTACCCTACCAAGGGTGATTAAAAAAAAAAGGTATAAGGGGGCTTCCATTAGGGTTTGTAAATCTTTAGTTGTAGAAATATTTTTGATATAAACTGCCCCACACTTTTATTTTGAAAAAATTCAAACCTCCAGAAAAACTGCAAGAATAGTACAATGAACACCATATGCTCTCCCCTAGATTCACACTAGTCATTAACATTTTGCCACATTTGTATCATCTGTCTCTTTGCCTCTAATCATTTCAAAGAGAACTGGAGATATCATGACATGTCATACTAATTACCTTGTCATGTGTCTCCTAAGAACAACGGCATTAGCCTATGTAAATATAATTATCCATCCATGAAAATTATAATTAATACAATATTATTATCTAATATCCAGATAGTATTCAAACTTCTCCAGTTATCCCTGTATTGTTTTTATTTCCCAGATCCAGGATCAATCAAGAATAATGCATTGCTAATGCACTGTATTTGTTATCATGTCTCTTTGGTTTCTTTTATTTAGATGAATTATTCAGGGCATTTTTTTTTTTTTAGAGAGACAGAGTCTCACTTTGTCGCCCTCAGTAGAGTGCTGTGGCATCACAGCTCACAGCAACCTCCAGCTCTTGGGCTTGGATGGTTCTCTTGCCTCAGAGTTTCCTGAGTAGCTGGGAGTACAGGCGCCCACCACAACGCCCGGCTATTTTTTGTTGCAGTTTGGCTAGGGCTGGACTTGAACTCACCACCCTTGGTATATGGGGCCAGCATCCTACTCACTAAGCCACAGGCGCTGCCCAGAATTCTTCAGGGTTTTTTGTTTGGGGTTTTTCTCTTTCATGACATTGCTATTTTAGATGTCTAGGCCATTTGTTTTCCAGAAAGTGCCTCTCTCTGGATTTGCCTGATTGTTTGTTCCTAATATTCAGGATAAACCTTTTGGCAGCAGTGCTGAATAGGACAGGTTGTGCCCTTATTGGTGTATCACAGAAGGCAGCACATGATAGCAGTCTGTCTTTTACTGGTGATGCTACATTTGATCATTTTGTTAAGATGATGTCTCTTAGGGGCCTGGCCCAGTGGCTCATGCCTATAATCCCAGCGCTGTGGGAGGCCAAAGCTAGCAGATGGATTGAACTCACAAATTTGAAACTAGCCTGAGCTAGAGTGGGACTCCCCCTCTAAAAATACCCAGGTATTGGCTTGGCGCCTGTGGCTCAAGTAGCTAAGGCGCCAGCCACATACACCTAAGGTGGCAGGTTCAAATCCAGCCCAGGCCCACCAAACAACAATGACGGCTGCAACCAAAAAATAGCTGGG
>NW_003852417.1:18450432-18453054 GCF_000181295.1 Otolemur garnettii
AAAAAAAAAAAAAAAAAAAAGTATCTATAGATTTCTCTAAATCAGTAATCTTTTTCTTTTTCATTTTTTCTTCAGTAATCTATCACCCAGTGGTCCTAGCATCTACTGATGATTCTTAGTTGAATCAATTACTACTATGGGGTGATTTTTAGGTGGCAGCTGGTTAGGGCACCAGCTACATACAGCAGGGCCGGCAGGTTCAAACCCAGACTGGGCCAGCCAAATGACAACTGCAGCAAAAAATAATAATTATAATAATAATAACAGGGGGTTGTAGTGGGTGCCTGTAGTCCCAGTTGCTTGGGAGGCTGAGGCAAGAGAATTGCTTAAGCCCAAGAATTTGAGGTTGCTGTGAACTGTGATGCTGCAGTCTACTGAGGGTGACATAGTGAAAACTCTGTCTCAAAAAAAAAAAAAAAAAAAAAGGCGATTTTCTGTTTCTATCCCCTTTAATCTATATTTGTGAGTTGGCATTCTTCTGTAAAGAAAAACTCTCTTCTTTCTTATGCAAAGGGTAGCATACCTTTTGCATCTGGCATATTTTGCTAAACAAGATATTCTGAAAATCACTGCAGTGAAGTTGATTGATTTCTTCCTCATTATTTACATTTGTGTGTGTGTACACATAGAAAAGTTTGCTCAGTCAGCCTCCTAAGTAGGAACACAAAAACATTGTCCCAAGATCACCTCTACTTTACCTGGTCCAGCCCTGGAATTAGTCATTTTTTCCAAGGAGCCATGGTTATAGCTAGTGGGCTCTGGCATTTAGAAACCTATGTACTAGATGTGTTCACTAATACTGGTGTGTCTTTGCCTCTAAGCCCTATAAGTAGAAAGAACAAGGGTATGTGTGTGTTACATGTGTACATATTTGTATGTATATATCTTCTCACTGGCATTCCAATTTTACTTTAACAAGCAATGATGTTGATTTCCCACGTCGTAAATATACAGATGGTCCCCAAAAATGTATACACATTTTAAGAAAGGAAAAGAGACTGTGTTAAAATTATAATACTCAAGTCATGCTTGACTTCTGCAATTACAAGAGTTGTTCAAAGATGACTTGTATTCATCTTTTGTTATCAGTATTTATTGAGTATTGCAATTTTAATACAAGTTTTTCCTTTCTTAATATGTATATACGTTGGGTGGCGCCCGTGGCTCAGTAGGTAGGCACTGGCCCCATATACTAAGGGTGGCGGGGTCGAACTCAGCCCCAGCCAAACTGAAACAAAAAATAGCCAGGCATTGTGGTGGGCGCCTGTAGTCCCAGCTACTGGGGAGGCTGAGGCAAGAGAATTGCCTAAGCCCAGGAGTTGGAGGTTGCTGTGAGCTGTGACATCACAGCACTCTATTGAAGGCAATAAAGTGAGACTCTGTATTTGGCACCCTCTGTATTTACTCAGTACCATTCTGTTCCATCCCATTTCCATTCACACCTATAGGTAACCAGTTTCATTGGTTGTTGGCTTATCCTCCTGTGTTTCTCTTTACAGAAGAGTGTTTGTGTATATAACTTTGCATTCTCTCCTATACAGAAGACACTGCACTATAGTCTTTTGTGCTTTAACAAGACATCCTGAAAAATCACTCCATTTTTGTTTATAGAACTTTTTCTCATTATTTTTACCTTTGTACGTTTCCACATGTACAAGATTTTACTCAGGCAATCTCCTATGTAGGGTATTGAGTTTCCAGTGTTTTGCTGTTACCCATAATGATGCAATGAATATGCATGTATTTTTATAATGTTACAAGAGTTTCCCTGGGACATATTCCTAGAAGTGTTAGGGCTGGGTCAAAGAGTAAATACACATGTCATTATGTTAGATCTTGCATAATTTCCCTCTATGGGGGTTGTACCATTTTGCTTTTCACACCAGCAAAATACAAGATATTTCTTCCCTATGGCCTCTCTGAGGGTATTAGCAAGCTTTTGGATTTTGCTAATCTGACACATGACAAATGACATTTCTGTGAAGTTTTCTGTCACGTTTCTGTGAATTTTTTTTATTTTATTTATTTATTTATTTATTTATTTTAGAGAGACAGAGTCTCACTTTGTACCAAAGGTAGAGTGCTATGGCATCACAGCTCATAGCAACCTCCAGCTCTTGGGCTTAGGCAATTCTCTTGCCTCAGCCTCCTGAGTATCTTGCACTACAGGTGCCTGCCACAATGCCTGGCTATTTTTTTGTTGCAATTTGGCCAGGGCCGGGCTTGAACCCGCCACCCTCAGTATATGGGGCCTGCACCCTACTCACTGAGCCACAGGTGCTGCCCAACAAAGTTTTCACAGGCTTAAGAGTCTTTAGTAAATCTTTTTCTTTCTTTCTTTCTTTCTTTCTTTCTTTCTTTCTTTCTTTCTTTCTGTCCTTTCTTTCCTTTCTTTCCTTTCTTCTTTCCTTTCTTTCCTTTTCTCTCATTCCCTTGCCCTGGCTAGAGTACTGTGGTGTCATAGCTCATAGCAACCTCAAACTCTTGGGTTTACATAATCCTTTTGCCTCAGCCTCCTGAGTAGCTGGGACTACAGGTGCCTACCATGACATGTGGCTAATTTTTCTATCTTTAGTAGAGATGGGGTATCGATCTTTCTCATGTTGGTCTCAAACTTCTGAG
>NW_003852417.1:18453312-18454913 GCF_000181295.1 Otolemur garnettii
GCCACAATGCCTGGCTATTTTTTGGTTGCAGTTGTCATTGTTGTTTAGCAGGCCCAGGCTGGGCTGGAACCCACCAGCCTTGGTGTATGTGGCTGGCGCCATACTCACTGAGCTATAGGTGCTGAGCCATAAACTGTTTTTTTCCTTTGTGAAATGTTTGTTCTTATATTTTACAACTTTGTCTAATGGTTTTTTGGTCATTTTGATCCTTTGATTTTGAGTTTCTTATAAATTAAAGACATTAGCCTTTTATTTCTGATATATGTTCTAAATTTTGTTTACTTTCCTTTCTCTTTGGGTTTTAACCATGTGAAAGTCTTTGTTTTAATTTTTCTGATATTGAACTTACCAATTTTTCTTTTAGTAAATTTGGATCTTCAGATATGGAAAACTTTCTTCAACACCCAGATTATAAAGGAATCCCACCTATATTTTCTCCTAGTAAAATGGTTTTCTTTTTTTTAACATTTAGATCTTATTTTAGGCCTATAATCCTAGCATTCTGGTAGTCCAAGGTAGGAGGACTGCTTGAGCTCAGGAGTTTGAGACCAGCCTGAGCAAGAGCTAGACCCTGTCTCTACCAAAAATAGAAAAATTAGCTGGGCGTTGTGGTGGGGACTTGTAGTCCCAGCTACTTGGGAGGCTGAGGTAAGAGGATCACTTGAGCCCAAGAGTTTGAGGTTGCTGTGATCTATGATGCTACAGCACTCTACTGAGGGAAAGTGAGACTCTGTATCAAAAACAAATTTTTAAAAAAAAATAGATTTAGGGGGTACAAGTTGAATTCTGTTACATGTATGTATTGTATAATGGTAGAATCTGGGTTTTTGGTGTACCCACCTTTCTGCCTTTGTCTACCAAGGTATGAACCACCATGCCCAGGCTTCTCTTTTAAAAAATTAATTAATTTTAGAATTAACTTAATAATTAATAATTATTTAATTAATTAAGTTTGGAATTCATTGAGGGTACAAAGAATTAGGTTACACTGATTGCATTTGTTAGATAAAGTCCCTCTTATAATTGTGTCCCACCCGCAAGAGATGTTCCATACACTGTGACCCCCCCATCCTCTTTCCTCCTCCCTCTCCCCACTTGCTCATTCCGCTACCCCCTCCTTGTATTAGCTTGTCTACTGCCTTCATATTAGAATTGAGTACATTGGATTCTTGCTTCTCCATTCTTGTAATACTTTACTAAGAAGAATATGTTCCACCTCCATCCAGGTTAATACAAAAATGTAAAGTCTCCATCTTTTTTAATGGCTGAATAATATACTATGGTATACATATACCACAGCTTGTTAATCCATTCCTGGGTTGGTGGGCATTTAGGCTGTTTCCACATTTTGGTGATTGTAAACTGAGCTGCGATAAACAGTCTAGCACAAATGTGCTTATGATAAAAGGATTTTTTTTTCCTTCTGGGTAATGGAATTGCAGGATCAAATGGGAGGTCTAGTTTGAGTTCTTTGTGTATTCTCCATACTTCCTTCTACAAAGGTTATATTAGGTTTCCACCAGCAGTGTAAAAGTGTCCCCTTCTCTACACATCCATCCCAGCACCTGCAGTTTTGAGATTCTGTGATGTGGGCCATTTGA
>NW_003852417.1:18457750-18460561 GCF_000181295.1 Otolemur garnettii
CAGCTACTTGGGAGGCTGAGGCAAGAGAATTGCTTAAGCCCAAGAGTTTGAGGTTGTTGTGAGCTGTGACGCCACAGCACTCTATGAAGGGCGACATAGTGAGACTCTGTCTCAGCAACAACAACAACAACAACAAAAAAAAAATAGAAAAATTAGCTGAGTGTGGTGGTGCACATCTGTAGTCCCAGTTACTTAGGAAGCTGAGGCAGGAGGATCTGTTGAGCCTGGGAGTTTAAGGTTACAGTAAGCTATGAGATGCCACTGCATTCTAGCCCAGGTGACAGAGCAAGACCCTGTCTCAAACAAACAAACAAACAAACAAACAAAACATCCCAAACCCCCCAAACTATGAAAACTAACAAAGAAAACCACATGCAGGTGAGGCCACCAGATTTGCCTGGCACAGTCCCAGTTCACACCTACTGTTTTGACATTTAAACCCTCAGCTACTCAAACAAATGATATGTGCATTTTGGTCCCTGGTTTTCAACTATTGGTTTTCTGTTTCAAACTTTGCTGCTCTTCTGTCCTCTAATTTTCAGTACCCGTATGTCTGCCCTTTTTAGAAGTTCCAGCGTGAGCTAAGCACCAAGTGGGTGTTGAATACAGTGAGTACAGGGGCTCATGTGCTTCTTGGGAAGATTCTCCAAAACCACATGTTGGACCTCCGCATTAGCAACTCCAAGCTCTTCTGGCGGGCACTGGCCATGCTGCAGGTAGGAACATGGTGGGGCAGGGCTGGGTAGGGGCTGGTCTTGGGGCCTGGGCTGCATAGGAGGATGTTTTGGTGAGGCGTGGAGATGTGTAGGGGCATAGGCTGCCCTCTCTCCTTCAGTTGGGTCCACTCTTACCTCTAAGGCAGTGGTTTTCAACCTTCCTAATGCCTCGACCCTCTAATACAGTTCCTCATGTTGTGGTGACCCCCCGCCCGCCATAAAATTATTTTCCTTGCTACTTCATAACTAATTTTGCTACTGTTATGAATCGTAATGTAAATATCTGATATGCAGGATGTATTTTCATTGTTACAAAGGGGTCGCAACCCCCAGGTTGAGAACCGCTGCTGTAAGGGGTATGTGTGCATAAATGGGCATATGTTTGTGAAACTGTAACTGTTAGGCAAGATTTTTAGTTATAAACGTGACAGAAACCTAGTTCATGCTGATTTAAGCTAAACAAGGCAAATTAAAACTCATATAACTGAGTAGTCCTAGGGCAGGTGGATCCAGATACTCTTAACAATGTGCTCCAGAACCTTCAGCCTCAGATCTGTTTTTTATCCATGTTGCTTTTGTTCCCAGGCAGGTTTTCTCCATTCGGTGGCAAACTGGCCACCAATAGTGTCAGCCTCACATCCTAATGTAGCAACTCTACTGGGAAAAGAGTTTGTCCTTGTGTTTTTTCTTCTTCTTTTTAAAAAAATTTAACTGATTTGTTAAGAAATGTCTGTGTGGGGGCGGTGCCTGTGACTCAGTGGGATTGAGGGTGGCAGGTTCAAACCTGGCTTGGGCCAAACTGCAACAAAAAACAGCTGGGTGTTGTGACGGGCACCTGTAACCCCAGCTACTTGGAGGCTAAGGCAAGAGAATCACCTTAAGCCCAGGAGTTGGAGATTGCAGTGAGCTGTGATGCCACAGCACTCTACCTAGGTCGATAAATGAGACTCTGTCTCTAAAAAAAAAAAGAAAGAAAGAAAAGGGAAAAAAAAGAGCTGTCTCTGCGATTTATGCATTTACCTAGGGGAAGGGCTTTGATTGGCTTGGCTTGGGTTGAGTGCATGTCCCTAAACCAATTATCATTCTCTTGGGGAAGAAGCGCTCTGCCCAGAACTGTGCACATGTCTTCCCTTCAAGATGATGGAGGAGGAGGGGGTGGGAGGTGAGCTTCAGTCAAGCCTCGTGGCCTGAGCATGAGGGAGCAGTTGTTCTCCAAAAGCAAATCAAGGTGCTGATTCCAGAAGGAGGAGGAATGGATGCTGAGCAGATAGCACAACAGATGGTCATGAAAGTGGGGTTGCCAGATTTAGCAAATAAAAATACAGGACATCCAGTTAAATTTGAATTTCAGATAAACAAAATTCATATATGTCCCAAATATTGCATGGGACATACTTTACCAAAAAAAAAAAATTCCATATTTATCTGAAATTTAAATTTAGGTTGGGTTTGATGGCTCATGCCCCTGTAATCCCAGCACTTTGGGAGGCTGAAGTGGGAGGATCGCTTGAGGCCAGGAGTTAGAGACCAGCCTGAACAACATAATGAGACACCCTCTCTAAAAAGAAAGTTAACTGCACGTCTTCTATTTTTATTATTTGCTGAATCTGGCAACTCTTTGTGAAAGGAATTAATCAATGAACATTTTAATGAGAATTCACCAGGTCCCTAAAACAACCCAGGGTCCTTAATGGAATCTAATAGAACTATAAAGAAGGTGGGATCAGTTTGCACAATAGCAAAACAAGTCTTCATGGGCTTGGCGCCTGTAGCACGGTTACGGCACCAGCCACATACACTGAGGCTGGTGGGTCCAGCCAGCAAGCTAAAACAACAGTGACAATTACAACAAAAATAGCCAGGCATTGTGTTGGGCGCCTGTAGTCCCAGCTACTTGGGAGGCTGAGGCAAGAGAATCACTTGAGCCTAAGAGTTAGAGGTTGCTATGAGCTGTGGCGCCATGGCACTCTACTGAGTGAGACTGAGTGAGACTCTGTCTTAAAAAAAAAAAAAAAAAAAAAAAAAAAAAAAAAAACAGGCTCGGCGCCTATAGCTCAAGCGGCTAAGGCGCCAGCGACGTACACCTAAGGTGGCG
>NW_003852417.1:18465190-18479348 GCF_000181295.1 Otolemur garnettii
AGCCTCCCAAGTAGCTGGGACTACAGGTGCCCGCCACAACGCCCGGCCATTTTTTGGTTGCAGCCATCATTGTTGTTTGGCGGGCCGGGCTGGGGATTCGAACCCGCCACCTTAGGTGTATGTGGCTGGCGCCCCAGCCGCCCAAGCCACAGGCGCCGAGCCAGGAAAATGTTGATGTTAGGATCAAGTAGGAGATGGAAGGGTCTCAACCTAGATCCAGAGATGGGCCCTACAAAACACACCACAATGCCCAAGATCCAATCTAAACTCAGGCCCATTTTGGACAGGTAGGTCAAATCCTGGGGCTGAGAAGACAGGCACTGCATCTAGGTGGCACAAAATGCTTCCATCCTGGGAGAGACAAGAATTGGGTCACTTTTAAGCTAGTGACTGGGGTGCTATGGAGTGGGAAAAAGAGAATAGAAGAGAAGCCCTGGAGCATCTCCTAGTGCCAGAAAGTAAGGAATTGCTCAAAAACCCCACAGTAACAGAGGCTATGTCAAAGGGACACAGGTGCCAACATGAAAGATCTCCTAATATCTGAAGTGAAAACAATGTGAGCAACAGTATAAATAACATAGTATTGGACTGTAACACAAAATAAATACAGGCTCAGTGCCTGTAGCACAGTGGTTATGGCGCCAGCCACATACACTGAGACTGGCAGGTTCGAACCCAGCCCAAGCCAGCTAAATAACAATGACACCTCCAACGCCGCCAGGCGTTGTGGTGGGCATCTGTAGTCCCAGCTACTTGGGAGGCTGAGGCAAGAGAAACGTTTAAGCCCAAGAGTTTGAGGTTACTGTGAGCTGTGATGCCATGGTCCGTGAGTGAGACCCCCATCTCCAAAATATATCCAGGCATTGTGGCAGGCACCTGTAGTCCCAGCTACTTGGGAGGCTGAGGCAAGAGAATTGCTTGAGCCCAGGAGTCCGAGGTTGCTGTGAGCTATGACACCACAGCACTCTGTCAGGGGCGAAAAAGTGAGACTCTGTCTCAAAAAAAAAAAAATCTTTATTTGGAATTAGAGGCAGGCTAGATTTGACCTATAGGCCATAGTTTGTCAACCCCTGCACCAAAAGAACAAAAAGAGAAAAATGTAGGGCGGTGCCTGTGGCTCAGTGCATAGGGCCCGTATACTGAGGGTGGCAGGTTCAAACCCGGCCCCAGCCAAACTGCAACAAAAAAATAGCCAGACATTGTGGTAGGCGCCTATGGTTCCAGCTACTCAGGAGGCTGAGGCAAGAGAATCACCTAAGCCCAGGAGTTGGAGGTTGCTGTGAGCTATGTGATGCCCTGGCACTCTACCAAGGGGATAAAGTGAGACTGTCTCTACAAAAAAATAAAAAAAGAGAAAATATAATTTCCAACTCGTAAAGGGGAAAAAGGAATAATAAAAAAATACTTAGTCATCTAAATAAAAGGCAAGAAAGGTGAGAGAAAGAAAAAGTAAAACTGGACAAAATGGGAAGTATAAAGTAAGGGTAGTTTTGGACCAAACATTTGGTAATTACACTAAATGGAAATGAAATACATGCCCCAGTCTTTTTGTTTTAGATGCATCACTTGCAAATAGCACACATATGGATTTCGTTTATTCTGTTTTCAGTATTAAAACAAAAGGATATACAACTATTGAAAATAAAAGAAAGGAAAAGATAAACTGTAAATACCAACCAAAGGAAAATTGCTATGGCAATATTAATGTCAGACAAAATAACTGAAGGGAAAAGTATTACTGGAGACAGAGAGGGTCTGCATAGTGATCATATTGTTTAATTTACCAGGAATGATTATGATTTTAAATAACAAGAATATGTAAATTCACAGACCTCAAAGGAGATATAAATAAATCCATAATCATAGTAGGTGATTGTACATGACTGCCTTTTAAAAAATATATAATCTTTATTTTATTTTTTATCTTGGATTAATGTGAGGGTACAAACAATTAGCCTACACGTTTACATTTGTTAGGTAAAGTCCCTGTTGTAGTTGTGTCCCTTACCTAGGAGATGTGCTGTATACTCTTACATCGTGCTGATTAAGTGGAGCACACCAATCCCCCTTCCTCCTTCCCTCTTCCCCATCCCTCCACCCACCTCAATTTGAATTGAATTGAATTTTTCTCTTGTGTGGGTGTGTATTAGATTGTCTACTGGCTTCATATTAGTATTGAGTACATTGGATGCTTGCTTATCCATTCTTGTGATACCTTACTAAGAAGAATGTGTTTCCAAAAAAAAAAAAAAATGTTTCAACTCCATCCATGAACACGACTATCTTAGTAATTGATGGAGAATCAGACAAAACTTTAGGAATAATATAGACTTGAACATTAAAATTAACAAAATTAACTAAATGGACATATGGAGAAACTAGTTCTATCACTTGCAGAATACATCTTATTTTTAAGCACCAATAGAATTTTTTTAATTGACCATAAACTAGAAATAAAGTCTCAAACATTTCACTCAATTAAAAACATTTAAGATGTACATCCTGACCACAAAGCCACTTTGTTAGATAACTAGAAAATCCCCATATGTCTAGAAATTTAAAAATTAACTTCTAAATAATGTATGGATCAAAGGAGAAATCATTATGGAAATTAGAAAATAGTTGTCACTGAAGGATAAAAATTCTACACGTAACAACTTGTGGAAAGCAGTGAAAGAAATACTGAGGAGAAAACTTGCATCCTCAAATGTACGTAGTAAGAGGAAAGGGCTGACAATGAATGATGCAGACATTCATCGCAAGAAGTTGGAAAAATAGCAGCAAAATAAATCCAGAGAAAATAGAAGTATGGAAATAATAAAGACAAAGGCAGAAGTGATTGAAATGGAAAATAAATACAAGAAGTTTGTTAAAAAGGTTAATAAGGGCCAGGCAGTGACTCATGTTTGGGATTCTAGCACTCTGGGAGGCCCAGGTGGGTGGATTGCCTGAGCTCAGGAGTTTGAGACCAGCCTGAGCAAGAATGAGACGGCATCTCTAAAAATAGCTGGGTGTTGTAGGGGGCACCTGTAGTCCCAGCTACTCAGGAGGCTGAGGCAAGAGAATTGCTCGAGCCCAAGAGTCTGAGGTTGCTGTGAGTTATGACACCACAACACCCTACTGAGGGTGACAAAGTAGGACTATGTCTCAGGAAAAAAAAAAAGAAAGAAAGAAAGAAAAGGGCTTGGCACCTGTAGCTCCGTGGCTAGGGCACCAGCCACATACCCTGGGGCTGGTGGCTTCGAATCCAGCCTGGGCCTGCCAAACGACGACAATTACAACCACAAAATGGCCAGGCGTTGTGGTAGGCGCCTGTAGTCCCAGCTACTTGGGAGGCTGAGGCAAGAAAATCGCTTAAGCCCAAGAGTTTGAGGTTGCTGTGAGCTGTGACACCATAGCACTCTACCCAGGGCGACATAGTGAGACTGTGTCTCAAAAAAAAAAAAAAGATATATATCTATATGCATACATTAGCGATTAGAATACAGCAATTTATTGAAAGGCTAACTGGTCAATTAATTTATGAGAGTGTGTTCTGTCTTTTGTGGTCAGAGAAATTCAAGTTAAAACCACCATAAAGGCGGTGCCTGTGGCTTCGTGCGTAGGGTGCCTGCCCCATATACTGAGGGTGGTGGGTTTGAACCTGGTCCCAGACAAACTGCAACAAAAAATAGCCAGCCAGCTGTTGTGGTGGGCACCTGTAGTCCCAGCTACTCTGGAGGCTGAGGCAAGAGAATTGCCTAAGCCCAAGAGCTGGAGGTTGCTGTGAGCTGTGATGCCACAGCACTCTACTGAGGACGATAAAATGAAACTATTTCTAAAAAAAAAAAAAAAAAAGTAAAGCCACAATGAAATACCATGATCACACAGACCAAATTGGCTAAAATTAAACAGCATGAAAATACCACATGTTGGCAGGAAAACAGAGCAAGAACTACCATTTACCAGTAGGGGAAAAACACACTGACCTAAGCCCTTTGGAAGACAATTTGGTACTGTCTGCTAAGGTTTGTTACACATAACCTATATTAGCGATTCCATTTCCAAGTAGTCACCCTAGAACTGGGATTCTCAAAGTGATTCCTATACCAACAGTACCAGCATCACCTGGAAACTTAGAAATACCAAATCTTGGGCTCCACTCAAACCTACTCAACCAGCAATTGCAGGGTAATGCTCAGCAATCTGGGTTGTAACAAACATTCCACAGGATTCTGATGCATGCTAAAGTTTAAGGCTTGGCACCTGTAGCTCAGCGGCTAGGGTGCTGTCTACATACACTGGGGCTGGCAGGTTGGAACCTGGCCGGGGCTTGACAAACAACAATGACAACTATAACAACAAAAAATAGCCAGGTCAACGTTGTGGTGGTCTGGCACCTGTAGTACCAGCTACTTAGAAGGCTGAGGCAAGGGAATCACTTAAGCCCAAGAGTTTGAGGTTGCTGTGAACTGTGATGCCAGGGTACTCTACCGAGGTTGACATAGTGAGACTCTGTCTCAAAAAAATAAATAAATAGGGCAGCGCCTGTGGCACAAGGAGTAGGGCGCCGGCCCCATATACCTCGGGTGGTGGGTTTGAACCCAGCCCCAGCCAAAACTGCAAAAAAAAAATAAATAAATAAAAATAAATAAATAAATAAAATAAAGCTTAAGAGTCTCACTTTATTGTCCAGGCTAAAGTGCCATGGTGTCAGTCCAGCTCACAGCAACCTCAAACTCCTGGGTTCAAGTGATCCTCCTGCTTCAGCCTCTCAAGTAGCTGGGACTACAGGCATCCACCACAATGCCTAGCTAATGTTTTTCTATTTTAAGTAGGAGACAGGAGCTCACTTTTGCTCAGGCTGGTTTTGAATTCCTGAGCTCAAGGGATCCACCGCCTTGGCCTCCCAGGGTTAGGATCACAGGCATGAACCACCACACCTAGCTGACAAGGATGTTTTCAACACTTTTATGATAGCCAAACACTGAAAATAAGCCAAATGTTCATCAATATCATAATGGATAAATCTGTTATGGAATAGTTATAGTATAATAAAATAACAAAAATGAATGAATCATAGCTCTACAAAATGGCATGGCTGACTTTCTCAACCACAATGGCGAGTAAATGTTTAACAAACGGAGAATACATTTTTAATATATAAATAAAGGGTCTTGTTGAACTGTACATATATGTTTTAAGAACCCAAAACTGTACATTCAGGCCTTATCTTTTCTTAGGGCTCCAGGCTGGCATGTAACTGTCACATAGTGTGTACTCAGTTTATATGACAGACCTCATCCTTTTTTTTTTTTGAGACAGAGTCTCACTTTGTCACCCTTGGTAGAGTGCCGTAGTGTCATAGCTCACAGCAATCTCAAACTCTTGGGCTTAAGCGATTCCCTTGCCTTAGCCTGCCAAGTTGCTGGGACTCCAGGTGCCCACCACAATGCCCGGCTATTTTTAGAGGCCAAGGTCTTGCTCTGGCTCAGGCTGGTCTCAAAACTGTGAGAGCTCAGCACAATCCACATGCCTTGGCCTCCCAAGTGCTGGGATTACAGGCATATGTCACAGATCTCACGTTTTAGCATCTACAGAGTATTTCTAATATGAGTTAGATCGTATTTCTTTAATCACTTCCTTTTTGATGGGTTTTTCTAGATTATTTAGGCTGCCCCTATAGACTGAAAATTGTATGAAGTGAGAGATTGCTATTCAATAATTCATCAAATTGCTTTTCCAGACTAACTTCCCTGTAAGAAAAAATAAGGCCCGGGGCAGTTTCACTAATCTTTGTTAGAACATTAATTGATTCCTTGTAAATTTTTGTTTACTATAAATTAATCCTAGAGAACCCAGTCAACTCTGGATGTAATGACAGAATAAATGTTCTAGACTTAAAAAATCAGACTGTAGATTCTGGGATACATTGATCCTCTAAGGTCATTTAATCTCCCTCTATAACATCTCATCTCTATCTTGATGCACCAGCAGCTAAGAAAAGAGTCAAGCCTTGGACTTAGGAAACAATATCTCTCAAATTCCCTGAAAGTACCTACTTCAAATATCCTAGTGCTCTTAAATCTGTTGGTTTGGGACATGTGACACCATAGTTGGACCTCTAGGGAGTGAGACTCTAGAGAAAATGCCTGTAGAGCAGAAAAGGCCACTTGAAAAGCCTACGCCTTTAAAACCTTGCCTCTATACTCCCTACTTAATGACAAGCTGTCCAGCTCAATCCTAGAAAGAGACATGAAGGAGCTCTTCCCTGAGCTCTGGCTGTTGGTGCAGTAGAGAGGAGACTTAAGCAGCATGCACATTGGCTGGATCCTGTCGGATTTGCCTTGGAATGCCCATTGTGATGTCATATGGAGTCACAGCCTTGAGGCAGAAAACTCTGGCTGAGAGAGGCATGGGTTTTAGTGATGGCACCAATTTGGGAGCTGGCCATCCCATTGCCGTCGTATGTCAGCCTTCTACTATCATTTGGTTTCCTTGTTTTTGGGCTTTGGGTGTTATTTTCTGGAAATCGAGACTGGAAGCAAGTGGCAGCCAAGGCAGACTCAGAGGTATGTGAGGCAACCCTCCCTTGAAGCTCCCTGCTCCCTGACCCCGAAGGCCATAGAAACTTCTTCACTGTGGGCCATGGGAGGAAAAGGTTGAGGGAAGGATTTGGATAGGGAGTTGAGACAAAAGCCCATGGTTGCCTTCCTATAGGTCACTTTAAATGCTTTTTCCTACAAAGTTTGAGCACCTATATGTATGGCAGTGTACTAGATACTGTGGAAGAATGAAACACTATCCCCATTATCTAGAAGCTCACAGTGAAGTGGTGGAGACAGGCAGATAAATACTCAACTTTGAGGAAAGAGAATGGGATGAGTTCATAGAGGTACATAGAAGTCTGGCTAAAGACTCGGGAAGTGGAGTAGTTTGAACTAGGGGGATCTATAAAATGCCTTGTGGGAGAGCTCAGGTTTGAGTTTTACTTTAAAGGAAGGGCAGGATCTTGAACATGGATAGAATGGATAGAGTAGGGTGGTGGAAGACTTTCTGAAAAGAGGGAATATATCAGGAAAGGGCATAGAAAGGAGAAGAGTGTTGGAGGTGTTCAAGACACCAGTCTGGATGAAGAGTAGAAGTGTAGGGAACTTAGAGAGAAAAAAGGTTGGATAGTTGACAGAATTCACATCATGGAGAATTTTGAATACCAGGCTGAACACTTGTATAAATACACTTCTGTGTGCAATGGAAAGACATCAAAGATTTTAAGGCCAGATAAAATGTGCTCACATTTGTGCCCTAAAGCAGTGTTTCTCAAACTTTAATGTGCATATGAATCACCTGCGGATCTTGGTAAAGATCGCAGATCTGGGATAGGAATTGAGATTTTGCATTTCTAACAAGCTCCTGGGTAATGCTGCTGCTGCTGGGTAGAGGATCATACTTTGAGTGAGGCTTTAAATAACGCCAGTAAGTTTGTATGGTAGTTCTTTTGCATAGCTAAGCTAATGGCTTGATGGGAAGTGGGGAGGAAATAAAAGAATTGGAGCAATAAGATGGAAAACTGAACATGGATTCATTCCCCCCAAATGTTTATCATGTACTGCCACCTCCATTTACTACGGATACAGCAATAAATAGAAGAGGCAAAGATCTCTGCTCTTTGGGATGTGAAGCGGGTATACTGGGGTGAAAGTTTGTATGTAGGAGGAAGAGGAAGGGATTGAGTCTGTTTTACCTGATGTAAAGAGTTTATTTTGAGAATTATCATCATTTCCTATGAGGACTACATTCATCTTTCTATCCTCAGGGTCTAGGAAACTTCCTGGAATATAGTAAGTGCTCCATATATGTCTGTGAAATGAATAAATGACTTCTCAATTTTAACCCCAAATGATCATGGTATTTTAAACAACACAGGAAACTTTAGACAGGAAAAGTAGTGAATGTGGGGTGGCGCCTGTGGCTCAGTGGGTAGGGTGCCGGCCCCATATACTGGGGGGGGGGGGGTTTGGTTCAAACCCGGTCCGGCCAAACTACAACAAAAAAATAGGTGGGTGTTGGGCCGGCACCTATAATCCCAGCTACTTGGGAGAATCGCCTAGGTCTAGGAGTTGGAGGTTGCTGTGAGCTGTGTGACACCATGGCACTCTACCGAGGGTGATAGGGTGACACTCTGTCTCTAGGAAAAAAAAAAAGTAGTGAGTGTGGTGGGAGGCAGAAAATGAATGTTGCATTGGAAATGCTTATAAATGTTATGTGGAGATATTCATTAAGCAGCTCAAATTAATGGCCTAGACTTGTGCTGTCCAATCTGGTATCCACTAGCCACATGTGGCCATTTAAGTGTAAATTAATTAAATTTTTAAATTCAGTTCCTCTTTTGCACTAGCTCCATTTCAAATGCTCACATGTGGCTAAAAGCAAGACAACTATAGAATATTTCCATGATCATAGAAAAATCTATTGGACAGTGCTAGCCTAGACTCTAGGTCTTTTTTTTTTTTTTAAGAGACAGAGTCTCACTTTATCCTTCTTTGTAGAGTGCTGTGGCGTCACAGCTCACAGCAACCTCCAACTCCTGGGCTTAGGTGATTCTCTTGCCTCAGCCTCCCAAGTAGCTGGTACTACAGGCACCCGCCGCAACGCCTGGCTATTTTTTGCTGCAGTTTAAACCCTCCACCCTCAGTATATGGGGCTGGTGCCCTACCCACTGAGGGCCAGGTGCTGCCCAGACTCTAGGTCTTGAAGACAGATATGACTATTGATATACACAGATTGGACCACGAAGTCTTTTCAATTGTTTTCTCAGAATTATCTTTCTTTTGTTTCTATTTTTTTACATTTCAGATTAATGTGAGGGTATAAACAATTAGGTTGCAATGTTTGCATTTGTTAGGTAGAGTCCTATTGTAGTTGTGTCGTGCCATATACCCTTACATTGTACCCATTAAGTGGAAGCATGCCAATCTCTCTTTCCCCTTCCCCCTAACTTGAATTGAATTAAGTTTTTCTCTTATGTGAGTGTGTGGTAGATCATCTCTTGGCTTTATTTTGAGTACATTGGATACTTGCTTTTCTATTCTTGTGATACTTTAGTAAGAAGAATATATTTCAAGGCTTGGTGCCTGCAGTTAAATACTTAAGACACCGGCCACATGCACCAGGGCTGGAGGGTTAGAACCCATCCCAAACCTACTAAACAAACAAACAAATAACAAAAAAAGTAGCCAGGTGTTGTGGCAGGTGCCTGTAGTCCCAGCTATTTGGGAGTCTGAGGCAAAAGAATCGCTTTAGCCCCCAAATTGGAGGTTGCTATGAGCTGTGACGCCATAGCATTCTACCAAGGGCGACATAGTGTGACCCTGTCTCAAAAATGAACAAAAGATGTATTTCACCTCTGTCCAGGTTAATACATAAGATATAAAGTCCCCATCATTTTTATGGCTGAATATTAATCTGTAGTATACATATACCACAGTTTATTAAGCTATTCCTGGGTTAATGGGCATTGAGGTTGTTGCCACATCTTGGCAATTCCAAACTGAGCTGTGCAATCTAGTGCAGATGTCCCTATGATAAAATGATTTTTTTTCTTCTGGGTAGATACCTAGTAGTGGGATTTCAGGGTCAAATGGGAGGTCTAATTTGAGTTCTTTGAGGATTCTCTATACTTCTTTCCAAAGAGGCTGTATCAGTTTGCAGTTCCACCAACAGTGTAAAAGTGTTCCCTTTTCTCCACATCCACACCAGCATCTGCAACTTTGTGACTTTGTTATGTGGGCTATTCTCACTGGGGTTAGGTGATATCTCAGGGTGGTTTTGATTTGCATTTCTCTGATGATTAAGGATGATGGGTATTTTTTCATATGTTTGTTAGTCATTTGTCTATCTTCCTCAGAGAAGGTTCTGTTCATGACTCATATCCAGTGAAAGATGGGATTGTATTTTGTGTGTGTGTGTGTGACAGAGTCTTATTACGTCACCCTCGGTAGAGTGCCGTGGCATTACAGCTCACAGCAACCTCTAATTCTTGGATTTAAGCGATTCTCTTGCCTCAGCCTTCCGAGTCGCTGGGACTACAGGTGCCCAACACAAGGTCTGGCTATTTTGTTTCAGTTGTCATTGTTGTTTAGTAGGCCGGGGCTGGGCTCGAACCTACCAGCTTCAGTGTATGTGGCCAGCACCCCACTCACTGAGCCACAGGCGCTGCCCTGTTTGTAATTTTTTTGTTGATTTGAGTTCTCTATAGGTTCTAGTTATCAACCCTTTGTCAGATTTGTAACATGCTAATATCTTTTCCCATTCTGAAGGTTGTCTATTTACTTTAGAATCATCTTTCAAATTTGGCAATCTAGATCCAATGTTATTTAATCTTAACTAGAACCTCACCTCTTGAAACACAGTCTCCTAACTGTTCTACAACATTTTCTAGCCTGGAACACAGAATCTGCCTGTACAAAAGGAAAAGACAACACACACAAAACCCCCAAAGCTAACTGTGTCACTCTGCTAAAAGTAACTAAACACACTATCTCAGGTCCCTACTGCCTGCAGAAACATTTCCCAAACATTTTTGATTCTCAAGCTTCTTGCACTGTCATAATTTTTCAACCTCCTTAGGAATTTAAAAACTATTTTGTCCAGTTTTTATAACATATAAGTTATTTCAGATAAATAATATTTTATTTTTAAAATAGTATGTTTTGGCTGAGTACAGTGGCTCGTGCTTGTAGTCCTAGCACTCTTGGAGGATGAAGTGGGTGAATAGCCTGAGTAAGAGTGAGACCCTATCTCTACTAAAAATAGAAAATTTTGGCTCAGCGCCTATAGCTCAACCAGCTAAGGCGTCAGCCACGTACACCTAAGGTGGCGGGTTCGAATCCCCAGCCCGGACCCGCCAAACAACAATGATGGCTGCAACCAAAAAATAGCCGGGCGTTGTGGCGGGCGCCTGTGGTCCCAGCTACTTGGGAGGCGGAGGCAAGAGCTACTTGGGAGGCGGAGGCAAGAGACTCGCTTGAGCCCAGGAGTTGGAGGTTGCTGTGAGCTGTAATGCCACGGCACTCTACCCAGGGGGACAGCTTGAGGCTCTGTCTCAAAAAAAAAAAAAAAAAAAAAAAAAAAAGAAAATTTTCAAACTTGAATACCAGAAAGGGCAAGTACAAGAAATACATGTATTTCTTACCTGCATCAAATATAACCTTGCTCGAGCCTCCCATGACCTAGATGGATTTAAAAAAAAAGTAATGTCAGTTTTTCCTCCCCAGCCTTTGTGTTATATAAGAATTCCAGGCCAGGCACGTTGGCTCACACCTGTAATCCTAGCACTCTGCGGGGTCAAGGCAGGTGGATTGCTTGAGGTCATGAGTTCGAGACCTGCGTGAACAAGAGTGAGACTCCGTCTCTACTAAAAATAGAAAAACTAGCCAGGCATTGTGGTGAGTGGCTGGAGTCCCCACTACTGGTGAGGCTGAGGCAAGAAGATCGCTTGAGCCTGAGTCAGAGGTTGCTTTGAGCTATGATGCCGCAGGGTACTCTAACTAGGGTGACTCTGTCTCATAAAAAAAAAAAAATTTCAGACTTTGTAAAGTTTATCCAGAATAGCAGAGGGTCAGCTCAGACCTTTAAGCCTTCGGGAATAGCTGTTGCTTTTCTTCTTTGCCATCTGAAGGCAAAAATTGTGGCTCAATAATTCTGTGCCAACCTTGGCCACAGAGACCTCTGCTAAGGCCTCCAAACTGCTGCACTTGAACTTGCAACACCAGGAGGCCTAAATCCATCAGACTCAGCTTTGGTGTGTTTTCCTGGGGCCAGGGAGACAGCTCCAGTCCCCAAAGCACTAAACAGGAACCCCCTGGCAACTTCAGCCTTAAATCCGACTCAGATCTAGACTTATATGAGTGCTTTTAGATTCCTGTCAATTTTTTCAGCCCTAAAAAATTAACTCCCTGCTGTGTATTAGAAGAACTAAGAATTGAGAACAAAGGCCTGGCTACCTTGCTTGGTAAGGGGAAACCTGAATCTAGTTTCTTTCTCAATAGGATGAGGCAATAAAAACACAGTATGGTATAAATTATTTAAAAGGTCATTCTGCTACATAAAACAATATTTCTTTTCTTTTCCTTTCTTTTTTTTTTAAGAGACATTTGTCACCCTCGGTAGAGTGTTATGGCATCACAGCTCACGGCAACATTTCTTATTATGTGTTTTTGTAAGAAAAGATTTCTATCAACAAATACATTTTTCGACTTGGCACCCGTGGCTTAAGTGGCTAAGGCACCAGCCACATACACCTGAGCTGGTAGGTTCAAATCCAGCCTGGGCCGACCAAACAACAATGATGGTTGCACCCCACCCCACCCCCCCAAAAAGATAGCCGGGCGTTGTGGTGGGCGCCTGTAGTCCTAGCTACTTGGGAGGCAGAGGCAGGAGAATAGCTTGAGACCAGGAGGTGGAGGTTGCTGTGAGCTGTGATGCCACAGTACTCTACCCAGGGCAACAGCTTGAGGCTCTGTCTCAAAACAAAACAAAAAAAAAAACAGAAACAAACACATTTTTCAGTGTGGTATACTTATGTACAATAAAATGCACAGATGGGGTGGATTGGGGTCACAGTAAATGACACACCTTTTGGGGGTGAGACTCAATTGTGAGAGGGAATTTACCTGACAAATGCAATCAGTGTAAACTAATTCTTTGTACCCTCAACGAATCCCAAACGATAATAAAAAAAAAAAGAAATACTTTTCTCTTAAGTCTTGGAAAATTTTAAAATGCCTTAGTTATTCCCCATTTCCTTAAAATTTAGACATTAAAGCCATTATGATTGCAAAAAAAATACATAGATTTTGGGCAGCACCCATAGCTCAGAGGGTAGGGAGTTGGCCACATACACCAAGGCTGGTGGGTTCAAACTGGGCCCTGGGCCAGCTAAAATAACAACAACAAAAAATAGCTGGGAGTTATGGCAGGTGCCTATAGTCCCAGCTACTTGGGAGGCTGAGGCAAGAGAATCGCTTAAGTCCAAGAGTTGGAGGTTGCTGTGAGTTGTGACGCCACAGCACTCTACTGAGGGCGAGGACGACAGCTTGAGACTCTGTCTCAAAAGAAACCCTAAAACAAACAAACAAAAAAGCATAGATCTTAAGTGTATAGTATGATGAATTTTGTTAAATTTATAGACCTATGTAACTAAAACCCCAATCAAGTATAGCACAGCAATAACCTTGAAAAGTTACTTCTTGTTTTCTAGTCTATCCTCCTCCCTACTCAGAGGCAACCTCTATTTTGATTTCTGTGGTCATAGATTAGTTTTGCCTATTTTCTTTCTTTATATTTTTAATAGAGACGGGGGTCTCACTCTTCCTCAGGCTGATCTTGAACTCCTGAACTCAAGTGATCCACCTGCCTTGGTCTCCCAGAGTGCTTGGATTATAGGTGTGAGCCACCAAGCCTGGCCAACTTTTTTTTTTTTTTTTGAGACAAACTCTCACTTCATTGCCCCAGGCTACAGTGCCATGGCATCCACCTACCACACAGCAACCTCAAACTCCTGGACTCAAGCAATTCTCCTGCCTTAGTCTCTCAAGTAGCTGGGACTACAGATACCTGCCATGATGCCCAGATAATTTTTTTCTATTTTTAGTATAGATGCGATCTCACTCTTGCTCAGGCTGGTCTTGAACTCCTGAACTCAAGCAATCCTCCCAGACTGCTAGGATTACAGGCAGGTAATTTTGAACCTTACAAAAAATAAATGTGACTCCAGCCAAACTTCAATAAAAAATAGAATCAGAGATCTAGGTGAGGGGGGTGGATAGCTTGAGCTCACGAGCTTGAGACCAGCCTGAACAAAAAGCAAGACCCCCGTTTCTACTAAAAATAGAAAAATTGAGGCAAGAGGATGGCTTCAGCCCAGGAGTTGGAGGAGGTTGCTGTGAGCTATGATGCTATGGCACTCTACCCAGGGGAACAGCTTGAGATTCTGTCTCAAAAAAAAAAAAAAAGAATCAACCAGTACATACTGTCGTGTGTCTGGTTTCTTTTGCTACACATAATGTTTTTGAGATTGTTGAAGATTAACTGACATTAAATCAAGCTTGTTAGTTTGGGGACCTAATGTATATTGAAATGTACTATGAAATTTAACTACCTAGGCTCGGCGCCTATA
>NW_003852417.1:18480828-18484021 GCF_000181295.1 Otolemur garnettii
AGTCTCCTGCCTCAGCCTCCCAAGTAGCTGGGACTACAGGCGCCCGCCACAACGCCTGGCCATTTTTTTTGGTTGCAGTCATCATTGTTGTTTGGCGGGCCCGGGCTGGGGATTCGAACCCGCCACCTTAGGTGAATGTGGCTGGTGCCTTAGCCATTTGAGCCACAGGCGCCAAGCCTATACTGTAGTTTTAATGTACCTTTCCTGGATGGCTAGTGATATGGTACAATATTCATGTTTATTGGTCATTTGGAAATTCTCTTTGTGAACTGCTTGTTCAAGAATTTCGAACACTGTTAATGATTTGGGTTGTCAATCTTTTACTTACTGATTTGCAGGAATTCTTTAAATGTTATGGACATGAGTGCTTCACCAGATATAGGTATTTAAAATAAATTCTTTCATTCTGTGGCTTACTTTTTCACTTGAAATGGTGTCTTAAAGGACAGAAGTTCTGAATTTTAATGAAGTTCTGTTTATCAAGTTTTCCTTTATGCTTAGTGTTATTTTCTTCCTCCAAATATAAGAAATCTTTGTCTGTCTCCAGGTCATGAAGACACTTTTCTATATTTCTTCTAGAAGCCTGATGGTTTTCCTTTCATGTTTAGATCTATGATCCACCTCGAATTATTTTTTATGTGCATAATATCATATCTATCTATCTAATTCCTCCAGTAGGTCAGGGATTAGGGTAAAACGAGTGAGATGCTTACTTCAGGCACAAAATTTAAAATGCACCAAAAACTTAATAATCAAGATATTTAATTCAGTATCATTAAAAAATAAAAATTAGGGCGACACCTGTGGCTCAGTAAGTAGGGCTCCAGCCTCATATATCAAGGGTGGCGGGTTTGAACCTAGCCCCAGCCAAACTGCAACAACAACAACAACAAAATAGCTGGGCATTGTGGCGGGCGCCTGCAGTCCCAGCTACCTGGGAAGCTGAGGCAAGAGAATCACCTAAGCCCAAGAGCTGGAGGCTGCTGTGAGCTGTGACGCCACAGCACTCTACCGAGGGTGACAAAGTGAAACTCTGTTTCTAAAACAAACAAATAAATAAATAAATAAAAATTAATGCAAAAAATCCATGACGAACCAAGTGTCAAAATTTTAAACCTGATCCTGCACTTGTATAGTCCTTCCTTACCACGTCCTCCTAGTCCCCGTCCTTTCCTCCAGCACCATTTATTGAAAAGACCATCCTTTTCTCATTGAATTTCATTGTCGAGCCTGTCATAAATCAGGCAAATGTATGTATGTGGGTCTATTTCAGAATTCCATTTTGTTACATCAGTTACTTTGTCTATTCTTGCATCAATACATCACTGTCTTAAATAGATGTAGTATCTTGAAATTTGGTAATATAAGTCTTCCAACTTTGGAGGTCTTAAATAATTGTCTTAATTATTCAAGATCATTGGCATTTCCATATAAACTTTTGAATCATCATTTTAATTTTCACACAAAAAATATACAGGGTTTTGATTGGGATTGCATTAAATTTATAGTTCAGATTGGAGTTAACTTACATCAAAAAATAATATTTAGTGTTCAGTATAGTGTGTAAAGTTATATTAAAAAATACTTTTATAAGGCCAGGTGTGGTGGCTCATGCCTGTAATCCTAGCACTCTGCAAGGCTGAGGTAGGGTATTGCTTGAGCTTATGAGTTCAAGACCAGCCTGAGCAAAAGTGAGACCCTTTCTCTACTAAAAATAGAAAAACTCAGGCAAGAGATCGTTGTGCCCAAGATTTGGAGGTTGCTGTGAGCTCTGATGCCATGGTACTCTACCCAGGGTGACAGCTTGAGACTGTCTCTAAAAAAAAAAAAAAAAAAAAGGCTGGGCTCAGTGGCTCACCCCTGTGATCCTAGCACTCTAGGAGGCTGAGGCAGGTGGACTGCCTGAGCTCACAGGTTCAAGACCAGCCTGAGCCAGAGCAAGACCCTATCTCTAAAATTAACTGGGTGTTGTGGTAGGCACCTATAGTCCCAGCTATTCAGAAGGCTGAGGCAAGAGAATTGGTTGAGCCCAAGAGTTTGAGGTTGCTGTGAGCTGTGATGCCATGACACTCTACCAAGGGGGACAAAGTGAGACTCTGTCTCAAAAAAAAAACAAATTTTTTTTCTAAGAGACAAGGTCTTACTATCTTCCAGGCTAGAGTGCAATGGCATCAATGATAGCTCACTGCAGCCTCAAATTCCTGGGTTAAAGCAAGCCTCCAAGTTCAGCCTCTCACATAGCTAGGACTACACACATGTGCCACTGGGAGCCACACATCTGGCTAATTTTTAAACATTTTTTGTAGAGCCAGGGTTTTGCCCAGCTGGGTCTCAAACACCTGACCTCAAGTGATCACCCTAACCTTTTTTCTTTTTGTTCATTTTTTTTTAAAGATAAATTTTCAAACAATGGAAAGAACATAGAAGTATATAAGGTATTATCATGGACCCATTACCCAGGTACAACTCTCCTACCACATTATTTGGAAGCAAATCTCAGAAAATATAATTTCATTAGTAAATAGTTTAGTATACATATCTAAAAGATAAAAACTCTTAGCTCGGGGTGGTGCCTGTGGCTCAGTGAGTAGGGCGCCAGCCCCACATACCAAGGGTGGCAGGTTCAACCCCCACCCTGGCCAAACTGCAACCAAAAAAATAGCCAGGTGTTGTGGCGGGCACCTGTGGTCCCAGCTACTCAAGGAGGCTGAGGCAAAAGAATCACCTAAGCCCAGGAGTTGGAGGTTGCTGTGGAGATGTGTGATGCCACGGCACTTTACCAAGGGCGATAAAGTGAGATTCTGTCTCTACAAGAAAATAAAAAAAAAACCAAAAACCAAACAAACAAAACCCCTCTTAACTCAGTGGTTAGGGTGCTGGCCACAAACACCAGGGCTGGCAGGTTTGAACCTGACACGGGCCTGCTAAACAACAGTGACAACTACAACAAAAAAATAGCTTGGCGTGTAGTGGGCACCGTAATCTAGGCTACTTGGGAGGCTGAGGCAAGTGAATAGCTTAAGCCCAAGAGTTAGAGGTTGCTGTGAGCTGTGACGCTACAGCACTCTACCAAAGGCAACATAGTGAAACTCTGTCTCAAAAAAAAAAAAAAAAGAATAAGAACTCTTGTGTGGCGCCTGTAGCTCAAAACGGTAGGGCGCCAGCTCCATATGCCGGAGGTGGCAGGTTCAAA
>NW_003852417.1:18484057-18485294 GCF_000181295.1 Otolemur garnettii
AAAAAAAAAAAAAAAAAGAATACTTAATCACAGCACCATTATTATGCATAAAATTAAGAATAATTCCTTAATACCATTAAATATCGACCAGTATTCAAATTCCAGTTGTCTCATAAGTGATATAAATTATTTTTACAGTTCATTTGTTTGACTTAAAGTCACATATTGAGATGAATTTGTACGTCTGTTAAGTTTCTAATAATCTGTAGGTTCTCTACCTTCATTTCTTTCTTTTTTTAAATTTTTTTTTTTTTTTTTTTGTAGAGATAGAGTCTCACTTTATTGACCTTGGTAGAGTGCCAGGGTGTCACACAGCTCACAGCAACCTCCAACTCCTAGGCTTAGGCAATTCTCTTGCTTTAGCCCCCCAAGTAGCTGGGACTACAGACACCCGCCACAGTGCTTGGCTATTTTTTTGTTGTGGTTTGGCCAAGGCCGGGTTTGAACCCTCCACCCTCGGTATATGGGGCCAGAGCCCTACCCACTGAGCCACGGGTGCTGCCCTTGTATTTATTTATTTTGGGGGGGACACAGAGTCTCACTTTGTCGCCCTCAGTAGAGTTCTATTGCATCATAGCTCACAGCAACCTCAAATTGTTGGTCTCAAGCAATCCTCTTGCCTCAGCCTTCTGAGTAGCTAGGAGTACAGGCACCTGCCACAACACTGGCTATTTTTATTTTTATGTTTTTATTTTTATTTTTTTTCTTTGAGACAGACTCTCAAAAAAAAAAAAAAGAAATACACAATGTCTGGTATGGTATTTTAAACATTTTCTAAATGATGAAATATAGTAGAATAATAGATATTTTTCTGTCTCTCTTTCCGTTTTTTAGAGACTGGGTCTTACTTCATTGCCCAGGCTAGAGTGCAGTGGTATGATCATAGTTTATTGCAGCTTCAAACTCCTGGGATCAAGCAATCCTTCTGCCTTAGCCTCCCAAGTAGCAGGGACAATAGGTGTGCACCACCATGCCTGACTTTTTTTTTTCTTTGTTGCGACAATGTCTTGCTGAGTTGCCCAGGCCAGTCTAGAATTCCTGTACTTAATTGATCCTTGTGTTTACCAAAGTGTTGGGATTACAAGTGTGAGCCACTACATCCAGCCACAGTAGATATTTCTTTTATTTTTATTTATTTATTTATTTTTAGAGACAGAGTTTCACTTTATTGCCCTCGGTAGAGTGCTGTGGCATCACAGCTCACAGCAACCTCCAGAACTTGGGCTTAGGCGATTCT
>NW_003852417.1:18485855-18488778 GCF_000181295.1 Otolemur garnettii
GTTGCAGCCATCATTGTTGTTTGGCGGGCCTGGGCTGGATTCGAACCCGCCACCTTAGGTGTATGTGGCTGGCTCCTTAGCCGCTTGAGCCACAGGCGCCGAGCCGCGTTTTTTTTTACGCAGAAGAAAGTTTTCATTTATTTATTTATTTAGAGACAGACTCTGTCGCCCAGGCTAGAGTGCTGTGGTATCAGTCTAGCTCACAGCAACCTCAAACTCCTAGGTTCAAGCAATCTTCCTGCTGCCTCTCAAGTAGCTAGGACTACAGATAGCAGCCACCACAACCAGCTACTTTTTCTATTTTTAGTAGAGATAGGTCTGACTCTTGCCCAGGCTGTTTTCAAAACTCCTGGGCATACATGGCCTTCCTGCCTCCACCTCCCACAATACTAGGACTACAGGTGTGAGCCACTACACCCAACCCAGAAAAAAGTTTTCAATAATTTACTCTTTTTTTTTTTTTTTAAAGACAAGAGTCCACTCTGATGCCCTGGGTAGAGTGCCATGGCATCATAGCTCACAGCAACCTCCAACTCTTGGGCTCAAGTGATCCTCTTGCCTCAGTTTTTCTATTTTTAGTAGAGATGGGGGTCTCACTCTTGCTCAGGCTTATTTCCAACTCATGAGTTCAAGCAATCCACCTGTCCCTGCCTCCCAAAGTGCTAGGATTACCATGTCTGGCCAATAATTCACCATTTATGTATAGTGTTTGCTATACAGTTTTTGCAAACACTGTTTATCAAAGTTCCCTTTTGTTTCTAGTTTGCTAATAGTTTTACCATCAATGGGTATTAAATTTTATCAAGTGCTTTTCCTGCCTCTATTTCTCAATAGATTTTTCTTATTTTATTAATGTGAAGAATTACAGTGGGTTTTTATTTATTTATTTATTTATTTTGCAGTTTTTGGCCAGGGCTGAGTTTGAACCCACCACCTCTGGCATATGGGGCCACCGCCTTACTCCTTTGAGCCACAGGCATGGCCCGAATTACAGTGGTTTTAAAAATGATAAACCATAGGGCAGTTTCTGTGGCTCAGTGAGTAGGGCGCTGGCCCCATATACCAAAGGTGGTGGGTTCAAACCCGGCCCCAGCCAAACTGTAACAAAAAAGTAACTGGGTGTTGTGGCAAGCACTTGTAGTTATTATTGTTGTTTGGCAGGCCCCGGGCTGGAGCGAACCCATCAGCCCCGGTGTTGTGGCCAGCACCCTAGCTGCTGAACTACAGGCACTGAGTCAGTTTTTCTACTTTTAGTAGAGATGGTGTCTCACTTTTTGCTCAGGCTGGTCTTGAACCCGTGAGCTCAGGCAATCCACCCTCCTTAGTCTCTAAGAGTGCTAGGATTACAGCTGTGAGCCACCACACCCGGCCAATTCCTAGGGTTTTTGGTGCTCTGAGCTAGGAACCTGGGATTAAAAACCAGATTATTCTTTATTATAATGTGTACATACACACATGCACATGAAGATATATACATATACTATATGAAAAAGAGATAGATTTTAAAAAATTGGCTCACACAATCCCAGAGGCTGACAAGTCTGAAATCTATAGGGCAGGCTAAAAACTAAGGTGAGAGTTGAAGTTGTAGGGCGGCTTCTGTAACTTAGCAGCTAGGGTGCCAGCCACATAAACCACACCAGGGTTGGCGAGTTTGAACCAGGCCCAAGCTAGCTAAACCACCATGACAACGGCAACAACAACAACAAAAAAAATTGCTGGGCATTGTGGTGAGCGCCTATAGTCCTAGCTATTTGGGAGACTGAGGCAAGGGAATCACTTAAGCCCAAGACTTTGAAGTTACTGTGAGCTGTGATGCCAAGGCACTCTACTGAGGGCAACATAGACTTTGTCTCAAAAAAAAGAAACTGCTTTATAAACATAAGGATTTATTTCTAGTATATGAGTTCTAGCCCTTTGATCTTTATGTCTACCCTTATGCCAATAGCAATTGCTTTTTTTTGAGATAGAGTCTCACTATGTCACACTCAGTAGAGTGCTGAGGCATCAGGGCTCACAGCAACCTCAAACTCTTGGGCTTAAGTGATTCCCTTGCCTCAGCCTCCCAAGTAGCTGGAACTACAGGCACCTACCACAAAGCCCAGAAATTTTGTTGTTGTTGTTGTAAGTTGTCATTGTTCTTCAGCTGGCCTGGGCCAGGTTTGAACCCACAAACCCCAGGTACATGTGGCCAGTGCCCTAACTGTTGTGCCACAGGCACTGAGTTGCCAATACCAATTTTGATTACTATAGATTTGTAGAAAGTTTTTAATCATAAAGTATGGGTCCTCCAAGTTTGGTTTTCTTTTTTTTTTTTTTCAAAATTGTTTTGGCTATTCTGGGACCTTTGTAATTCCATATGGATTTTGGACCAGCTTATTCATGTATGTAACAAAAGGCCATTGGGATTTTGATTCAGATATTCTCTGAAGAGTCCTAAGGCTACAAAGGCAATCGCGTGGTTGGGGGCTAAGTGTGTCTTTTTCTTTTTTTAGTGTTTAGTTCATTCTAAACATTGCGGTAAGGACTGTATACAAATTAAGAAAAGTTCTTCATACTTTTTTTAAAGTTCTTCATATTTAACTACATATACAAGTTTAAAATTTGAGAAGATTTAAATATAAGATGGATTAGCTTATAAAGAATTGTAACCAGGCTCTGCACCTGTAGCTCAAGCGGCTAAGGCGCCAGCCAAATACACCAGACCTGGTGGGTTTGAATCCAGCTCAGGCCCGCCAAACAACAATGACAACTACAACCCAAAACTAGCCAGGTGTTGTGGCAGGTGCCAGTAGTCCCAGCTACTTGGGAAGCTGAGGCAAAAGAATTGCTTAAGCCAAAGGGTTGGAGGCTGCTGTGAGCTATGATGCCATATCACTCTATCCAGGGCAACACCTTAAGGCTTTGCCTCAAAAAAAAAAAA
>NW_003852417.1:18489096-18491427 GCF_000181295.1 Otolemur garnettii
CTGGGACCACAGGCACCCGCCACAACGCCCGGCCATTTTTTTGGTTGCAGCCATCATTGTTGTTTGGCGGGCCCGGGCTGGGGATTCGAACCGGCCACCTTAGGTGTACGTGGCTGGCGCCTTAGCCGCTTGAGCCACAGGCGCTGAGCCCCAACTATTTTTTGGTTGTAGTTGCCATTGTTGTTTTGCAGGCCCAGGCTGGATTTGAACCCAACACCTCTTGTGTATGTCGCTGGCACCCTAGATGCTGAGCTACAGGTGTCGAGCCCACATTTTAGTTTTTTTTTTTTTGGAGAGACAGAGTCTCACTTTATTGCCCTCAGTAGAGTGCCATGGTGTCACACTGCTCACAGCAACCTCCAACTCCTGGGCTTAGGCAATTCTCTTGCCTCAGCTTCCCAAGTAGCTGGGACCACAGGTGCCCACCACAACACCCGGCTATTTTTTTGGTTGCAATTTGGCTGGGGCCGGGTTTGAACCTGCCACCCTCAGTATATGGGGCTAGCACCCTACTCACTGAGCCACAGGTGACACCCCATTTTAGTTTTTAATACACTTGGAGTCCTTTTATGTGGAATTCCAATTATGTGGAATTAGAACGTGATCCAATTTAATTTTTCTCTTTCTAGCGAGCCAGTTTTCTTGAGAGAGGATACCTGGGAAGGGCAAGTTCTAGAACAGGTCTTCTCAAAGAGACACCAAGGATACACCTGTGGGGGTCCCCCCATAAGGTGACTCAGCTCTTAGAAATTCGTAGAAACTTAACTTCTTGGGACCTGGAAATTTCCGCTTCTGTGAAATCCTATAATTCTGTGGGAGCTGGAACAGCTTCTCCTTGATTCAAACTGACCAATGAGAAAGATACCTGTGGGCTGAAGAGGATAGCATGTTCATTTTGAATTCTCATATGCTGTGTGTTCTGCAGGCTGAAATAAAGCTCTTCCTCTTATAAACATAGTGTTTGGGTGCTCCTTCTCTCCATTGGGCCTCGTCTTCCTGGAACATTCTCATCACCATTTGCTACAGAATCATTTCCCAATGATTTATGGAACTCCTTTTATTATACTAAGTTGCCAGATATGCATCAGTCTGTCCCTAAATTATTCTGTTCCACTGATTGGACTATTTTTTTGTTCTGTTTTGTTTTTATTACCTATAGTTAGTAGAGTGTCTTAGTGTTTGGTACAGCAAATCCCTCCTTTGCTTTTCCTTTTAAGGTTGTCTTATCTATCAAACCTTTATTTTGCTATATAAATTTTATTTATTTAATTTTGGGGGGGTTTTGAGATGGAATCTCACTCTGAGGCCCTGGGGTTGCGTGCCATTAAGTCATCATAGCTCACAGCAACCTGAAATTCTTGGGCTCAAGAGATCCTCAAGCCTCAGTCTCCCAAGTAGCTGGGACTACAAGCACCACTACAACACCCTGCTAGTTTTTCTATTTTTAATAGAGATAAGGTCTCCCTTTTGCTCAGGCTGGTCTTAAACTTCTGAGATCAAGCAATCTGCTGGTCTCGGCCTCCCAGAGTGCTAGGATTATAGGCATGAGTCACCATGCCCTGCCATTGCCATATAAATTTTAGAGAATTTAACAAATTCTTAAAACATTCCAACTGAAATATGGATTGTGAACGCATTAAAATATAATTTAATGTGGGGAGTATTTACATTGTCACAATTTTATTTATTTACTTATTTTTTTGAAAGAGTCTCATTATGTTGCCCTCAGTAGAGTGCTGTGGCATCACTGCTCACAGCAACCTCAAACTCTTGGGCTTAAGCGATTCTTTTGCCTCAGCCTCCCAAGTAGCTGGGATTACAGATGCCAACCACAATGCCCTGGCTATTTTTTGTTGCAGTTGTCATCATTGTTTAGCTGTCCCGGGCCAGGTTTGAACTCACCACCCTTGGTGTATGCGCCATAACCACTGTGCTATAGGCACCAAGCCCCCAATTTTATTTTTAATAGAGATGGGGGGGGTGTCTCACTTTTTTTTTGTTTTCTTTTTGAGACAGAGTCTCAAGCTGTCGCCCTGGGCAGAGTGCCATGGCATCATAGCTCACAGAAACCTCCAACTCAGATTCAAACAATCCTCTTGCTTCAGTTTTTCTATTTTTAGTAGAGATGGGGTCTCGCTTTGCTGGTCTTGAACTCGTGAGCGTGAACAATCCACCTGCCTCATCCTTTCAGAGTGCTAGCACCACAGGTGTGCGCCACCGCACCTGGACTACATCTTCATAATTTTAAATTATTCCAACAAAGATCCTGTACTCTCTCTCCATTTATACAGATCATCTTCTATGTCTCTTACTAGAATTTTTTTTTTTTTT
>NW_003852417.1:18492980-18494134 GCF_000181295.1 Otolemur garnettii
TGACAGAGCCTCAAGCTGTCACCCTGGGTAGAGTGCTATGGCATCACAGCTCACAGCAACCTCCAACTCCTGGGCTCAAGCGATTCTCCTGCCTCCCCTCCATCTCCCAAGTAGCTGGGACTACAGGCGCCTGCCAGAATGCCTGCCCGGCTATTTTTTGGTTGCAGCCGTCATTATTTCTTGGCAGGCCTGGGCTGGATTCAAACCCACCAGCTCAGGTGTATGTGGCTGGTGTCTTAGCTGCTTGAGCCACAGGCACAGAGCCTCTTAGCCACTTTCTACTGAGCATGAAGCACGTTGAGAATCCTGGCCTTTTTCCAGAGTCTCAATGTCAATGGCAAATATGCACTTCATGTGGGCCTTGTCTTTTGTCCCTACCTTGTTGTTAACCCAAGTTAACATTTGATGCTGCAAATGAACTATCAGAGGATTTCCCATTCTCCTTTTTGTTAAGGACGAAGAGGGTCCCCTCACCTGTCACTGTCAGCTAATATGCCAAGATAGGGATAGGTCCACAAAACTTTGTCAGAAGGCCAGCAATTCTAGTAAACAGTGAGACTAGCCTGTCCAAGACTGTTCTTCCACTTCCAAATTCACAGGTTTTTGTTTTTTTTTAGAGACAGAGTCTCACTTTGTCGCCCTTGGTAGACTGCTGTGGTGTCACAGCTCACAGCAACCTCCAGCTCTTGGGCTTAGGCGATTCTCCTGCCTCAGCCTCCCGAGTAGCTGGGACTACAGGCGCCCATCACAACGCCTGGCTATTTTTTTATTGCAGTTTGGCCAGGGCCAGGTTTGAACCTGCCACCCTCGGTATATGGGGCTGGCACCATACTCACTGAGCCATAGGTGCCACCCCAAATTCACAGTTTTTTACATAAAAATTCACAGCAAAGACTACACTAACTCTTATTTTAAATAATAACGAGTGTAACTCGGTGACAAACCATCACAACATTTCCAATTCAAAAGCTGGGGCAGCGCCTGTTGCTCAGGGGGTAGGGTGCGAGGATGGTGGGTTTGAACCCGCCCTGGCTGAACTACAACAAAAAAATAGCCAGGTGTTGTGGCAGGTGCCTGTAGTCCCAGCTACTTGGGAGGCTGAGGCAAGAGAATTGCTTAAGCCCAAGAGTTGGAGGTTGCTGTGAGCTGTGATA
>NW_003852417.1:18494826-18515018 GCF_000181295.1 Otolemur garnettii
TTTTTTTTTTTTTGAGACAGAGCCTCAAGCTGTCGCCCTAGGTAGAGTGCTATGACATCATAGCTCACAGCAACCTACAAGCTCCTGAGCTGAAGCGAGTCTCCACCTCCCAAGTAGCTGGGACCATAGACGCTCACCACAATGCCGGGCTATATTTTGGTTGCAGCAGTGATTGTTGTTCGGCAGGCTCAGGCTGGATTTGAACCTACCAGCTCAGTTGTATGTGGCTGGCGCCTTAGCCACTTGAGCCACAGGCACTGAGCCTATTACTTTTCTTCTTTTTTGTTTCTGTTTTTTTTAATATTAACTTATATTTCAACATCAGTTTTCTTTTTGTTTCTTGTTTTTAACTAATGGTCCATTGAGGACATAAATTATTAAATAATAAGTGAATAAGCATAAAATAAATTATAAACTGTTAAAGGTCAAAACTACCACTGCAGCTAGGGGTATTCAGCTGAGTAGTAAACTGAGTTACTGAGTTGTGAGCATATTCATAAAGTCCCCACTAATTGTTATGTAGGCTGTTTTGATACATTCCCAAAGACTGATGTTCTGATTCAAAGAGAAGAAATAACTATCAGATTTTTTGAAATGGTAACAAATGTCACTGGTTGGGCACAGTGGCTCATAACTATAATCCTAGCACTCTGGGAGGCCAAGGTGGGTGGATTGCTGAGCTCACAGATTCAAGACCAGTCTGAGCCAGAGCGAGACCCTGTCTCTAAAAATAGCTGGGTGTTGTGGCAGGTGCTTACAGTCCCAGCTACTTGGGAGGCTAAGACAACAGAATTGTTTGAGCCCAAGAGTTTGAGGTTGCTGTGAGCTGTGATGCCAGGGCACTCTACCTAGGGCGACAAATGAGACTCTGTCTCAAAAGGTAAGCAACCAACCAAACAAAACACAAATGCCACTATCACCTTTAAAATGAGCTGAGAAGAGGCTGGGCGAGGTGGCTTACTCCTATAATTCCAGACTTTGGGAGGCTGAGCTGGGTGGATTGCCTGAGCTCACGGTTTGAGACCAACCTGAGCCAAAGTGAGACTTTGTCTCTAAAAAATAGCTAGGCATTGTGGTTGGATCCTGTAGTCCCAGCTACCTGGGAGGCTGAGGCAAGAGAATCGCCTAAGCCCAAGAGCTGGAGGTTGCTGTGAGCTGTGATGCCACAGCACTCTACCGAGGGTGACAAAGTGAGACTCTGCCTCTAAAAATAAACAAACAAAGAAAACCTAAAAGTCATGAATAAATGAATGAGGTTATAATTAATGATGTCGTTATGGATGTCAAGTGTATCAGTATCAGTACATGATGTGTATTAATATATGATTTCTATATGATGAGATGTGCTATCAATAAAGGCTATCAATAATGATGTGGTTATGGATGTCAAGTGTATCAGTATCAGTACATGATGTGTATTAATATATGATTTCTATAAGATGAGATGTGCTATCAATAAAGGCTCTAACCTGGAACATAATCTGATTTTGTTCTTTGTGTACTTCTCTAGGCTTCAAAACAGCATAAATTGAAAAAGATCCACAAGTTCACAGGTTAGAAGGACCCTATCCTTTATGTTATAGCTCAAGGTTAATGACAAATCAGTTGTAGGTCTGTTCTAAGACTCTATTCTTAAATAGCAAGTGGAGGGAGGTTGAAAAGAGGATATAAATGGAAGAAGAAAAAGTATGCCTTTTCTTCCTAGCATTTCCACTTTCAAAAAGATGTATACACCTCCATAAGTCTTTCCATAGTTCCTTTTCTCATTTCCTTTTGTGCAAAACCCAAAGTATTGGGAAAGAAACTTAATGAGACTGGTGAATGAACAAAGATTAACTACCAAGAGTTTGGTGAGGGAAGTTTCAGTATTTTTATTTCCCCACCATAGATGCTAGATAGACTCCTTTGGGGGAAAGGATATTATCATGACCTATGTTTTCCCCACTCCAGCTGCTTATTACTCTTCCTAATGTATGTAGTAGTTTATATCTAATACATGAGGAAGGCAGCATAGCATAGCTTTTTGAAAAAACTTGAGACCTAGCTTCAGTCTGAGCTCTACCACTGATTAATTAGCTTTATGATCTTGAGCAAAACTTGATCTTTGTGGCTGGGCACTGTGGCTTACGCCTGTAATCCTAGCACTCTAGGAGGCAGGGGTGGGTGGATTGCCTAAACTCAGGAGTTCGAGACCTTGTCTCTAAAAATAGCCAGGATTCAAGCGGCTAAGGCGCCAGCTACATACACCTGAGCTGGCGGGTTCAAATCCAGCCCAGGCCTGCCAAACAACAATAATGGCTGCAACCAAAAAATAGCCTGGTGTTGTGGTATGTTGTGGCGGGTGCCTGTAGACCCAGCTGCTTAGGAGGCAGAGGCAGGAGAATCACTTGAGCCCAGGAGTTGGAGGTTGCTGTGAGCTGTGATGTCATGGTACTCTACCCAGGGTGACAGCTTGAGGCTCTGTCTCAAAAAATATATATATAAATAAATAAATATAGCCAGGCGTTGTGGCAGGTGCCTATAGTCAGCTACTTGGGAGGCTGAGGCAAAAGAGTCTCTTAAGCCCAAGAGTTTGAGGTTGCTGTGACGCCATGGGATTCTACCGAGGGTGACAAAGTGAGACTATCTCAAAAAAGAAAAAGAAACAGGCTTGGTGCTTGTAGCACAGTGGTTACGGCGCTAGCCACATATACCAAGGGTGGTGGGTTTGAACCCAACTTGGGCCAGCTAAACAACTGTAACAAAAGGATAGCTGGGTGTTGTGGTGGGTGCCTGTAGTCCCAGCTACTTGGGAGGGTGAGGGAAGAGAATTGCTTAAACCCAGGAGTTTGAGGTTGCTGTGAACTTGGACACCACAGCACTCTACCCAGGGCAACATGGTGAGACTATCTCAAAAAACAACAAAACCCTTCATCTTTGTTTCATTGTTTGGAAAATGAGAAGGTTGGACTAAATGATGTCAATAGTCATGATGCTAATAGATTCTCTTCCCTTTCTTATAGCTCCAAATTGGGAAGAAGACCTCAGGATGGGTTACATTGACCCCAACCCGACATGGTGAGTAAAGCCTGTCTTCAGCCAACACTGTTCTGCCTATACTACTGAGATGTGCTATCAATCTATACTTCTGATACTACTCTTCTGCCTATACTACTGATAAACTTTTAAAAATTATCAGTGATATTAAAGTACAGCCAACACTGTTTCTCTTCTGCCTATACTACTGATAAACTTTTAAAAATTACAAGAGGGCTTGACACCTGTTGCTCAATGGTCAGGGTGCCAGCCACATACACCGAGACTGGCAGGTTTGAACCCAGCCTGGGCCTGCTAAACAACAGTGACAACTACAACAAACAAAAATAGCCGGGTGCTGTGGTGGGTGCCTGTAGTCCCAGCTACTTGGGAGGCTGAGGCAAGAGAATCGCTTAAGCCCAAGAGTTTGAGGTTGCTGTGAGATGTGATGCCATAGCACTCTACCAAGGGTGACATACTAAGACTCTGTCTCTAAATAAATAAATAAATACAACATCCTTTTCGATGCCAAAGATGACATAATGAGATTCTGTCTCAAAATAAATAAATAAATAAATAAAAGTTATAAGTAGGCTGGGTGTGATGGTTCACGCCTATAATCCTAGCACGCTGGAAGGCTGAGGTGGGTAGACTGCCTGAGCTTGGGAGTTCGAGACCAGACTGAGCTATAGTAAGACTTCATCTCTATAAATAGGCCAGCTTGTGGCAGGCACCTGTAGTCCCAGGTATTTGGGAGGCTGAGGCAAGCAGGTTGGTTGAGTCCAAGAGTTTGAGGTTGCTGTGCTCTATTGAATGCAACAAAGTGGGATACTGTCCCCCCCACCAAAAAAAAGTTAGAAGTAAAATATAATATGTGATTGTTTTACTTCCTTCACCATGACAGTGTTTTCCTTTCTGAGTTAAGTCTCTCTTCTTATTGAAGAAGTACTTTAATATCACTTCAATTACACTGACATACTCTATTGCATCCAGTGTTTCAGGACTCCCTGCGGGCTGGACCCAGGAATATATACTCTGGTCAATGGACAGGAGTCTTCAACAGATCTTCCGCCACTTGGAAAGTGCAAGGTCAGGGAATATAGTTTCTCAGTGGGGGATTGAAGGTGGTAGAGTTTTTATGAGAGGGGAAGGAAGGGAATAAAGGAGAGAAGGAGGAAAGGAAGAGAGAAAAGAGTTAGTTTTGTCAGTGGGGGAAATTCTGGGTTCAAATTGGCCTAAGGATCTTTTATGAATAGGGTAAGAATAGTTGCCTTCCTTTGTCTTGGTGGAGGAATTCTTTCCATAAGTAACTGAGTTGGAAAAAAAGCAAGTTTTTTTTTTTTCCAACTTTCTCTCAGGCCAAAAATATTTTGCATTTGAAATGGCCACTCTCTTTCCATTTCCTACTTAAAATGGTAACTTTCTATTTCTTAGATCAACTCTTCTGGAATTGGGTTTGCCTGAACCACAGAATATGATTTCTTCCTCTACCTCTTCTGTTTTTGTGGCTGAGAAGGCTGCTCTACCCTATTGTGACTGTAAGAAGGCAAAACATTCTACTGACCACAGCATATCCTCTGGATCATCATGTAATAATTCTAGCCTGTCTCACTTTCCTGTCTTTTCTGAAGGAACAACCTGGCAATTCCGGAGCCATAGTTTACCTGTTTGTCCCAAAAAGCAACCATCTCTGTTCAGGAACCAACGTACTTCTCTGCCTCCTTTTCAGCTGTCAGAGCCTGAGAAATCAAAACTTTTTCAGAATTTGATAGATCATTCACCCTTACAACCTCAAAGCCCTTTTAGCAACTCTATTTTTGAACCCCTAAATGTCTGTAAACAACAAGAGAAAAGAAAAGATAAGAGGCATTTGACATCCGATGATGGGCCAAATTCTGTTTCCAAGCAGATACCACGACTCTCAAGGTCAACTCCAATCCAGCTCTCTCCTTTGGCTAGGGGGGAGCTGGAAGGACATATGTCTTGGAAGGTTTGTACTTTGCGGAAACAAAAGGTGCCTCTGCCTGTGAGGGAATCATGGGCAATGCTGAATTATTTAATTAAAGTACAAGGAGGATCCCCTGAACCACAGAGACCCCAAAGCCAGTTATCTATGCCCATTTATCAAAGCACTGAACAAAGTATCAACAATAAATCTCCAGATCTTCCATCATTTCAGTTCCATGTGAATGCTGGAGTGGAATCTGAATTAAATAGGACAGAAAAAAAACTTTTACAGTCACTTACCTCAGATAAACAGTTACAATCTGTGGATGGCCCTCAAGTCCTTGGATCCGAGCCTTTAGTTACGTCAATGGACACTCCAGCTCCCAAAAGTTTAGGAGAGAATGTAAATCAAGAGGAAACCACTTTACTAAAAAAAGACCCAAAGCACGTGTTAGAACTTAGTATAGAGCAGAGGGTCATGGGTCTTCCAGAAAAAAGGATGCAACAGCATAAGACAGAAGTAACTAATGTGGAGTTGACTCCAGTGTTACCATATCAAGTCACAGATGGTATAAAGGTAACTCCATTGGCATTACTTCAGGTCATGGATTCAATGGGGATGATCCCAGAATCACATTCAGAAGTGACAGAATCTGTGGGTTTGTTCCCACAACCACCAAATCAAGCTGTGAAACCAGTGGATGCCATGGAAACAGTGAGGGCAACCCCCAAACCACCAAATCATGTCACTGAATCAGTGGAGGTAACCCCAAGGCCTCAACACCAAGTTATAGAATCAAATAGGATTGCCTCAGGATTACTGAATCAAGTCACAGATAATACGAAGGTAACTCCTATAGCACTGCTTCAAGTCATGAATTCTATGGGAATGAATAACAAATCATATCCATATAGAGAATCAATGGGAATGACTCCAACACCACATTATCAAGTCATGGAGTCAATGAAGATGAACACATTATTGGACCATGAAGCCAAAAGACCAGAAAAGATGAGTCTAAGGCCACAATGTGCAGTAATGGAAACTGTGGAAATTACCGCAGGGCTACAGCATAAAGTCATGGAATCAATGGCCATGACACCAGGGTCACAAAGTCACATCATGGAACAGATGAAGATTACTCCAGGGCCAATACATCAAAACAAAAAATCAGTAGAAATGATCTCAGCACCATTGCATCAAGTTATGGATTACATGAAAGTAACTCCAGTGGCACTATTACAAGCCATGGATTTCATGGGGATAATTCCACCAGCACAGTCACATGTTATAGAACATGGGAGTTTGACTCCAGGCTCACAGTTGCAAGATATGGAATCTGTCCATCTGGCCCTGCCACCAGAGTTTCAAGATGTAAACACTATGGATTTGACCTTAAGACCACTACTAGAAGATGCAATATCTATAGAGTTGGCCCCAAGACCATGGTTAGAAGATATTAAATCTAAAAAGATAGCCCCAGGATTATTGCTTGAAGATGTAAATATTCCTCAAATCATAGAATGTAGGAGGTTAATTCCTGAGACACATGTGCAGAGTATGAAATATGAGGAGTCAAGCAAAGAAGAACAACTTCAAGCAGTAAAATCTGTGGAGATGAAGCCCAAACCAAATCTTCAAGCCACAGTGCCTGAAGGATTAACCCCATGGCATCAGGCCTCAGAATCTTTAGGGTTGATCTCAGGGCAAGGATATCAAGGAACAGAAGCAAAGTTGACCTCTGATACTCATCATCAAGTGGAAGAATCTATTGGGTTGACACAGCCATCTTTAGAAATTACTCCAGGGCCATTGAGCCAAACTTCAGAATCTATGAAGATGAGCTCACTGTCTTTCCAAGGTACTCCTGAGATAACGCATTGCCTTGTAAAACCAACGAGGGAAACTCCAGTATCACAACAGACAATGAAAGAATCTCTGGGTTTTAAACAAGGATCAGAGATGCAAAGTATGAAATCAGAGGTAACAGCTACAGAGCCACAGCCCCAAGGTCAGTTTGTTCACCTGACTTGGGTACCACGTTCAGAAATTTCTGAGATACCCCTCAGGTCACAATATGAAGACACAGAAGCTGTGGGATTGGCATTACCTAAAGTTGAGAAGACCCAGAGGGCCATCCCGGTACCACCATATTCAGGAACAGGATCTTTGGAATTGACTCTAGGACCAGGGATACAACAGGAGAAATCAGAGCCACTACCACAAAATTTGAAATCTACAGAGTTAACTAGTGAGTCATCCCCATTAGTAGTAGGATCTAAAAAGTTAATTACAGGACCAAAACCATGTATTATGGACTTGACCCCAGGGCCACAGTTGGAAAGTGTCAGGTTTTCAAAATTATCTCTAGGGTCACTTCTCCATGAAGAAACACCAGGAGCCCCATATTCTGGTGTGAAATCTGATGAATTAACTTCAGATTCCCCAGTGCAGGAGATCAAATTATCCTATCTTACTCCAGAACCACAACCTCAAAGTGTGAAATTTATGGAAGTACACCCAAGACCAAGTTTGCAAGATGTCAAGTTTTCTGATTTGATCCCAGAGCCAAAGCATCAAGGTTTGGAACATGTGCAGTTGATTCCAGGAGTTCAGCTTGAAGATATGAATTCTCTAGAGTTTGTACCAGAGTCATTTTTGCAGTTAAGCCAAGGGCCACATGTTGAAGTTATGAAATCTGTTCCATCTACTGAAGGATCACAATTTCCCAGCAAGAAAGCTATGAATTTGACCTCAGAACTACAATTTCAAGAGGTGAAATCTGAGGAAGGGATACAGCAGCAGGATATCAAATTTTCTGAATTGACTTCAACACCAAAGCTTCAAGGTGTCAAATTTGGGGATCCAATTCCAAGATCATTATTTCATGGTGTGAATTCTATGGAGGTGGCTCCAGAGTTAGGGCTGCAAGATTCCAAATTAGCAAAGATATTTCCAGGGCCTCAGGATATTAAACAGGTAGAGCTTAACCTAGAACCGGGGCTACAATTAAACTCAGGGCCTCAGCTACAATGTATGAAATTTTCTGAGTTGATCCCAGGTCCAAAGACAGGAGTGATAACATCTGTGGAAATGGCCCCAGGGCCAGAGAAGGAAGGGATTAAGCCTGAATTATTAGCACCAGAGCCACTGTTTCAAGGTGTAAAATATGTAGCAGGAAATCAAGTGCCAAGGTTAGCAGTTGAAATTTCTTCTAAGTTAGTCTCAGAGCCACAGATAACAGATGCAGAATTTATGGAGTTGACTCTTGGGTCACAGTTACCAAGTGTAAACCACTCTGAGTTGAACAGAAAACCACAGTTACAAAGTGTGAAATCTTCTGAATTGATCCAAGGACCACAATTGCAAGATGTAAATCTAGTGGAGTGGACCCCAGTCTCAAAGCTTCAACATTTAAAATCTGAGAAGCTGACCCCAGAGCCACAGTTACAAGATATGAAATCTGTGGCATTAACTCCAGGGCCACTTTTGGAAGGTATGAAGTCTATGCAATTAACACCAAAGCCAGAATCAGGAGAAGTTGAATCTATGGTGTTAATCCCAGAGCCACAGACAGAAGGTACAAAACCTGGGAAGCTAACCCCAGGCTCAAAGCTTCAAGGTTTAAAATCTGAGTTGCTGACCTCAGGATCACAGTTGGAAGATATAAAATCTGTGCCCCTAACTCTAAGACCATCCCTGGAAGGTGTGAAATATATGGAGATAACCCCAAGTCCACAGCTGGAATATAGGAAATCTGTGGAGAAAACCTTGGGGTCACAGATAGAAGATGTCAAATCTATGGAATTCATCCCTGATTCCAAGCTTAAAGCTGTGAAATCTGTGGAGTTGACTCCAAGTTTAATAATTCAAGATTTAAAAACTGGGCAGTTTGTTCCAGGTACACAGCTGCCAGATTTGAATGATGTGGAATTAAAACTTGGGGTAAAGATGCAAAGTGCAAAGTCTACGGGTGTTGGACCAGGTCCTTTGCTTCAAGATGTTAAATCTATGGCGGTGCTTCAAGGCCCTCACATACAAGGTGAGGAACGTGAGGAATTGACTTTAGAGCCACCAATGCAAGATATGAAATTTGTAGATATTATCCCATTAAAGCTTCAAAGTTTAAAATCTATAGAGGAGACTCCAGATCCACAACAGCAATATGTAAAATCTGTGAAGACGATCCCAAGGCTAAAGAGGCCATCAGTAAAATCTGCAAATGTAATTAGAATACAAGAGTTTGAAGGAGTAAAATATGTGGATTTAGCCACAAAGCAACAGTTTCAAGGGATGGCATCTGTGGATTTAACTCCTGAGTCTGAACAGAATGGTCAGATATTTGTAAACATACCAGAGCAGCAATGTATGAATCTAGGGCAAGTGAAGAGTAGGTCTGAGTCAGAAGATGTAATGTCTTTGGAATTAATTCCAGAGTCTAAATCTGAAGATATAAAATCTACAGACCTCAACTCTGAGGTACAGTTGAAAGGTCTGAAAGCATCTGAACCAACTCCAGAACCAAATATACACGATGTAAAATCTGAAGAATTCAAAGGTAAACCACAGTTGCAAAGTATGGAATCTCCTGAATTGACTCCAGGATCACAGTTACATCAAGTAAAACCCTTGACATCAACCTCAAAGCCACAGCTTCCGAGTATGAAAACTGTGGAGTCAAACAAAGAGCCAGAGTTTGGAAGAATGAAATCTCTTCCACGGATGCCGGGACGTGAGTTCCTAGGTGTGAAATCCGAAGGGTTAAATCTTGGGCCACAATCTCTAGGTTTAAAACCTGCAGAGTTGAAACCTTCTATGCAATCTGGAGGTATGAAGTCACTTGAATTGACTCTAGGGCCAGAACTTCATAGTACAAAATCTATGGAGTTTAACCTTGGGCCACAGTTGCAGTCTGTCAAAGTGCCTGAGTTGTCCCAAGGACCACAGCTACAAAGAGGAAAAATTCTGGTGTCTACCTCAGAACCACAGCTTCAAGGTGTGAAAAAAGAGGACTTAAACCAAGAGTCAAAGCTTGGAAGTACAAAATCCATACAGTGGATATCAAGACCTGAGCTCCAAGTTGTGAAATCTGAAGGGTTAAATCTTGGGCTACAATCTCAAGGTTTCAAACCTACAGAGTTGAAAACGTCAACACAGTCTGTAGGTATGAAGTCATTTGAATTGACTCTGGGGCCAAAATCTCAAAGTGCAAAGTCTAAGGAGTTTAACCTTGGGCCACAGTTGCAGTCTGTGAAAACCCGTGAGTTATCCCCAGGACCACAGCAGCAAAGAGGGAAAATTCTGGTGTCAACATCAGAGTCACAGCTTCAAGACATGAAAACTGTGGATTTAAACCAAGAGTCAAAGTTTAGAAGTATGAAATCCATACAGTGGATACCAGGACCTGAGTTCCAGGGTATAAAATCTATAGGGTTAAATTTTGGGCTACAATCTCGACGTTTCAAGCCTGCAGAATTGAAACCTTCGATGCAATTTAGGGGTGTGAAGTCATTTGAATTGACTCTAGGGCCAAAACTTCAAGGGGCAAAATCTATGGAGTTTAAACTTGGGCCACAGTCGCAGTGTGTGAAAACTCCTGTGTTGTCCTCAGAAGCACAGCTGCAGAAAGAAAAAATTTTGGCATCAGTCTCAGAGCCACAGCTTCAAGGCATGAGAAGTGGAGGGTTAAACCAAGAGCCACAGCTTGGAAGTATAAAATCTGTCCAGTGGATGCCGAGACCAGAGTGCCAAGGTACAAACTCTGTATTAAATCTTGGTTTACAATCTCAAGGTGTCACTTCTGTAGAATCTAAACCCTCTATAATACAGTTGAGAGATGTAAAGTCATCTGAGTTCACTTCAAGGTCAAGGTTACAACCTGTGGCATCACCCCAGGAACATCAGTTTCAAAGGTTCAAACCTACTGATTTGAAACCTGGGGTACAATTAAGAAGTATAAAATCATGGACAAAGCTCTGTGATATAAAATCTACGGGATCCAAATCTGGGCTTAATTTACAAAGTATACAATCTTCTGATTTGTTCCCAGGGCCACAGCTGCAAAAAGTGAAACGCTTAGAGTTATCCCCAGGAACACAAGGCGTCAAGTCTCTAATGTTTACACAAGAGCCACAGATTTCAGGGTTGAAATCTGGAGTATTAAACCAAGGGCAACAATTACAAAGTGATGGAACTGTAGAGTTGAACTTCCTACTACACCTGAAAAGTATGAAGTCATCTGAGTTGGCTCTTCAGACAGAGCTTCAAGGTATGAAATCTGAAGAGTTCAACTCCAGGCCACAGTGGCAAAATGTCACATCTTTTAAGTCAGTAGCTAAGACAGAATCCCAAGATATGAAATTTATTGAGTTAAACCCCAGGTCACAATTGAAAGGTATACCATTTTCTGACTTGATCAAGAGGACCAAGATTCAAGGTGTGAAACCGACAGGCTTCAAACCTGGGTCACAGTTGAAAGGTGCAAAATATTCTGAGTCAATACAGAGAACAAAACTTCAAAAAGTTAAAATGGCGGAGCTCAACCCAGGCCCACAGCTGCAAGATGTGAAACCTTCTAAGTTGGTTATGGATATAAAGTTTCAAGATATAAAGTCTATGGATTTCAGTTCTGGACCCCACTTTCAGGGAGTGAAATCTTCTGAAGAGATCCCAGAGGAAAAACTTCAAGCTGTGAAATGCATAGAATTTAAACCTAGTCCAAAGTTACAAGGAAAAAAATCTGATTTGACCACGAGGAAGAAGTTTCTAGGCATGACATCTGTAGAGCTGGACTCAGGCCCACAGTTACAAGATATAAAACCTTCTGATTTGATCATGGGTATAAAACTTCAAAATGTAAAATCTATGAAGTTCAGTTCTAGACCATACTTTCAAGGTATGAAATCTGAAGTAATCTCAGGGACCAAGTTTCAAGGTGTGAAGTCAACAGACTTCAATTCTGGATCACAGATACAAAGTGAAAAATCTTCTGAGTTTATGAAAGGAACAAAACTTCAAGATGTAAAATTTGTAGAGTTTAACTATGGTCCAAAGTTACAAGGTGTGACATCTTCTAAGTCAAGACAACAAGCAAAGCTTCAAGTTGGGGAATCTGTGGAGTTCAACTTAAACCCACCATTGCAAGATGTGACATCTTCTAATTTGATCCTGGGAACAAAGCTTCAAGATGTAAAATCTATGGAGCTCAATTCTGGATCACACTCGCAGGGTTTGAAATCTGAAGAGATACCAAGAACAAAGCTTCAAAAAATGAAATCTATGGAGTTTATGCCCGGATCAACGTGGCAAAATGTGAAATCTTTTGAATTGACTCAAGGTACAAAGGTACAGGATAGGACATCTTTGGAGTCTAACTCATCCCCACAGATGCAAGATAGGAAATTATCTATGTTGATACCTGCAGGACATCTTCAAGGTGAAAAATCTAAGAAATTCAACCCTGGGACAAAGTTGCAAGACATGAAATCTGAGTTGATAAAGCTTCAAACAATGAACTCTACAGAGATCAACCATGACCCAGAACTGCAGGTTGCAAAACTCTCTGGGTTGGCCTTGGAATCAAAGATTCACAGTATGGTACCTTCTGAGTTTAGTGCTGGAAATCAGCCGCAAAATGAGAAACCTCTTAAGTTGAATCCATGGCCAGAGCTTGAAAGTGTAAAATTTACAATGTTCAGTCCCAGGCCACATTTTCAACATAGAAAATCTCCAAAATTATGTACAGGGACAAAGCTGCAAGAATATGAGAAATCTATGGAATTAAATTCTGAGCAACAGTTGCCCAATGTGAAATCTGAGTTGTGCCTGGGAACAAGGCTTCAAGATATGCACTCTGGGAGACAGTTACAAGGAATAAAATCCTCAGAGTTGTGCACAAAGACAAAGCTTCCAGATGAGCAAATGCTAGAATTAAAGCATGAGCCTAAATTGCAAAGTGGGAAATCCTCTGAACTGAACCTAGGGCCACAGACTCAGCATAAAAGTTCTATGGCATTAAATACAGGGCCACAGTTACAAGGTACAAAATATTCTGAGTTGAATCCTTTGCCAGAACTTCAAAGTATAAATTCTAAAGTGTTCTGCTTTGGACCACATTTGCAAGGTGGGAATTCTACATCCATTCTGGAGCCACATTTTCAGTGTGTAAATTCTCTCAGGTGCAACCCTACATCACATTCACAAGGTGTCAATTGTTCTGCATCCATTCCAGGACCACAACTTCAGTCTTTAAATTCTACTGTGTGCAACCCTGAGCTGCCCTTGCAAGGTGTGAATTCTGCATCCATTCCAGGTCCACAACTTCAGTGTGTAAATTCTCTTGGGTACCATCCTGGGCCACATTTGCAAGATGTAAATTCTTCTACATCCACTCTAGGGCCACATGTTCAGCATTTAACTTCTACTGGATGCAACCCTGGGCGGCATTTGCAAGGTGTGAACTCTGCACCCATCCCAGTGCCACAACTTCAGTGTGTAAATTCTCTTGGATGCCACCCTGCGCCACATTTGCAAGATATGTATTCTTCTACATCCACTCCAGGACCACAGGTTCAGTGTGTAAATTCTACTGGGTGCAACTCTGGGCTGCATTTGCAAGGTGTGAATTCTGCATCTATTCCAGAGACACACCTTCAGAGTGCAAATTCTCTTGAGTGCAACCTTGAGCTACTTTTGCAAGGTGTGAATTCTGCATCCATTCTAGGACCACAACTTCAGTGTGTAAATCATCTCAGGTACAATTCTGGGCTGCATTCACAAGGTGTAAATTCTTCTGTACCCATTCCAGAGCCACAGCTTCAGTATGTAAATTCTATCGGGTGCCACCTTGGGCCACATTTGCAAGATGTGAATTCTTCTACCTTCATTCCAGAGCCACAACTTCAATGTGTAAATTCTACTGGGTACAACCCTGGGCTACACTTGCAAGGTCTGAATTCTATATCCATTCCAGGGCCACAACTTCAGTATGTAGATTCTCTTGGGTACAACCTTGGGCCACATTTTCAAGGTGAGAATTCTGTGTCCGTTCCAGGACCACAACTTCAGTGTGTAAATTCTCTTGGGTACAACTCTAGGCCACATTTGCAAGGTGTAAAATCTTTTGAATTGACTTCAGGGACAACATTTCAAGGTATGAGATCTTCTGAGTTGCATCCAGGGCCAGAGCTTCGAAGTATCGAATGTGTGCAACATTTTCAAGATATGAAATCTGAATTGACTGCAGGGACAAAGTTTCAAGGCATAATGTCAATGGAATTCAACTCTGGCCCACAGATCAAAGGTATAAATTCTTCTGAATTGAATTCAGAGTCAAAACTTCAATGCATGAATTCTATAAAGTTTAATTCAGGGCCACAGGTACCAAGCATGAAACCATCTCAATTGAACACTGGGTCAGAAACTCAAGGTACAAAATCTCTGCTGTTCCAATCTGGATCACACTTGCAAGGTGTGAAATCTTCTGAATTTACTCCTGGGCCCGAATTTCAAGGAGTCCAATTTGGGGTGAACTACCTTGGATCACAGCAACAAGTTGTGCAACCTGTGTTTGCTTTGGGTCCTCAGTTAAATGATGTAAAATCTGTAGTATTTCTACCAGAGCCACCACTTAAAGATGTAAACTCTGTGGAGATGAAACAACAGCCATTGCTTTGTGGTGCAAATTCTGTGAAACTGACTTCAGGCTCTGAACTCCAGGACTTAAAAAGTGAGGCATATACATTAGAGCCATGTTTTCAAAAAGTGAAATCTGTGGAGTTAAATCCAGAACCACCTCCTCAAGGTATGAATTCTGAGGGATCTGAAGTATTTGTATCAGAGCCGTATTCTCAAGATGTGAGATATATGGAATCAAACGCATGGCCACAACCTCAAAGTATGAATTCTTTAGGGCTGACATCATATCTTGGGTCACAATGTGTTAAATCTGTGGCTTTTACACCAAAGTCATCTTTTCAAGATGTAAAACCTGTAGCGCTAACACCAGGGTCCAAACAGCAAGGTATGAATTACCAAGAATTGAATTCAGGATGGGAAGGTGTGAAATCAGTGGTGTTGGCATCAGAGCCAACGAGGATGTTTCTATCAGAAAATTTGTCAAATCTGTCTCTAGAATCCCAGCAACAAGGTGTGAAATCTATGGAGTTTGCTTCAGAGCCAAAGTTACAAAGTATAAAACCCATGAAATCATCTTCAGTGTCTATGCAGAAAACTATAAAGTCTGTGGAGTTATCAGGGTCATCGTTTCAAAGAGTAAAATGTGAAGAGCAAAATCCAAGGACAAGTTATCAAATCACAGAATCCTCTGAAATCCCTAGATCAGACCATCATCTTATAAAGTATGCTGAGATGATCTCAAAGCCAAGACATGAAGTTCCTAAATCTGTAAATTTGATTTCAGTACCAATTTATCAAGCCATAGAATCTCCAGAAATGGCACAAGAGTTGGCACAGAGAGGCCCAGAAACTGTAGAGAAATCTGTGGGGTTGACCCCTAAGTTACTAGGTACAACCCCAGGCCGCATTTGTAAGGTTATGGAATCTTTAGGGATGCCTCTGAAGCTAGACCTTCAAGCCCCCAAGTTTGTTGATCTGACTCCAGTATTAAAGGATCAAGGCTCAAAATCCATAGAATTAATTCCACAGAAAACCTACCAAACCCCAGAAACCCTAGAATTGCTCTCTCAGTCATGGCCTCAAGTTAAGGATTTGGGAGAGTTATATACAAGTCCAGTGCAGAAAACTGTGGAATCTGAAAGGATTTCCCCGAAGCTCAAACATCACATTACAGAAACTGTGGGTCTGATCTCTGAGGAAAGGCTGCAAGGGGAAGAACTCCTTGGAATGACCCCAAAGACAGTCAGTCAAGCCACTGGATTTGCAGAGAGATCTCCAAGGCCCTATCCTGGAGATTTTGAACGTATGGAGGTGATCTCAGAGAAAAGATGGCAAAGGGAGGAATCTGTAGTAACAATTCCACAGTCATTACCTCATATCCCAAACTCTACTTCAGGGATGACACTAGGGCTAAGACATCAAGTTCCTGAATCTGTGGAATTGCCTTATGAGACAGGGTTACATGTGGAGGAATCTACAGAATTGACCCAGAAATCACAACATCATGTAGGATCATCAGGAATAATATTAGGATTAAGACACCAAGTCCCAGAATCTGTAAGTTTGACCTCTGTGCAGTGGCTGCCAATGGAACAATCTTTAGACTTGTTCCCAAAACAAACAAGTCAAGTTTTGGGACATGAAGAATCAGTACAACCCACCTCTGAGACTTGGCAAGAGGAGGTATCAATGGGGCTAACACAATCAAACAATCAAAATATGAAATATTCAGAGATGGCCCCAGGACTACTAGGTCAAATTATAGAATATAAAAGTATTAGTTCAAAGCCACTAGATCAAGTTACAGAATCTGCAAGGACACAGCTTCAAGATGCTCTATCAGTAGGGGTAATCCCAGTAGAACCCCTAAAAGTTGTTGAATCTGTGAAAATGACCCCTGGGACACCACTTCAAGTTGTGAAGTCAGTGACAACACCAGGATCAACCTCTCCAATGGTAGAATATGTTGAGGTGACTCCACAACTGCAAGATATGAGATCTTCAGAGTTTACCTCAAGGCTATGGTTGCAAAATGTAGAATCTAATAATTTAATCACAGAGCCAATACACTGGATTTTGGAAACAATAGAGTTGTCAGGGTGTCAAATTGTAAAGACTGTGTTAATCCCAGGGCCATCCTTTCAAATCTCAAAATCTGAGGAATTAGCCCCAGGACCAATTCCTCAGGTTGTAAAACCAATAGGAGTAGCCCTTAGCTCAGGAATTGAAGTAATGGATTGTTTGGATTTATTCCCAAGGCCATATTTTCAAGAACTGGTAGAACCTGTAGAATTAACTCCAAGGCCAAGCAGTCGAGTTATATCTGAAGAATTAACCTCATGGCAAACATCTTCATTTGAGGAACCTACAGTATTGACTCATAAACAGGGGCTTCAGGCTGTGAAACCTACAGACATAAAAACAGAGCCTCCAAAAGTCATGAAATCTGAGGATTTGAATCTAGGACAAATTTGTGAGAATAACAAATCTGAAAAGTTACCATCAGAAGAGTCACAAGTAGGGACTAACTTACCTAGGTTCCTACATAGCTCTTCAACTCCACTTATTTTAAGCTCTGTCAAAACTACATCTGAATTAGGGGGCCTTTGGGATTCTGACACGCCAGAAGTATCAAGAAGTTTGGATATAAAAAACTTTAGAACAGGTATTTTGCAGTCCAAAGACCCTACTGTGATACAGTCTTCAACTCTTTCCTTGGGCCTTCATAATCAATCCTCTGATAAAGCAGATAATGCTGTGGAAAGTCCATGTAAGGAGAAAACTGAGAGGAAACAGAGAGAGGAGCTAGAGGACTCACTCCAGGGTTATTCATCACAAAGCTGGAGATTACTATCTAGGACATTCCTGGCAGAATCAGGGTCTCGAAGAAGAGGCCTTATCAAGTCTTTCCTGGGCAGACAACAGAATGTCTGGGAGAGTCATGCTTGGAGGCAGAGATTACCTAGAAAATATCTCTCCACTATGCTAATGCTGGGGAATGTCTTAGGGAACACTATGGAAAGGAAGCTTTGTTCTCAAACATCTCTAGCAGAAAGAACTACTGCAGATACTTGTCAATCTATTCAGCATTTATTTGGGATTCCAGCTGAACTGATGGAATTTTCCCAGAGCCTGCTAGAAAAAGGCTCATATACTATTTCTCAGTCTTCAGTAATCAAAAACTACATTCAAAGACATACTTTATATCATAGTCCTGAGAAAAGAATAACCTTAAGGATGTGGACACGTGGCTCCATATCTTCCATAATACAGCGATACTCTGGGACTAAAGTGGGAATAAGGAAAACAAACTCAATGCTCAGTGATATATCCCAGGAAGTCATCCAGCACATGCCTATCTCATGTGAAAGGGGCCAGCTTCCCCCCCTAGTAAAGTCAGAGTCTTCCCTGGGGATACTTTACAATAGGGAAGATCCTGTTCTAGAGGAAGAGAATGAGAATTCACAGAGTGATTCACAGGCAAGGATTTTTGAGTCCCAATACTCCCTCAAGCCAAGTTATCTTTCCCAGGACAAGACTGACTACTCAGAACAGTTCCAGTTGCTGCAAGATCTGCAGCTAAAAATAGCAGCAAAGCTCTTAAGGAGTCAAATACCCCCCAATGTGCCTCCACCTGTAGGTTCAGGTCTGGTCCTCAAATATCCGATCTGCCTACAGTGTGGCAGATGTTCAGGATTTAATTGCTGTCACAAAGTACAGGCCACTTTTGGGCCTTATCTTCTTATCTATCCACAGCTCCACCTTGTAAGCACTCCTGAAGGCCATGGTGAGATTCGGTTGCATCTCGGCTTTAGGTTGAGAACTGGGAAAAGACCCCAAATCAGAAAGTATCGTGGAAGAGAGAGACACATCATACCAAGGAGCCCTATATCACCATCACAAAGGAAAGCTAAAATCTATACTCAAGCTTCCAAGAAGCCTACTACCACAAAATATCAGTCTGGGTCTTCCCCGTCTCCTACTCCTGTACAAGTTCATATCAGGCGAAGGCAATATGGTAGCCCAAACTTAGCAGAAAAGACAGAAATTAGAAAGTCTGGACACTATGAATTCACTCAAGATCACACTTTCCCAGAGAGTGACTCTGAAAGCAATCAGAATGAAGGATGGGCTAAAGTGAGAACCAAAAAGACCTCTGATACAAAATATCCAAGGAAGAGAATCACCAAGGGACTTAGAAAACGAAACTCAAAATTGTACACAAACAGTAGAAGCACAATAGAGAATTCCTCTAGGGAATTGCCATCTCATTTAAGAAGGAAGAGAGTTGGAAGTACTGCCTCTTTAAAAAGACAACCTAAGGAATCTTCCCACCCCAAGTTCATACAACTGCTTTTTCAAACCCTAAAGCAAGCATTCCAAACAGCACACAGAGTTATGGCTTTTGTTGGGCAGAAGCCTGAGGACAGGATAAGGCCAGACAATTTGAGCTCATGCAAAAACTACCATCTAAAACAAAGAGACTCATATTATAACTCACCAAGACAAAAAAGAGACAAGAGGCCTGCTGCCAAGCTAAGGCCAAAAGGTTCAACCACTAAGCAGGAGGACATATTGTGGGGGGGAACAGAACAATATAGATCAGCTCATCGGCCAAAAAGAGATAGTTCTTCCCAATCCAGACCTCTCCAACTGCCCAAGCACACAGGATCCCAAACTAGCTCGGTCAGGCAGGCTTTGAGTACCATTCAAAAGGATAGTAGCTGCAGACCAAAGAAAAGCTTTTACAGAAATGAAATCTCCAGTGAGGAGTCTAAGACCTTGCCCAAGCCAAGAACCAGAGCTCAGCCCCAAAAGAGAATCCTACCTGGTTCCCCTACGAAGAGAACCTGGCACAATCACCTTAAGGAGACACTTGCCCACAAGGTGCGAAACTACCATAGCTTCTATTGGGAAAGAACCCCTCACAGTCCCTCTGAGAGGAGTCCTCGAAGACTCTCTGGGAGAACCCTTCACAGTTCCTCTGAGAGGAATCCTGACAGTCCCTCTGAGAGCAGTCCTCGCAGACTCTCTGGGAGAACCCTTCCCAGTCCCTCTGAGAGGAGTCTTCACAGTCCCTCTGAGAGGAATCCTCGCAGACCCTCTGGGAGAGCCCTTCACAGTCCCTCAGAAAGCAGTCCTCACAGACCCTCTGGGAGGACCCTTCACAGTCTCTCTGAGTGCAGTCCTTCTAGGAGAAACCATCACAGTCCCTCTGAGACAACCATTAACAACAGTCTCTGTGACAGGAGTCCCCGCAGTCCCTCTGAGAGAACCATTCATAGTCTCTCTGAGAGGAGCTCGCACAGTCCCTCTGGGAGAAACCACCGCAGTCCCTCCAGGAAAAACCACCGAAGTCCCTCTGAGAGAACCATTCACAGTCTTTCTGAGAGGAGCTCTCGCAATCCCTCTGGAAGAACCCATCGAAGTCCCTACGGGAGAACCCATCGAAGTCCCTCCGATAGAACCCTTCATAGTCTCTCAGAGAGGAGCTCTCAAAGTCCCTCTGAGAGGAGACCTCCTAGTCCTTCTGGAAGAAACCATCTCAGTCCTTCTGAGAGGAGACCTCCTAGTCCTTCTGGAAGAAACCATC
>NW_003852417.1:18515069-18520650 GCF_000181295.1 Otolemur garnettii
CTGAGAGGAGACCTCCTAGTCCTTCTGGAAGAAACCATCGCAGTCCCGCTGAGAGGAGACCTCCTAGTCCTTCTGGAAGAAACTATCGCAGTCCCTCTGAGAGGAGACACCAGAGTCCGTCCAGTAGTAGAAACCATCTCAGTCCTTCTGAGAGGAGACATGACAGTCTCTCTGAGAGGAGACATCACAGTCCCTCTGAGAGAAGACATCACAGTCCCTTGGAGAGAAGCTGCCATAATCCCTCTGAGAACCATCACAGTCCCTCTAAAAGGAGACGTAACAGATCCTCTGAGAGGAGAAGTCAGAATTCTGTGGTGAGGAGCCGCCGCAGTCACTCTGAGAGGAGCTACCGCAGTCACCCTGAGAGGCACCGCCGCAGTCACTCTGAGAGAAACCATCACAGTCCCACTGAGAGAACCCTTCACAGTCCCTCTGAAAGGAGCCCACAATGTCCCCCGAAGGAGAGACTCAAGCATAGTTCCCCTAAAGAGAGGCCCAGACATAGTTTATCTAAAGATTTCATGAGTTACTCAAACACATCTAGAGACCACACAAAAAGATCCAAAAGCAGAGCAAGTTTGGAAGTCTGCAGCTAGATGAGGCGAGATGGGCCCCCTGTTGTTTCCCTCAAGTCTTCACCTAGCTGCCCTTTCCTGGATACGTCCCTGCTCAGCCACTGCTTCCAGTTACTGTGCCCTCTGCAATGAAAGGGCATGTCTCTCTACTTGTGGTGGGTAGGGAGTGGGAGGGCTGGCAAAAATGGGTCTGTAATTTCTCTAAGATCAATAAAGGGGCAATAACTGATCTCCATGTGCATCTAGAAAGACCACCGGTCCGGTGGGTGGAAGGGACGCAAGATGTGGTGCAGAGGTTTGAAACTAGAGGCAGAGGTTTCAAGGCCCGGCTAAGGCTCCAAACTCCGCCCTTTCTCCCCAGAGCTCACACGCAGGCTCTCAAGTTCTGCACAGCCCCTGGTGGGGGAGGGGGCGGGGGGCGGGGTCTCAGAGGAATCCGAGGGTGAATCCTCACGTGACTTCCTCAGCCCCCTCGGAAGCTGCTAGGCGGAAGTAGATGTTCTGAGGAGAGCTAGGTGGCGCCGAGCGCACATCCGGGAGAGGCGAAGAGAGCGGAAGTGGCGTTGATCTGGCCGGAGCTCTTGGGTGAAATTGTTAGGCGTGGAGAGGGAGTGATGTCTTCCAGAGTCGGTGCAGTACCCGCTGTGAGTTTCTTGGTTTGACCGTTATGCTTTAGATGTAGCGCTGTCGAGCCCGGAACACGCGGTCCCTCGCTTTTGTCTCTTCCTCAGAGTTGGTTTTATCAGAGCCCATCATAGGCCCCACCCTTCTAGATCAGACCACTTGCCTCTTTTTTCTTATCCCACTTTTTGCTGCCTGTTTCCCACCTCCCTGGACTTAGTTCCTCGCCATATTGCTATTAGTTTGTATTCTTTCCACATCCCCAATGCCGTTTGGTCTTTTCACCTCCAAGAACCTCTGTCTGGGACAGGGCTTTGAGAATGGGGGAAGATGAAAGCTCTTGGATTGTTACCCGCCTTTGCAACGTAGGAAGATAGGACGGCACGCCTTTACTAAAAAGTATTGCCTTCTTCCGTCTGAGGCAGTTGCCTCAGGAGAGCTTCGTTTCTTCTGGGGATGGGGAATTCGTCTTTTTGTGGTCGAGGTTCAGGGGTTCTTAGCACTCACTCGTATGCTTGTGATTTGCTAGACTCCGGGACCCACATCCTTTAAGCAGCAGAGGAGGACGAGGATCGTGGGAGCTAAGAAGTAAGTAGGTTTTTCTGAAGTCCTTATTTATGTGTCCGCCAGCGCTGTCCAGTAGGACTTGCTGCGATAAAGAAATGTTCTGTATCTGCCCTGTGCAGTATCATGGCCACTAACCCCCTGTAACTTTTGAGCACTTGAAATGTGGCTAGTGCAACTGAGGAACTGATTTTTAAATTTTAGTTTTAACTAACTTAAAGTAACCACCTGTAGCTAGTGGCTATTGGATTGGACAGTGCAAGTCTAAATCTAGTGCATGTCTAAATCTAGCGTGGGAGAGAAAAACCTAGCTTGCAAAAAAAAAATTAAAATTATAGTAGAAGTGGAACGTTATGACTCAGTGGTAGTTCTGCATTTCTCTATAGACACCAAATTCAAGCTCATGAATATATTAATGAACTTGTGAAGGACAATAAAAATGGCTGTAAGAAGTCCTTGTATTTTCAGACTACTTGGCTGCAAGACTGGTTTATTGTTTTGGGCACTGAATGTGCTAAGCTCTTCCATGGTTAATACAAAAGAGAAGATTCTCATTAACTGGAAACTCTCATTAGATGGGATTGTTCATTCAGATGACATTTACCAAATGTTTGCTGTGTGCCAGCTGTGTAGTACCTACCTATGTAGACATGAAAAACTATACAGACAAGAGAAACAACTAGCAATCTCAAAGAGATAGGCAAATAGATTAACACAATGCAGTGTAATAAGTAAATATTTTAGAATGGGAATTTAATGTAGCCTTTGGAGAAAAAGAGTGATAATTTGGAAGGGAAGGGTTATCAGAACAGGTCACTCCTAAGTAGAGATTAAATTGAGGACCAATGGCATTAGCTGGGAGGAGAAAGCGTTTTTCAGGAGAGAGCATGTGAATATGTAAAAGAAATAAATGGGATAGCAGGTAGTTCTATATGAATGCCATGGAGGATGGGGGATTGCAGGGAGATCATCTGGGGAGGTTAGAAGGGGCCAGATCATGATGGACCTTTTATGGTGTACTAAGGTGTTTGGATTTTATCCTGGAATAGTTTTAAATGAGGGAATGACATACCAGATATTGGTCTTAGAAACATTACTCTGGCAGCTTTATGAAGGATAGATTTGGAAGAGTACCTAAGGGATAAATAAAGATAGCCTATGGTGATAACAATATTTAGGAAATAGACAAGTTGTGATAATGAGAGGTGAATAAGAGGAAGGAAAATAGAATGTTTATGAGTCTCTGCCTTTGGCAGTCAGATGGATATTGGAGTCTTTAACTGAACTAGGAATTTGTGGACGAGGAACAACTTTTGGAACAAACTTAAGTGGGTTTGGACCTAAGTTGGGGAGCTGGTCTGAAATATAGAACTTAAAAAGTAATTGGAAACATGAAGTTTTCTTCCACAAGATGAAGTATTAGGCTGGGCGCAGTGGCTCACACCTGTAATCCTAGCACTCTGGGAGGCTGAGGTGGGTGGTTTGCTTGAGCTAACAAGTTCAAGACCAGCCTGAGCAAAAAATGAGACCCCCATCTCTACTAAAAATAGAAAAACTGAGGCAAAAGGATCACTTGAGCCCAGGAATTGGAAGTTCCTGTGAGCTATGATGCCATACCACTCTACCTAGGGTGACAGCTTGAGACTCTGACTCAAAAAAGAAAAGTATTCATGAGATCATGAGGGAAAATTTCTCAGTATGTACCTTGGTCACCTAGGGATAATGGTTAAAAAATATGAAGATTAATGCCCCTACCCCACTAATCAGAATTATTGCAGTTCGGACGTGGGAATTACTGTTTTTACCTAGCTTCCTAGAAGATTGTGAAGTTTGAGAACTGAAGATGACAAGTAGAGGAGGAAACCATGGAGAACACAAATCTTTCAAGATTAGATGGAATAAAATCTGCAAAGGATAACACGATAAACTAAAATACTTTTCTAATGAAACCAGTGCATCTAGAAGAAATGAACTAAGGGCTCTTAAACATTCTTGGTAATAGGCTAAACTTTGGATTTTTGTGATCAGATGCTGGGACTTGCCATACTGGTGACAAAAAATTACAAAGTCACTACAGTAATGATAGTCATTGTATCATAACAATGCTTTTTTTCGGCTCAGCGCCTGTGGCTCAAGCGGCTAAGGTGCCAGCCACATACACCTAAGGTGGGGGGTTTGAATCCCCAGCCTGGGCCCTCCAAACAACAATGATGGCTGCAACCAAAAAATGGCCAGGCGTTGCAGTGGGCGCCTGTAGTCCCAGCTACTTGGGAGGCTGAGGCAGGAGACTCGCTTGAGCCCAGGAGTTGGAGGTTGCTATGACCTGTGATGCCATGGCACTCTACCCAGGGGGATAGCTTGAGGCTCCGTCTCAAAAAAAAAAACAAAAACAAAAAAACAATGCTTTTTTCTTGTTATATTTATGGAAGGAGAAGTTTGAGATTAATCTGGTTTTTAACAAATAATCAAATACCCTGGGTTGATAGGTAGATGGTGTAAAATACTTGAATTGTTTCTATTGAGTTAAGAATAAAAGACCTGGAGGGAAGGATTCCCTAACCAACTAAACTTACTCTCCAAGATGTTAATCATACTGAGCATATGAACTATTGTTTTTGTTTGTTTGTTTGTTTGTTTTTTGAGACAGAGCCTCAAGCTGTTCCCCTGGGTGGAGTGCTGTGGCATCACAACTCACAGCAACCTCCAGCTCTTGGGCTTAGGCGATTCTCTTGCCTCAGCCTCCCAAGTAGGTGGGACTACAGGTGCCCGCCACAGCGCCTGGCCATTTTTTTGTTGCAGTTTGGCTGGGGCCAAGTTTGAACCCACCACTCTCAGTATATGGGGCTGGCACCCTACTCACTGAGCCACAAGCGCCGCCCAGAAAAACAGTTTTTATTGCTGAGTACAATTCCAATATAAATACACCATAATTTGTTTAGCCATCTACCCTGATAGACATTTGGGTTGTTTTTAGGTTTGAGATGTTACAATAAGGCTGCTACGAACATTCATGTACATGTCATGTGTACAAATGTTTTTCATTTCTCTGGATAAATACTTAAGATGGTATGGGGTTCATTGTGAAAGTTTTAAGATATACAGAAATCAAGAAATGTAAAATCTGCACAGACAGAAACAGATGAATCCCTCTCAGCAACATCTTAAGTCAAGCAAGTTGAAACTTGTACAAGCAAATTAGAAAGGATGCTGTTTGTTGACTATGTTTCTTGGAAGTGAAATAATGGCCCATAACACAGTCTGTCTCAAAACTTTCATTGTGACTCATGTATTTACCATCATAGGTTGGTTGACTCACGTAGCAGGAGTATGTTTAACTTTGTTTGTTTGTTTGCAATTTGGACGGGGCCAGGTTTGAACCTGCCACGGATGGTATATGGGGCCGGTGCCCTGCCTACTGAGCCACAGGTGCTGACTGAGTATGTTTAACTTTTTAAGGAACTGTTTTCCAAAGTGATATCATTTTACATTCACACCAGCAATGTACAAGAAGAGGTCTTTTTGAATTTTGTGTAATTTAATGGGTGTGTAACTGATGTTTGATTATGGTTTGTATCGATCATTTATGAGTAATGATGCTGAGCATCTGTTCATGTGCTTATTGGCCATTCATACATCTTCTTTTGTAAAGTGTCTGTTCATACCTTTTGCCCATTAAGAAAAATTAGTTTGTTTTAGTATCAAGTTGTATTTAAAAAATATATATTTTAGGGCGGCGTCTGTGGCTCAATGGGTAGGGCGCCAGACCCGTATACCAAGGGTGGCGAGTTCAAGCCCCACCCTAGTCAAACTACAACAAAAAA
>NW_003852417.1:18520670-18521818 GCF_000181295.1 Otolemur garnettii
GGCTGAGGCAGGAGAATCGCCTAAGCCCAGGAGTTGGAGGTTGCTGTGAGCTGTGTGATGCCACGGCACTCTATGGAGGGCAATAAGTGAGACTCTCTCTACCAAAAAAAAAAGTTTGTTTTTAAATAAAATTCTTTTTTCTTGCATATTTCCTCCTATTCTGTATTTTGTTTTTCATTTTCTTTTTTCTCTTTTTCTTTCTTTCTTTTTTTTTTTAGGAGACAGAGTCTCACTTTGTTGCCCTCAATAGAGTGCCATGGAGTCACAGCAACCTCTCAGCCTCCCGAGTAGCTGGGACTACAGGCACCCTCCACAAAGCCTGGCTATTTTTTTTGTTGCAGTTTGGCAGGGGCTGGGTTCGAACCCGCCACCCTCTGTATATGGGGCCACTGAGCCACAGGCATGGCCTTGCTTTTCATTTTCTTAATGTTTTTTGGAGAGCAAAATTTTTTAATTTATCATTTTCTTTTATGTTCCATGCTTTTTGTCTCCTGTTTAAGAAAACTTTCTCCCCTAATAGCAAAGATTTTTTTTCTGTATTTTCTTCTAGAAGTTGTATAGGTTTTACATTTAGGTGTATGATTCATTTAGAGTTCATTTTTGTGAATGGGATTATGAGTTTTGGCCCTAGAGGACTACCAATTCCCATTACATTTCTTAAGGATATTAAGATCCTTACCATACATTATTCACAAAAATAATGTTTCTATTTGTGTATTCATTTGTTGAAAAGACTTTCTTTTCCCAATTGAATCCCCTTGGCACCTTTGTCCAGAGGCAGGTGAACATAGCCGACTCTCATTCTGTTTCATTTGATGTTAAGGGTATTAAAATCAGGCTTGGCAGCCATGGTTCAGTGGTTAGGGTGCTGGTCATAGACACTGAGGTGGGCGGCTTTGAACCTGGCCCAGGCCTCCTAAACAACGACAATGCCAACAATAAAAATGGCCGGGCTAAGGCTGGCTAAGGCGCCAGCCACATACACCTAAGGTGGCGGGTTCGAATCCCCAGCCTGGGCCTGCCAAACAACAATGATGGCTGCAACCAAAAAATGGCCAGGCGTTGCAGTGGGCGCCTGTAGTCCCAGCTACTTGGGAGGCTGAGGCAGGAGACTTGCTTGAGCCCAGGAGTTGGAGGTTGCTGTGAGC
>NW_003852417.1:18522965-18534219 GCF_000181295.1 Otolemur garnettii
CCCGGCTATTTTTTGGTTGCAGCCGTCATTGTTGCTTGGCGGGTCCGGGCTGGGGATTCGAACCCACCACCTTAGGTGTATGTGGCTGGCGCCTTAGCCGGTTGAGCTATAGGCGCTGAGCCGGGTTCCTCTTTTTATAGTATTGAATTTTCTGAGTTATGAACATTTTGTATTTTTCCGTTTATTTACATCTTCTTAATTTCTTTCAGCATTGTGTTGTACCTTTCATTGTAAGAGTCTTGAATGTCTTTGATTTGTTCCTAGGTGGGTGCCTGTTGCTCAGTGGGTAGGGCGCCGGCCCAATATGTTGGAGGTGGCAGGTTCAAACCCAGCCCCGGCCAAAAACCGCAAAAAATAAAAAAAAGAATACACTTGACTTTTGTTAACTTTGTATCTTAGCGATTATTTTGTAGGTGCATTAGAATTTTCTTTGTAAGTGATCATAATCTTCAAGTAAGGAAAGTTTTACTTTCTTCCTTTTTTTTTTCCTTTTTAAAAACCTTATTGCAGAGCATCGCCTGTGGCTCAGTGAGTAGGGCGCCAGCCCCATATACCAAGGTTGGTGGATTTGAACCCGGCCTGGCCAAACTGCAACAAAAAAATAGCCTGGTGTTGTGGTGGACGCCTGTAGTCCTAGCTCCTCTGGAGGCTGAGGCAAGAGAATTGCCTAAGCTCAAGAACTGGAGGTTGCTGTGAGCTGTGACGCTACAGTACTCTATTGAGGGCCACAAAGTGAGACTTTGTCTCTTAAAAAAAAAACCAACAAACAAACCTTGTTGCAATGGCATTCAACAAAGTATTGAGCCTGGAGTTTTCTTTTTGGGGAGGAATTGGCAAAATTCAATTTCTTCAATCAGTGTAGGGCTATTGAGATTTCCAGTTTCTTGTGTCAGTTTTTTTGTTGTTGTTATTGCAGTTTGGCTGGGGCTGAACTCAAACCTGCCACCATTGGTATATGGAGCCTGCGCCTTACCTACTAAGCCACAGGCGCCACCATCTTGTGTCAGTTTTGGTAAATTGTATTTCTAAAGACATTTGCTCATCTTAATTTACTAATTTATTGGCAAAACCATATTCGTTTTTTTCTTTCTTTCTTTTTTTTTTTTTATTGAGACAGAGTCTTACTGTCGCCCTCAGTATAGTGCCTTGGTGTCATAGCTCACAGAAACCTTAAACTCTTGGGCTAAAGTGATTCTGTTGCCTCAGCCTCCCAAGTTGCTGGGACTACTGGCGCCTGCTACAATGCCCATCTATTTTTTATTTATTTATTTTTTTAGAGACAGAGTCTTACTTTATTGCCATCGGTGTCACATCTCACAGCAACCTCCAGCTCTTGGGCTTAGGTGAGTCTCTTGCCTCAGCCTCCTGAGTAGTTGGGACTACAGGCACCTGCCACAATGCCCGGTTTTGTTGTAGTTTGGCCAGGGCTGGGTTTGAACCTGCCACCCTTGGTATATGGGGTTGGCACCCGACTCGCTGAGCCACAGGTGCCACCCTCAATGCCAGGCTATTTGTTTGTTGAAATTGTCCTTGTTTGGTAGGCCTGGGCTGGGTTTGAACCTGTCAGCTCTGGTGTATGTGGCTGGCGCCCTAGCTTCTGAGCTACAGGTGCTAAGCTGGCATAATAATATTCAAAGTATTCTCATATTAATTTAGTATCTGTATGATCTGTGATAAACTCTCTTAAATTTCTGATATTGGTTATTTGTGGTATCTTTTTTTTTCTTTATCACTCTAGCTACAGAGCTATCAAATTTTTGGTTATTTCAAAGACTCACATTTCCTCTTAGTCTATTTCCTAGTTCATGGATTTCTCCTCTTTCCTTTGGTTTACTCTGGTTTTTTTTTGTTTTTGTTTTTTACTTTATCATCCTTGGTAGAGTGCTGTGCTGTCACAGCTCACAGCAACCTCCAACTCCTAGGCGATTCTCTTGTCTCACCCTCCCAAGTAGCTGGGACTACAGGCGCCTGCCAGAGCACCTGGCTGTTTTTTTGTTACAGTTTGGCTAGGGCTGAGTTCAAACCCACCACCCTCGGTATATGGGACAGGCGCCCTACCCACTGAGCCACAGGCACCGCCCTACTCTGTTCTTTTTAAAGTATTTTATAATAAAATCATAAGTCATTGATGTTAGATCTTTACTAATATAAGTATTTTATTTTATTTTATTTTTTGAGATAGAGTCTCACTTTGCCACCCTGGATAGAGAGTATTATGACATCACAGCACAGCAACCTCAAACTCTTGGGCTTAAGCAGTTCTCTTGCCTCAGCCTCCCAAGTAGCTGGGACTACAGATGCCTGGCTATTTTTTTTGGTTGCAGTTGGTATTGTTGTTTTAGCTGGTCTGGGCTGGGTTCAAACCTGCCAGGTTTGGTATGTGTGGCCGGTGCCCTACCCACTGTGCTATGGGCGCCACCCCCTGATATAAGCATTTTAAGCTTTAAATTTGTCTAAGTATTGCTTTTAGTTGCATCCTTTATTGTTTGGGTGTTGTTACCCAGTTTTTGTTGTTACCCAGTTTTTAGATTTCCCTTGTGATGTCATTTTTGATCCAGGAATTGTGTAAAAGTGGCTTATTTATTTATTTATTTTATTATTTTTGAGACAGTGTCTCACTAATGTTGCCCTTGGTAGAGTGCTATGTTGTCACAGCTCACAGTAACCTCTAACTCTTGGGCTTAAGTGATTATCTTGCTTCAGCCTCCAAAGTAGCTGGGACTACAGGTGCCTGCCACAATGCCTGGCTTTCCCCCGCCCCCGTAGCAGGCTGCGGCCAGGTTCCAACCCTCCAGCCTGTGTGTATGTGACTGGTGCCCTACCCATTGAGCTAGAGGTGCCTCTAAAAGTAGATTATTTAATTTGTAGATAATTGGGAATTTGTTTTTTGTTTTTAGATACCTTACTATTGTTGATTTCTAATTTGATTCTGATGTGGTCAGAGAATATTTACTGTGAGAGTTTCATCCTTTCAATAAGTTTGTGGCCCAGCATCTTGTTAAATACTTGTTAAATACATAATGTGTGCTTGAAAAGAATGTATTAAATATATTTTGCAGTAGTTGGGTGTAGTGTTCTATACAACATTGTTAGTGTTCTAACAATGTTAACAAAAGCAAGGGGGTTAATAGTGTAGTTCAGACTGTTTATGCCTTAAATATACTTCGCAGCAGTTGGGTGTAGTGTTCTATATGTTAACAAATGTTAACAAAAGCAAGGGGGTTAATAGTGTAGTTCAGACTGTTTATGCCTTTATTGAATTTTAGTTGTTTTATCAGTTGTTAAGAGGGGTGGTCTTAAAATAATCTAAGTTCATGAAATTGTGTTCTTTTATTCTGTCAGTTTTTGCTTTTGAGGCTCTATTATTAAGTAATACAATGGGTAATAATGTCTTCCTTATGATTTGACACTTTTGTCATTATGAAATATCTTTCTTTTTTTGAGACAGAGTCTCACTCTGTTGTCCTTGGTAGAGTTCCTTGGTAGAGTGCCTTGGTATCACAGCTCACAGCAACCTTAAACTCTTGGGCTTAAGCGAGTCTCTTGCCTTAGCCTCCCAAGTAGCTGGGACAACAGGTGCCCTCCATGAAGTCCGGCTATTTTTTTTTGTAGTTGGCATTGTTAGTTTTAGCAATGGGCTAAAAGGCCTGGGCCAGGTTTGAACCCGCCTGCCTCGGTGTATATGGCTAGCGTCCTAACCACTGAACTACAGGTGTTGAGCCTGAAGTGTCTCTTTGTCTTGAAGTCTCTCTCTCTTTTTTTTAAGTCTGTCATTTTTTTTTTTTTTTTAGACAGAGTCTCACTATGTCACCCTGATTAGAATGCTGTGGTATCACAGTTCATAGCAACCTCAAACTCTTGGGCTTAAGCGATTTTCTTGCCTCAGCCTTTCAAGTAGCTGGGGCTATAGATGTCCACCACAATACCTGGCTATTTTGTAGTTGTCATTGTTGTTTGGCAGGCCCAGGCTGGATTTGAACCCACCAGCTCTGATGTATGCAGCTGGTGTCCTAGCCGCTGAGTTACAGCCGCCAAGCCTGAAGTCTCTTATCTGATAGTTACTTAATTTTTTTTTCCTTTTTTTTTTTTTTTTTTTTTTAGTTTTTGGTCAGGGCTGGGTTTGAACCTGCCACCTCCGGCATATGGGGCCAGCACCCTACTCCTTTGAGCCACAGGTACTGCACAACTTAATATTTTTTTTAATACCAACGTTTACTTTATCTATTGTTCTTTGTTCATTCTTAAAAATCCAGGTTTCTCTCTGGTACCTTTTTTCTTTAGCTAGAATAGTTTCTTTTTGCATTTCTTTCTTTTTTTAGAGTCTCAAGCTATCACCCTGGGTAGAGTACTGTGGCGTCGCAGCTTACTACCACATCAAACTCTTGGGCTTAACCAGTCTTTTGCATTTCTTATAGAATAGATCTGCTGACAATGAGATCTCTTAGTTTTTCTTCATTTGAGGAAATATTCCTGAAGATATTTTCACTGAAAATAGAATTGTAAAGTGACAAATCTTTTCTTTCAGGATTTTAAAGATACTGTTGGCTCACTGCCTGTGGCTCAAACGGCTAAGGTGCCAGCCACGTACACCTGAGCTGGTGGGTTCGAATCCAGCCAGGCCCACCCATCAATGACGGCTGCAACCAAAAAATAGCTGGGCGTTGTGGTGGGTGCCTGTGATCCCAGCTACTTGGGAGGTAGAGGTAGGAGACTCGCTTGAGCCAGGAGTTGGAGGTTGCTGTGAGCTGTGATGCCACGGCACTCTACCCACGGCAACAGCTTGAGGCTCTGTCTCAAAAAAAAAAGATAACTATTGTATTATCTTCTGGCCTCCTTGATTTCTGTTGGGAAATCCATGATCATTCAATGATTATTCCCTGTAACGTAACATGTCACTTTCCTGAAGCTTTCTATATTAAAAAAAAAAGTTTTTCGCCTTGAATAGTTTCATTAAGATGTGTCTAGGTGTGTGTTTTTTTTTTTTTTTAGTGATTAAATTTTTATTGAATGGTAACTATGTACATTAATGTACTTCTGGGGTACAGTGTGGGGTTTTCACATGCAATCTGAAATACTTTAGGTGTGTTTTTCTTTGAGTTATCCTATGTAGTGTTTGTTGAGCTCCTTCAATATGTAAATCTTTATCTTTTAACAAATTTGGGAGATTCTCCATTTTTTTAAAAAAGAATTTATTAATAGTTTATTTATCACTCATATTCATAGCTTAGGAACACAGGTCAGTGACAGACCTCTGTGTAAGTCAGCCCAAAGAAATTCTTTATATTTCAAAATTATTTTATGCTCTGAAAGACACCAGCCTTCCTCATCTCCTCAAAATCTTTCATAGAATCATAATTTCTGTAGAAATCTGCATATGTCTTCTTTCTTGGTTCAGCCATGCAAACTTAGGGAAAACTGCAACCCCCAGGGATACAACAAATGCTCCAACAATATGAATCCACAGATGCCTGGCCAAGAGGCCACGCATCTGAGGTTTGACCAAAGCACTGGAAGCCATGGTAGTTACTATTTCCATGGGTGTTGCCAACCTCAACACGTCCTTCCCCTCTCCTTCATTTTTTTTTCAAATATATTTTTCTGTCTCAGTATCTTTTCTCTGTCTAGGGTTGTAAATACACTTAAGTTAGAACTTTTGATGTTAACCCACAGATTATTGGGTCTCTGTTGACTGTTTTTTAATCTTTTGTTCCTCTTTGTTTTTCAGATTGGTTCATTTCTGTTGATCTGTGTTCAAGTTTTAAAATCTTTTTTTTCTTTTTTGAAACAGAGTCTCACTGTGTTGCCCTGGGTAGAGTGCCATGGTGTCACGGCTTACAGCAACCTCAAACTCATAGGCTTAACTGATTCACTTGCCTCAGCCTCCCAAGTAGCTGCCACTACAGGCACCTGCCACAACACCCAGCTCTTTTTTTGTTGTTGTCGTTGTTTAGCAGGCCAGGGCCAGGTTTGAACCTGCCAGCCTTGTATGTGGCTGGCACCCTAACCACTGAGCTATGAACGCTGAGTCAAAGTTTGCAAAATCTTTGCTCTGTTATCTCCATTCTAGTACCAAATTCATCCAATGAGTTTTTTTTTATTTTCTTTCTTTTTGCTTTTTTTTTATCCAATGAGTTTTTAATTTCAGATATATTTTTCAGTTCTAAAATTTTATTTGATTCTTTTTTATAGTTTCTGTTTCTTTGTAGATAATTCCTACCCTTTGTTTCATTTCGTGTATGTTTTCCTTTATAAGAAACCATTTCCTTTATATATTGAAAGTTTTTTGTAGTTCCAACATCTGGGTCATTTAGGAGTTGATCATCTTTTAATCATATGTTCCCTTGAGAATTGGTCACATTTTCCTTGTTTGGTGTATGTTTTATAATTTCGGAATTTGTCCTCAACATTGTGAATATTTGTATAGATTTTGGGTCCTCTTATAATCTTCTGGGGAATGTTGCTGTTTTTGTTTTGGCAGATATCCTTGCTTAAGGTTTAGACTATAAGTTCTGTCTTGCCTCAAATCTCAGTTTTGTTCTTTATGTCTTTGCATTGATGGTTTGAGTGGTCTCAGACCTGAATAGCTAAGGGGCTGGTCTGATACTTAATGCAGGGGTTGCAAATCTTATTTCAGGGCTGGGCTCAATGGCTCAGACCTGTAATCCTGGCACTCTGGGAGGCCAAGGTGGGAGGACCACTTGAGGTCAGTTCAGGACAGGTCTGAGCAAGAGCAAGAACCCATCTTTACTAAAAATAGGAAAAATTAGCTAGGTGTGGTGGCACATGCCTGTGGTCAGAGCTGCTCAGGAGGCTGAGGCAAGAGGATCACTTGAGCCTAGGAATTGGAGATTATAGTGAGCTGTGATGACATTACTGCATTCTGGCCTAGGTGACAGAGCAAGACTATCTTAAAAAAAGCCTTACTTCAGGCTTAGTGCCCATAGCATAGTGGTTATGGTGCCAGCACATAAACCGAGGGTGGTGGGTTTAAACCCAGCCCAGGTCAGCTAAACAACTGCAACAAAAAAATAGCTGGGCGTTGTGGCGAGCGCCCTTAGCTACTTGGGAGGCTGAGGCAGGAGAATCACTTAAGCCTGAATTTGAGGTTGCTATGAGCTATGATACCACGGCACTGTACTAAGAGTGACATAATGAGACTCTGTCTTGGGGGTGGGGAGGGTGGGTCTTGCTTCAGTTCTCCAAACTTTTGCTACATTGGTTGGGTCACATTAATTCAAATCTCATTTTACTTTTCAAAGTTTTTGCTAGGCCGGTTTGGGTATGTGCTACATAGCTCAAGTTTAAGCTGTGACTTGTGTGAATTCATACACTGAACTATGGCATCCCCTTCTTTGCTTGTCTTCTCTCTAGGATTTTCTATATTCTCTGGCCCAGAGGGACCCTCTTTCTTAATTTCTTTGGCCAGAAAGAGGGGATTTCTACCAGAATGTAAGCCACCCATGCTGCCCTGCGAGTGGAGCTCACCCTTGTTGAGAAGCCACTACTGAGGCAGAAAAATGTAGCTAGGAAACTCACCCCTTGTGTAGTCACTTCTTTCAGTTTTGACTTCCCTACATAATCTACCTGCTTTTGATTATGGAATCTAGAGTTTTTTGTAATAATCAGCAGGAGGGATAAACTGTCATGGGACTTATGATACTACAACAGAAATCATGAGTTCTCTGTATTAAATTTGTAATATTGGACCTCTTGTGCAAAGAGCTGAAAATCATTTTTCCTTGATCATTAGTCTCTTATGTTTATCCTATCCCAGTTCCATCCCCTCCTTCCCAGAGGAAACCATATTAATAAGTGTGATATATATCCTTAAATATATATGAATCCTTCAGCCTAAAAAGAAATGAATTAATGTCTTTTGCAGCAATTTGGATGGAACTGGAGACCATTATCCTAAGTGAGTATCTCAGGAGTAGAAAAACAAACACTACACATATTCTGTAATAATTTGGAACTAATTGATGGGGACAAGAAAGAAGTAAAAATCATTGGAAATCAAGAAGTGGGGTGGAGAAGGGGAGGGGTGAAACTCTACCTAGAAGATATAATGAACACTATTTGGGTGATGGGCACATTTATAGCCCTGACTTAAGCATTATAAAAGCTAGCCATGTAACAAAAACAATTTGTAGGGTGGCACCTGTGGCTCAAAGGACTAGGGTGCCGGCCCCATATGCCAGAGTTGGCAGGTTCAAACCCAGCCCTGGCCAAAAACTGCAAAAACAACAATTTGTACCCCCTTAATATTTTGCAATAAAAAACATACATATGAATCATTTTTAAATAAGTAAAATAAGCTTTAAAATAAGCTACTTTATACATGTGTATTTGTTTTTAGTTTGTTGAAATGATCATGTACTAGAGATCCTATCCTGTATCTTTTTCATTCAACAGTATGCTTTTTAGTTATGTTCTTGTCTGTATGTGAAATTAGTTCACTGCTTCTGATAACTTTAGTATTTTATATGAAGGCATATACCCTTATCATAGTTTATTTATTTTCCTATTAGTGGTCACCCATGTTACTTCCAACTCTCTGTTGTCACAAATAAACTTCTGTGTGTAATTTTTTTTTTTTTTAAGACAAAATCTCACTTTGTTGCCCTTGGTAGAGTGCCGTGACATCATAGCTTACAGCAACCTCCAACTCTTGGGCTTACATGATTCTCTTGCCTCAGCCTCCCAAGTAGCTGGGACTACAGGTGCCCACCACAATACCTGGCTATTTTTTGGTTGTAGTTGTCATTCTTGTTTGGCAGGCCTTGGTTGGGTTCCAACCCACCAGCTCTGGTGTATGTGGCTGGGACTCTAGCCGCTGAGCTACAGGCACTGAGCCCTCTGTGTGTAATTTTTATCAGCTCTACCTCTATAGCAGTGGTTCTTAACCTGTGAGTTGCAACCCCTTTGGAGGTCTTCTGCATATCAGATATTTACATTACGATTCATAACAGTAGCAAAATTACAGTTAAGAAGTAGCAACAAAAATAATTTTATGGTTGGGGGTCACTATAACATGAGGAAACATATTAAAGGGTCAAACCCGCCACCTTAGGTGTATGTGGCTGGCGCCTTAGCCGCTTGAGCCACAGGCACTGAGCCCATCATTTTTATTCATACTGTTGCAACAAGTCAACTCTTCTCTTTTCTCCTCTTTCTTCTGTGGGTCATTATCCATACAGCAGCCAGAGTGATGTTTCTAAACTATAAAGTAGGCCTCATATAGATATTTAGTTGGAAAAAGGAGATCCTAAGGAGTCTTTTTTTGTTTTGTTTTGTTTTGGTTTTAGAGACAGAATTTCACTTTATTGCCCTGGGTAGGGTGCTGTGACATCACAGCTCATTGCAACCTCCAACTCCTGGGTTAAGGCGATTCTCTTGCCTCAGCCTCCCAGGTAGCTGGGACTACAGGCGCCTGCCACAATGCCAGCTATTTTTTTTTGTTGTTGTTGTTGCAGTTTGGCCAGGGCAGAGTTTGAAACCAACACCCTCAGTATATGGGGCTGGCGCCCTACTCACTGAGCCACAGGTGCCGCCCACTAAGGGGTCTTTTGCCCACATTTTGAGAATTGCTGTTTTGCTGCATCATAAGCCACTTAGAAGAATGTCTGATTCTTTGTTAACTGGTCTTAGAATGTGGAATCTGGATCTCGTTGTCTGTCAGAATTCTTGGGCCAAACTTAACTCAGACAAGCTAGCATCCTTCCTTTAGTGATGGAAGCGAAGTATCATGTTGCCTGAGTAAGATATGGCAGCCCTGATATAAGGGTTTAGAGAGAAGGAAGATGGATCAAATTAGAGTGTATAAACTGTTCTTTTCCTTTCTATTCTCAGAGAAACCTTTTAGTTAGTATCCCTCTGTCAGCAAAATATGGAGGCTTGAACACCTGGTTACAAATCCATAGGATCTTCTGTAGGATCATAGAATACCCTATTACTTTGCCTATTTTTTTTCTTAAGTAAATCTAGGAAGGAATACCTGCTTGGGCTCCAAAGTGATCATTTATGTGGACTGCTTACTCCTGAGGATAGAGAAGTATAATAATTGTACATGTTGTTAGAGCAACAGTTATCATCATTGGGAGACTACAACCTACATTATGTTTTTATATCAAGATTCTTAGTTTTTTGCACAGGTAACCAACTTGGATATCTTCTTATGATATAAAAGAATTAATAGGAATTTTGCTCTAGACTCTCCTTTGTGGTATATATCTTTGCATTATATTAGTAGCAGGACCCAGTGCTCCATAAAGGATAATAGTTTCCAGTACACTATCCCTCACGATGACTCCTTAAGTGGTTCATCATCTGCCTCTTCATGTGAACCAGAGAGTAATTTTCCAACATCCTTCCGAAAATCTACCTACTGGATGAAGATGAGAAGGATTAAGCCAGCTGCTGCTTCTCATGTTGAAGGTATCAATATCAGTATCTTATTTCAAAGACAGAACAAGAACTCTCTAAAGTTATATTTGAGGTAATGTTGTAAATGGCTCTTAGAATATTAAATGCCACATATGTGTTTCTTATTGGTGATTAAAAATCTTTACGGCAGGAGCTTATTGTTGTACCCCTAGCCTTACTAATATGAGTGACTCCTTTAGGTTATACTCAGCATCCTTTTCATAGGATTTGAACTTCTTTCCCCTTGTTCTAGTTCAGTTTTCTGTTGCAGAGTTAGGGATTTGCTGTAAGGGTTATTTCAGGGTAGATTATTCTACATGGTCATAGTTTCAAGAGTTCTTGTGTCTTTGGGCAAATCTTTTGCTTGAGTGTTAGCCTCAAATCTTGATCAAGCAAACCACACTGCCTAAATGTATTTATTATTCATGGGGAGCAACTGATGATTCAGGATAGCAATTAATACTTAAAGGAAAAGGGGAGATTGGATTAGTTAATGAGAAGTTACACCAACTTCCCTAAAAATTTCAGGAACATGTCTCTGAGGTATATCTGCACTGATAACTTTTCCCCTTGGTGTTCTTGTGAATGATATTTTGAAGGCAAGCCTAGATGTTTATTTACAAACTCTACTGAGATTTTGGTTCGGTTTTTGTATGGTATTTCAGGGTCAGGTGCAGTATCAACCAAAGGAAAAAGGAAACCGAGGCAGGAAGAAGATGAAGACTATCGAGAATTTCCTCAGAAGAAGCATAAGCTTTATGGTAAGGCAATAACTCTATTTCTTTTTTCCTTAGGTAAATGGAAGAAAGCCCTTGGAATTTTTTTTTTTTTT
>NW_003852417.1:18534551-18540225 GCF_000181295.1 Otolemur garnettii
TTGCCTCAGCCTCCCAAGTAGCTGGGACTATAGGCGCCTGCCACAATGCCCAGCTATTTTTTGTTGTAGTTGTCATTGTTGTTTAGCTGGCCTCGGGCTGGGTTCGAACCTGCCAGCCTTAGTGTATGTGGCTGGCACCGTAACCACTGTGCTATGGGCATCGAGCTAGAGCCCTTGAAATTTTGAGCAGTGGAAATGGCCTCTGTCCTTCCTTATATAACCCTTTCTTTCTCTCAAGGATTAAGGGAATCATTTGGTTAAGGGAGTGGGACATAGGGTTTTAAGAAAGGGAGGGAAGAGATTTTGGTTTAGAAAGGGGTCAGGGAAGGTGTTTTGCTGGGCTTCAAGTTTCTTTCTGTCTTGCTCAGGGAGGAAGCAGCGACCTAAAACTCAGCCCAGTTCCAAATCCCAAGCTCGTCGTATTCGGAAGGAACCACCAGTTTATGCAGCAGGTATGCTCTCTGTTGGAAGCTTTATGGGACTTAATTCTCCGACTGATTTTTTGTTATCAATGTAGGAATGATGCACTAAAGCATTTTTTTAGGAAATAGTTATTAAGGGCTTAGATTTGAAGATCAAATTTTGGCTCTTTATTACCTTTCTAACCTACTTCAGTTTATTTAACATCCCCAAACCTCAGTTTCCCTGCCTATAAATAGGGATAATAAAGGCAGTCAGAATTATTGTGCAAATTAAATGGGATAAAAACATTTAGCAAAGTCTCAGACATAAGAAACACTCAGCAAATTGGCTATTACATATCTCAGTGTTCCTTTGTTATATCCTGGTATGAAAATTGTTGCCTAGTTTGTTAAGTCACTGGCTTTGGAGCGATTCTCAGATGGTTTTTATCATGGGGAAATAAGAATTTCAGAAACTCCTCATAGTCTAAAAATAAATCACTTTCAGAGTTATATCCAACAATTGTCTCTGTGTTATTATCTACCAGGAAGGGGAAATATAGTTTTATAATAACTTTTCCTAAGTGTGGGATTATGCTTTTTGTTGCTGGAGAATTCTGCAGATTACAAAGTGTTCTTTTCTCTCCTTCATAGGCAGTTTGGAGGAGCAGTGGTACTTAGAAATCGTGGAAAAAGGCAGTGTTTCCTGCCCTACTTGCCAGGCAGTGGGGAGGAAGACCATAGAGGGTTTAAAGAAACATATGGAAAACTGCAAACAGGTTGGATATTTTGTGATGTTTTGTGATTATTAGGAACTTTTTTTTTTTTGAGATGGAGTCTCACTATGTCGCCTTCAGTAAAGTGCAGTGGGATCACAGCTCACAGCAACCTCAAACTCTTAGGCTTAAGCAATTTTCTTGCCTCAGCCTCCCAACTAGCTGGGACTACAAGTCCTGCCATAACACCCGGCTATATTTTTTTGTTGTTGTAGTTGTCATTGTTGTTGAGCAGGCCTGGGCCAGGTTCAAACCTGCCGACCAACACCCGTATATGTGACCGGCGCCCTAACCACTGAGTTACGGGTGCTGACCCGATTGTTAGGATTTTTTTTTGTAGAGACAGAGTCTCACTTTGTCACCCTCGGTAGAGTGCTGTGGTGTCACATAGCTCACAGCAACCTCCAACTCCTAGGCTTAGGTGATTCTCTTGCCTCAGCCTCTTAAAAAGCTGGGACTACAGGCGCCTGCCACAACGCCTGGCTATTCTTTTGTTGCAGTTTGACTGGGTCCGGGTTTGAACCCACCACCCTCAGTATATGGGGCTAGCCCTCTACCCACTGAGACACAGGAGCTGCCCAATTGTTAGGATTTTTTACTCAAACTTTAAACCTCTGGTAGTGTGTTGGATATGCTGATTACAGTGGATAAGAGGCAGCATTGGGAAGCATAGGCATTGGATGTGATAGATTTGGATTTGAATCCTCTCTAGCTACATAAGAGTGTGATACTTAGATTTTTATGTGTACAGCTTGGTTTCCTCACTCGTGAAATGGAGAAAAATAATAACTACCTTGTGTAGTCCATGAGAAGAAAAAAATAACACTTGCTGAATGCCCATTACTTAGCAAATATTGGCATTCAGTAAATGGTAGTTATTTTAAAAATGAGTTGCCTTTACCTCCTTGTTCTTGATGTCATGACACTGAGTTTGTAGGATTTCAGAATTTTTGATTATTAAGCTTGGAAAATAAAGGAAACATCGATAAACATTGAGAGCACTTACAGGGGTTCTCAACCTGTGGGTTGTGACCCCTTTGGGGGTTGAACAACCCTTTCACAGGGGTCGCCTAAGACCGTCCTACATATCAGATATTTATATTACGATTCATAACAGTAGCAAAATTACAGTTGTAAAGTAGCAATGAAAGTAATTTTATGGTTGGGGGTCACCACAACATGAGGAACTGTATTAAAGGGTTGTGGCATTAGAAAGGTTGAGAAGCACTGACTTAAGACTCTTTGGGCAGTGCCTGTGGCTTAGTGAGTAGAGTGCCGGCCCTATATACCTAGGATGGCAGGTTTGAACCCGGCCCTGGCCAAACTGCAACAAAAAAACAGCCAGGCGTTGTGGTGGGTGCCTGTAGTCCCAGCTAGTCGGGAGGGTGAGGCAAGAGAATCACCTAAGCCCAAGAGCTGGAGGTTGCTTTGAGCTGTGATGCATGGCACTCTACCCTGGGCGACAAAGTGAAATTCTGTCTGTAAAAAAAAAAAAAAAAGACTTTCTGACATTCTTTTCTCTATTGAACAGCCTAGTACTGAGTAGTATTTTTTTCCTTTTAGGAAATGTTTACTTGTCATCATTGTGGGAAACAACTTCGTTCAATGGCAGGGATGAAGTATCATGTCATGGCAAACCATAATAGTTTGGTAAGAGTGCCTCTGTCCCTTGTGAGCCTATGTGGTGTTTGGATGTCTTTTACTTATGTGAGTATAAATATATCAGTGCAGATGGCTGTGGGACTTCATAAAGGTGTAAGAAGACCCTTTTAATAGAAGAGTTAGACACTGTGAAACTTTTGCAATCGATCCATAGGTATTTGTGTGTTTAGTTTTGTAAGTTTATATTCTGGGAGGCGGAGACTTGGAGCTCTTTATTTCCTTTATATTTACTTCCTTTGTCCAGGAGAAGATGGAGAAAGCCAAGAGTCAAATAAATTGGGTTTCATGTGTTATCAGTTTGAATAGCTGTTTGCTATTCTAAATCCTGATTCTCCTGTTGTTTTTTTTTTTTCTCCTTCATGACTCATCTGCTTGTTTATTTCTCTTGATTTCTAGCCCATTTTAAAAGCTGGAGATGAGATAGATGAGCCAAGTGAAAGAGAACGGCTCCGAACTGTTCTAAAGAGACTGGGAAAGCTCAGGTGTATGCGCGAGGTAAGAGTCAAAGATCAGCAGCTATTCCTTGGAGTCTCGGGTCAATGAAACTTTTTTCTTTCTGTTCTTCTTTTTCATATCTTCTCTTCCCTTGTTAACCTCTTAGTTCTCTGCTATCTTATGGCATTGGGGTGGTTCCTTTCCAAGGCTCTTGAACTCATTGATAATTCTTTATTTTTCTTTCCATCTCCAGAAAATTATTTTTCTCCGCTTCCCTTTGTTGAAAGAGGGTAGTTTACCATCCTTTCTTTAGTGTGATGAAGAGAATTCCAGTGAGATCACTGTGATAAACTTTGATATTGCTGAGTATTTGATACTAGGATAGATTTGGATCACAGACCAAGGAGGAAGCTCTGGCAAAAAATGGATGTACACTTATAGTTGATTGAATGCTGGCTAAACTGATTAAATATCATGCTTGGTTATAGTAGGATGACCAGGGATAAGGAAAGGTCATCCTGATGGGAGATGTTGGAGAGAGACTTGTAATATCTCTCCAACATCTCCCATCAGCTCCAAAATACAAATAGAGGATCTATTTGTATTTTGTTATGGCGAGTGTTTTGTGGCTGTTTAGAAACTTAGGGATCATGTTAAATGATGTAAGATTGTAGTTCGGGCCTCTCCTGTGTTCAGAGTTGCTCCAGTAGCTTTACCAGCATCATGGGATATCTGTACCATGTCAGAAAATGTGGCAAAGGGGCTGCAGAGCTGGAGAAGATGACCCTGAAATGTCACCACTGTGGGAAACCATATAGATCGAAGGCTGGACTTGCGTATCACCTGAGGTCAGAACATGGGCCTGTGAGTACTGATTCTTTTTTAGACCCTGTTTGGGAGTTTATTTTGTGGTAAGTGCTTACCATACATTGTCCTATATATACTGGGTCCCTTATTTGTGTTCTCTTTTTATCTTTGAATGCTTTTGTTCACTCTTCCTTGTTCTTTGTTGTTTTCTTATTTCTGCCTTTTGAATATTATTAGAGAAATCAAAATTCAAAGTGTAGTCCAGGTGGAAGTAAATTATATTATATTAAATATATGTATATAAATTAAATCAAATTAATATAAGGGTACAATTTTTAGGTTACATTGTTCTTACTTGCAGGGTAAAGTTCCATTTAAATTATATTATATTTTTTATTTTTTTACTTTTGAGACAGAGCCTCAAGCTGTCCCCCTGGGTAAAGTGCTCTGGCATCACAGCTCACAGCAACCTCCAACTCCTGGGCTTAAGCAAGTCTCCTGCCTCAGTCTCCCAAGTAGCTGGGACCACAGGCACCCACCACAATGCCTTGCTATTTTTTGGTTGCAACTGTCATTGTTATTTGGCGGGCCCGGGCTGGATTTGCACCCGCCACCTTAGGTGTATGTGGCTGGTGCCTTAGCCACTTGAGCCACAGGCGCTGAGCCAATTATATTATATTTTTAAAGCTAAAGGGATTCTCCCTTAGCTAGAAATTTTGTGGGAATCTGAACAGCTGATTCCTCTATTACCATTTCTTTTTGTCTTGACTTCTTAATTTATTTTTTAAGTTATTTTTGTTTTTTTGTAGAGATAGAGTCTCTCTATGTTGTCCAGGCTGGTCTCAAACTCTTGGCCTCAAATGATTCTCCCACCTCAACTTCTCAAAGAGCTGGGATTACAGGTGTGAGCCTAACTGTACCTGGCCAACTTGTTTTTTTTTTTTTTTTGAGACAGAATCTCACTTTGTTGTCCTTGGTAGAGTGCCATGATGTCATAGCTCAGAGCAACCTCAAACTCTTGGACTGAAATGATCCTCTTGCCTCAGTTTTCCTTTTTGTTAGAGACAGGATCTCACTCCTGGTCTTGAACTCTAAGCTTTGTGTCCTTGTCTGTACTTGGCTATTATCAGGTTTAGTTTTTAATCCATTCTGATAGGTATGTAGTAGTATTTTATTGTGGTTTAAGTTTGCATTCTTTTTTTTTTGCAGTTTTGGCCGGGGCTGGCTTTGAACCCACCACCCTTGGTATATGGGGCTGGCACCCTACTCACTGAGCCACAGGTGCCACCCAAAGTTTGCGTTCTTTTCTTTCTTTTCTTTTTTTTTAAAAATTAAATCATAGCTGTGTACATTAATGCAGTCATGGGTACCAAAATTTGCATTCTTTAATGGCAAACTATGACTGATGACCATCTTTGGATGTGCTTATTCGCTATTAGTCTTCTTAGTGACATGTTTGTTGAAATCCTTTGTTTATGTTTTAGAGTGGTTTGGGGGCTCTTATTTTATTAATTTGTGAATGTATTCTGAGTTTTTCATTATTCTGGATATAAATTCTTTTTTTTTTTTTTTTTTGAGACAGAATCTCACTTT
>NW_003852417.1:18540868-18566636 GCF_000181295.1 Otolemur garnettii
TTTTTTTTTCAGTAGAGTGCTATAGCATCACAATTCACAGCAACCTCAAACTCTTGGGCTTAAGCAAGTCTTTTGCCTCAGCCTCCCATGTAGCTGGGACTACAGGCTCCTTCCACAACGTCCGGCTATTTTCTTGTTGTAGTTGTCATTGTTGTTTGGCAGGCCTGGGCCAGCCTCCATGTACATTGCTAGTGCCCTAGCTGCTAAGCTGCTACAGGGTCTAAGCCCAGGAGTTTTAAACTTTGATAAAGTAAACTAATATATATATTAGTTTGTTTGTTTTACTTAAGAAATACTTGCTTCACCCAATGTATAAATTGTTATTGCTGCTGTAAAGACACCACAGACTTAACAGGCTTAAAGCAGTACAAATTTATTGGGTGGTGCCTGTGGCTCAAGGAGTTCTTTAGATCAGAAGTCCGGATACTGCATTTCTCATCTGCTTCCTTTGCTTAAGAGTCTTGCCATGCTGGAATCAAAGTGTCCGTAGAGTTGTTCCTTTTTGAAGGATTAGAAGGAGAATTCATTTCCAGAGTTTATTCAGATAGTTCAAGGATTCAGTTCTAGTCTGGGCATGGTGGCTCATGCCTATAATCCTAATCACTCTGATAGGCCAAAGTGGGAGGATTGCTTGAGGTCATGAAAAGTTGCAGACCAGCCTGAGCAAGGGCACAAAATTTTGTAAGACCCCATCTTTACTAAAAACAGAAAAAATTGGGCGGCGCCTGTGACTCAAAAGAGTAGGGCCCCAGCCCCATATGCCAGAGGTGGTGAGTTCAAACCTGTCCCTGGCCAAAAAAACTGCAAAAAAAAAAAAAAAAAAAAAAATAGAAAAAATTAACTAGATGTGGTGGTGCATGCCTGTAGGCCCCAACTACTTGGGAGGCTCAGGCAGGAGGATCACTTAAGCCTAAAAGTTTGAGGTTGTTGTGAGCTATGATGATGCCACTGCACTCTAGCTGGGGTGACAGAGCAAGACTCTCAAAGAAAAATAGAATTCAATTCCATGTAGTTGAAGGGGCTCCATTCCTTACGAAATCTGTAGGTTGGGAGTCATTCTCAGTTTTCAAAGCAACCTGTATTTCATGTCTTATGACCCCTTTCATCGTCAAGTCAGAGAGAGTATACGTGTCAAAGATGCATGTCATGCTTTCAATCTCTCCTGCCTCTTTTGTAGCATCTTAACTCAACTGACTGTAGACTTTAGTTACATCTACAAAATCCCTTCATGTCAACTAGCTTAATGTTTGATTGATTAATGACTATAATCTAAGTTGACATATCAAAAAACCTTCACACCCAGGATCATAAAAAATCTTCTCTGGGTTTCTTCTAGAAGTTTTATATTTTACATTTAGGGCTATGTTCCATTTTGAGTTAATTTTGTATATACTATGAAGTATGTGTTGAAATGCATTTGGGGGCATATGATTGTGTCTTGACTTTTTTTTTTTTTTTTTTGAGACAGAGTCTCACTATATCACCCTTGGTAGACTGCCATGGTATCACGGCTCACCCCAACCTCAAACTCTTGGGCTTAAGCAATTCTCTTGCGTCAGCCTTCCAAGTGCTGGGACTATAGGTGCCTGCCACTGCGCCTGGCTATTTTCTTGTTGTAGTTGTCATTGTTGTGTGATAGGTTTGGGCCAGGTTTGAACCTGCCAGCTCTGGTGTATATGGCTGTCACCCTAGCTGCTTAGCTACAGGCACTGAGCCTTATGTCTTTTTTTTTTTTTTTTTTTTTTTAAGAGACAGAGTCTCACTTTCTTGCCCTACGTAAGGTGTGGCATCACAGCTCACAGCAACCTCCAGCTCTTGGGCTTAGGCAATTCTCTTGCCTCAGCCTCCTGAGTAGCTGGGACTATAGGTGCCTGCCACAACATTTGACTATTTTTTTGTTGCAGTTTGGCCAGCACTGGGTTTCAACCCGCTACCCTCGGTATATGGGGCTGGCACCCTGCTCACTGAGCCATAGGCACTCCCCAAGCCTTGTGTCTTGCCTTTTAACCACTTTTAGTTATTACAACAGGACAGATTTTATTCTGCTAAGAGGCTTTTACCAGTAAAATACACATTAGTTTGATAGGACTTGATGCTAGCCATTAGCTAGCCATACTAAATTGGTCTTTTTTTTTTCTCTTTGAGACAGAGTCCCACCATGTCACCCTCAGTAGAGTGCCATGGCATTACAGCTCACAGCAACCTCAAACTCTTGGGTTTAAGCAGTTCTTTTGCCTCAGCCTCTTGAGTAGCTGGGACTATAGGTGCCCACCACAACGCCCAGCTATTTTTGTTGCAGTTGTTTTAGCTAGCCCAGGATGGGTTCGAACCCTCCAATTTTGGTGTATGTGGCTGGCACGTAACCACTGTGCTACGGACAGCAACCTCAAACTCTTGGGCTTATGTAGTTCTCTTGCCTCAACCTCCCAAGTAGCTGGGACTACAGGTGCCCACCACAACACCTCGCTATTTTTAGAGATGGAGTCTCGCCCTGGCTCAGGCTGATCTCGAACTTGTGAGCTTAGGCAATCCACCTACCTTGGCCTCCTAAAGTGCTATCATTACAGGTGTGAGCCACTGTCCCCAGTTTAAATAGCTCTTTGATAGTTAGAGCAGGAAGGACAGGCTTTGATCGCTGCCTCTGATGGATGTCACTTATCAGGCCTTTGGTTTGCTGTGTCTCATTCTTGCAGATCTCCTTCTTTCCAGAGTCAGGACAGCCAGAGTGCTTAAAGGAGATGAGCCTGGAGTCAAAGAGTGGGGGCCGAGTTCAGAGACGTTCTGCCAAGATAGCTGTGTATCACCTGCAGGAGCTGGCCTCTGCTGAACTGGCCAAGGAATGGCCTAAGAGAAAGGTGCTTCAGGACCTGGTACCTGATGATCGGAAGGTAAGGTAGAAACTTGTATTAAATTTGCAGCCATTATGTTGAATATTATGCTTACTGTACACAGAGAAGTAAATGCACTTGAATACGTGATAAGCAATATTTCACTTGTTTATCTTTAGAGATACTTCTCATCTAGCTTTAGGGTTTGGATTCAGGTATGAATTCAGGTCTATTTCATAACTTCCTTAAGGAAGGCCTCTTAACTTTGGAGTATTTCCAGAGGAAATCTGAATTCTCAGATTAGATTTTTGCTTAGTCATTTTCAAGTAGGTTTCCATTTTGTTAGTTCATATATAATAGTTCATATTTAGTTTAGGTAAGTGACTTCAATTCAGTTTGTACTAACAGAACTCTCTCTTCCTTTTTTTTTTTTTTTAAATAAAAGCTTATACAAAACATCACTATATAAAATAACTTAGAAACAGATTTGCTCTGAATAATGGGAATGCGGGTAGTGAGCTTTGTCTAGTTGGCCTTCTCCTTGATAATTTCATCCTTCCCCTACATGGCCTCAAGCATGCTTCTGAAAGGTGCACAGCCTGTTTGGAAATCACTGGATTAAAATATCATTCAGGGAGGAGCATTATTTAGCCAAAACGAAATAGTATTTGACTACAGAGTGGTGTTTGGAACAAATGGGTTGAGAGGATATAATAAGAGGTAAGATCAGAACTAAGGACTTATTACTCTCCATAGTATCGAGAAGAATAGTTTAGATTGGCATAGACCTTTGACCCATATGAGGGGAATGTTATGTCTTAAAAGAAAGTAAAGTCAAATCCTAATTTCTAACATGTATCTTTTTTTTGGTGTAAAAATCCATCTTATTGATAACCAAGGATCATGTTTTTCAACATCAGAGCATCCTTCCTTTTTTCAGACTTAATTTCTGCATTTTCTTTTTCCTGTTACAGAGTGAAGTACATGGCTGTGTAAATTCAGTTTAATGTGGGTTTGGCATAGTGATACTGTATTATTATATTGTAGTCAAGTTTCACTGTGCATAGTATGTAGTAGAGAATTTGAAATAAATATTTGTTAATTCTTTGATAAGGATTGGTAGTCTTTTCTAAGTAGATACTTTCCTTAAAATCATCAGTTGTCTATTTTGATAGTGTGGGTAAAAGGCATTATTTTTTAAATATGGAAAGTTAATTTTTGAATAGATATATTCTTATGGTTCAAAAGTCAAAATGATGATAAACATTGAGACATCCAACTCCCACCCTGTCCTGTTGTATCCTGTCCCTATGGTTAACCATTCGTACTAGTTTCTTGTGTATCTTTCCACTGTTTCTTAACGTACACACAAAGCGTTATATATTCTTTTTTAAAATTTAAAATTTTGAAATGATTTTAGACTTACAGAATAGTTGCAAAATTAGTACAGAGTTTCCCTGTGCTCTTATCACCAGTTTGTCTTTTTTGAGGCAGAGTCTCATTATGTTGCCCTAGGTAGAGTGCTGTTGTGTCACAGCTCACAGCAACCTCAATCTCTTGGGCTTAAGTGATTTTCTTGCCTCAGCCTCCCATGTAGCTAGGACTACAGCCAGCTGCAACAATGCCTGGCTATTTTTTGTTGCAATTGTTGTTGTTTAGCAGGCCCGGGCTGGGTTCTAACCTGCCAGCCTTGGTGTATGTGGCTGATGCCATAACCACTGTGCTATGGCTCAGAGCCTATCCTTTTCTTTCTTATTATAGATACATGTAATATTCTGCTTTATTTCACTTAGGAGTTATCCCTTGATATATGCAAAGCATTGGTTCTAGGACCTTTGTCCTAATATTCAAGTGCTATAGTTGGCTCTGCGAAACTTGCATATATGAAAAGTTGATTTTCTGTATGTATGGATTTTGCCTAGTGTGAATACTGTATTTTTGATTTGTGTTTGGTTGAAAAATATCCAAGTCTGGCCGGATGTGGTGGTTCATGCCTGTAATCCTAGCACTCTGGCAGGCAAAGGCGGGTGGATTGCTTGAGCTCATTCATGGGTTCCAGACCAACCTGAGCCAGAGAGAGACCTTGTCTCTAAAAACAGCCAGATATTGTAGTGGGCACCTGTAGTCCCAGCTACTTGGGAAGCTGAGGCGAGAGAATTGCTTGAGCCCAAAATTTTGGTTGCTGTGAGCTGTGATGCCATAGCTCTTCACCAAGGGTGACAAAAAGAAAGAAAGAAAGAAAAAGAAAAATAGCCATATGTAGGTGGACTTGTGCAATTCAAACTTGTGTTGTTGTAGGGTGAACTATATCTTCTAGAAAGCACTCTAAGCATGTTCATAGAAATCATCTTTTCATTTTTATTTTTTTGGGGGGAAGATGAGATAGTCTCACTTTGTCACCCACACTGGAGTTCAGTGGTGTCATCATAGCTCACTGCAACCTTCAACTCCCATGCTTAAGTGATCCTCCTGCCTTAGCCTCCTGGGTAGCTGGGACTATAGGTGCATGCCACCATGCCCAGCAAATTTTAAATTTTTTTGTAGAGGCTGGGTGCAGTGGCTCATGCCTGCAATCGCAGCACTTGAGAGGCGGAGGCAGGTGGATTTCCTGAGCTCAGGATTTTGAGACCAGCCTGAGCCAGAGCAAGACCTCGTCTCTAAAATTAGCTACATGTGGGCAGTGCCTGTGGTTCAGTGAGTAGGGCACCAGCCACATATGCCAAGGGTGGCAGGTTCAAACCTGGTCCTGGCCAAACTGCAACAAAAATATAGCTGGGTGTTGTGGTGGGTGCCTATAGTCCTAGCTACTTGGGAGGGTGAGGCAAGAGAATCGCCTAAGCCCAAGAGCTGGAGGTTGCTGTGAGCTGTGACTTTACAGTACTCTACAGAGGGTGACAAAGTGAGACTATCTCAAAAAAAAAAAGATAAGTAAATAAATAAATGAATAAAGTTTTTTGTAGAAATGGGTCTTTCTATGTTGCTCATGCCCATCTCAAATTCCTGGGCTCAAGTTATCCTCACACCTCACCACCTTTCCCGTGCTGGGATTACAGTTGTCAGCTACCATGCCCAGCCTTCATTCACAATAGCTGCATAGTACATAGTTTATATAAATACAGTATGTTATATAAAAATAATAGTTCATACGTTCTCCTATAAAAGAATGTTAGATGGATTCATTTACACTAGCTTCAGAGGAGAATGAATGCTCATAAACAAAACCAGCTGCATACTCTGATATCTTTTGTTAAGCTTACCAGAGATTCTTCCTTCTTCCTTATTTGCCCCCTTGTCTCTGTGGGCTTTGGTTTGTTTTTCTGTCTCAGAAAATCAACTTTGTTTCAGACTGTTGAATCAGGAAGATTGTTTATTCACCAGAAATACAGGTGTTGCCCATGGTACACTAAAACCCCACTTTTAGTTGTAGGGAGAAACTTAACTCATATCAAAGCATGTGAAAGGAAGTGCTAGGAACAATTCTACTTTTGCAGTAAAAGCAACAATTTAGGCATTATGTTCCTGATTTTTCTCTCATCCTTGTTTTGGATTGAACTTTGATTTTTTTGTTTTAGGATTTAAAAAAATATCAAAAATTATAATGTTATTATCACTATCTTTGAAGAAAAAACAGCAAGCAATTCAGATAAACAAGGGAAAAAATATTAAAACTATTTAGAATTCTACCTCTCAGAGAATATTGCCATTAACATTTTGTGTATCTCCGCCTTTTTAGCCATCTCTGTATATTTATTGAATATGAAAGTACACTTGTATTCCCATCTCTCTCTCTCTCTTTTTTTTTTTTTTTGAGACAGTCTCAGGATGTCATCCTTGGTAGAGTGCCGTGGCATCACAGCTCACTGCAACCTCCAACTCCTGGGCTTAGGCAATTTTCTTGCCTCAGCTTCCCAAGTAGCTGGGACTACAGGTGCCGGCCACAATGCTCAGCTATTTTTTTGTAGCAGTTTGGCCAGGGCTGGGTTTGAACCTGCCACCTTCGGTATATGGGGCCAATACCCTACCCACTGAGCCACAGGCGCCACCCCCACCCATCTCTTTTTTTAATAAATGTTTTAACTCTGTATAATGCTCTATCACTGTTTTTCCTTTTCTTTCTTTCTTTATTTTTATTTATTTATTTTTTTTGCAGTTTTGGCCAGGGCCAGGTTCAAACCGGCCACCAGTATATAGGACCGATGCCCTACTCCCTGAGCCACAGGCACCGCCCTATTTTTCCTTTTTTTAACTGTAAATGAAGTGCTATACCTCAAAGTCTGTGTCTTCTGTTAAAAATCAAACTTTCTTTTCTTTTTTTTTTTGAGATAGAGTCTCACTTTGTCACCCTGTAGGGTGCTCTGACATCATAGCTCACAGGAACCTCCAACTCTGTTTTTTTGAGACAGAGCCTCAACCTGTCCCACTGGGTAGAGTACCATGGCATCACAGCTCACAGCAACCTCCAACTCCTAGGCTGAAGCGAGTCTCCTGCCTCAGCCTCCCAAGTAGCTGAGACCACAGGTGACCACCACAATGCCCGGCTATTTTTTTTTGGTTGCAGCTATCATTGTTGTTTGGTGGGCGGGCTGGATTTGAACCCACCACCTTAGGTGTATGTGGCTGGTGCCTTAGCTGCTTGAGCCACAGGCACTGAGCCAGAACCTCCCAGCTCTTGAGCTTGAGCAATCCTCTTGCCTCAGCCTCCCAAATAGCTGGGACTATAGGCAGTTGCCACAACACCCAGCTATTTTTTTTTATTTTTTAAAATTATGTATTTTTACTTAATTTTTTTTAGAGACAGAGTCCCAGTTTGTCGCCCTCAGTAGAGTGCTGTGGCGTTACAGTTCACAACAATCTTCTACTCCTGGGCTCAGGCGATTCTCTTGCCTCAGCCTCCTGAGTAGCTGGGACTACAGGCACACGCCACAACACCTGACTATTTTTTGTTGTTGTTGTTGCAGTTTGGCCAGGGCTGGGTTTGAACCCGCCACCTTTGGTTTATGGGGCCAGCAGGTGCCGCCCAGCTATATTTATTTATTTATTTTTTTAGAGACAAGATCCTTCCTCTTGGTCAGTCTGGTCTCAAACTCTTGAGCTTTAGCAATCCACTTGCTTTGGCCTGCCAGAGTTCTAGGATTACAGGTGTGAGCCACTTTGCCAGGCCAAAAATCAATCTTTCTAAGACTGAACAATAGGTAATTATACTTAATTGAACTTATTTAAATTTAAATTACAATAGATAATTATACTTAAACTTACAGTTTTAGGAGCTTTAGAGAGTCTTACATCTTTACAGTTGTTTTGGTATATAGATGGAAATATATTTGTGGACTGCAGAATTATATAACCTGCCGAATTGGGTGCAAAACTTGGGGTATTTTGGTTGGGAATTTGATTCCTGTAATAAAATATTTCTTGTCTTACAGTTAAAATACACTCGCCCTCGGCTACCTACTTTCAGCCCAGAAGTACTACACAAATGGAAGTCAGATATCAAGAAGTATCATCGTATTCAGTGTCCTAACCAGGTGGTTCTTTCTCATTTATTTCATAAATGTTTATCAAGCATCTGCTGTTGTTTCTTTTATTTGTTCCTTAATTGACAAAGCACCTGAACCTTAATGGCTTGAAACAACAATTACATTCGTTCAAAGTTCTGTGGATCAGTAATTTTCTTGGGGTAGGGTAGTTCTATAGAACATGAAATCAACTGGGATGACTCATGGTATATTTAGCTTGATGCGCAGATGGTACTGGAATATTCAAGATGGCATCTCTGCAGCTGCATTCATCTGGGAGTTTGGCTTTCCTTATGGCTTTATCCTCTAGCCAGGGTAGTTGGCCTACCATCAGGGTACATAGTGAGTGACTTCTCGGAGAGTATTCTAAGAACATAAAAGCAGAAGCTGCCGATCTCTTAAGGCCTAACTTCAGAATTTACACAGAATCACTTCCATGGCATTCTGTTGATCAAAGGAATCAGGAATCACAGGGCTAATCCAGATTCAAAATAAGGTAATTAGATTCCACAGCCACTTTTTTTTCATTGAGACAGTCTTGTACTGTTAGCCTAGATAGAGTGCCTGGTCTCATCATAGCTCACTGCCACCTCAAAATTCTGGGCACAAGTAATCCTCTTGTCTCTGCTTCCAGAGTACCTAGGACTACGGGTGTGCACCACCATGTGCAGCTAAATTTTCTATTTTTGGTAGAGGTGGGGTCTCTCTCTTGCTCAGGCTGGTCTTAAACTCCTGAGATAAAGCAGCCCTCCCGCTTCAGCCCCCCAGAGTGAGCTACCATGCTTGGCCCAAGATTTTACTTCTTTTCTTTCCTTCTTTTTTTTTTTGAGACAGAGTCTCACTTCATCATACTCGGTAGGGTGCTATGGTGGCATATCTCACAGCAACCTCAAATTTTTGGGTTCAAGTGATTCTCTTGCCTCCGCCTCCTGAATAGCTGGGACTGTAGATGCCCACCACAATGCTGGCTATTTTTAGATGGGCTTCTCACTCTGGCTCAGAGTGGTTTCAAATCTGTGAGCTCTGGCAATCCACGCACCTTGGCCTCCCCACGATTTCATTTCTTGATGAGAAGAGTGGCAGAGTATTTCCAGCTATCTTTTTTTTCTTTTCTTTTCTTTTTTTTTTTTTTTGGAGACAGTATCTTACTATGTTGACCTTGGTAGAGTGCTGTAACATTACAGCTCACAGCAACCTCAAACTCTTGGACCTAAGTGATTCTCCTGCTTCAGTCTCCCAAGTAGCTGGGACAACAGGCGCCTGCCACAACGCCTGGCTATTTTTTGTTACAATTGTCATTGTTTAGCTGGCCTGGGCTGGTTTTGAACCCGCCAGCCTTGGTATATGTGACTAGCGCAGTGACCACTGTGCTATAGGTGCAGAGACACTGCAGCTGTTTAAACTATCATAGCTATGGGCAGTGTCTGTGGCTCAAAGGTGTAGGGCATCGACCCCATATGCCAGATGTGGCAGCGGGTTCAAATCCAGCCCCGGCCAAAAACTGCAAAAAAAACCTATCACAGCTATAGTATATACAGCTATATGTTGTATTTAGGGGGAGTAAGAAATGCAAAAGAAGTGGGAGATTCCTTTGTGCTAAATAAAGTAGATTTTAAAAAATGGAACCAGCTCTGTGCCCATAGCACAATGGTTATTACACTAGCCACATGCCCCAAGGCTGGCCGGTTCAAGCCTGACCCAGGCCAGCTAAACAATGACAACTGCAACAAGAGCAGCTGGGTGTTGTGGCCCGTGCCTTCAGTCCCAGCTACTTGGGAGGCTGAGGCAAGAGAATTGCTTGAGCCCAGGAGTCTGAGTTGGCTGTGAGCTATGACACCACGGCTACTGAGGGTAACATAGACTCTGTCTGAAAAGAAAAAAATAAAATAGGCTCGGCACTTGTAGCACAGTGGTTGGGCACCAGCCACATACACTGAGGGTGGTGGGTTTGAATCCGGCCCGGGCCAGCTAAAACAATGATGACAACTGCAACAAAAAATAACCAGGCGTTGTGGCAGTTGCTTGTAGTCCTAGCTACTTGGGAGGCTGAGGCAAGAGAATCGCTTAAGCCTAAGAGTTTGAGGTTGCTGTGAGCTGTGATACCATGGCACTTTACCTAGGGCAACATAGTAAGAGTCTGTCTCAAAAAAATAAGTAAACAAAATAAAATAAAATAATGTAAACATAGAGAGTCTCTCTCAAAAAATAAAAGAAATTAAAGAAATAAAAAAATGTAACCATGGCTTGGTACAGAGGCTCACATCTGTAATTCTAGCACTCTCTGTTTTTTTGAGACAAAGTCTCATTATGTCACCCTGGGTAGAGTGCCATGACGTCACAGTTCATAGCAACCTCAGACTCTTGGGCTCAAGTAATTCTTTTTTTTTTTTTTGAGACAGAGCCTCAAGCTGTCCCCCTGGGTAGAGTGCCGTGGCATAGCTCACAGCAACCTCCAACTCCTGGGCTCAAGCGAGTCTCCTGCCTCTGCCTCCCAAGTTGCTGGGACCACAGGCGCCGGCCACAACGCCTGGCTATTTTTTTTTTTTTTTTTGGTTGCAGCCATCATTGTTGTTTTGGTGGGCCCGGGCTGGATTCCAATCTGCCACCTTAGGTGTATGTGGCTGGCACCTTAGTCACTTGAGCCACAGGCGCCAAGCTGGCTCAAGTAATTCTTGAATTGCTTGGGTTCAAACCCGCCAGCCTTGATGTATGTGGGCCAGGTTCGATCCCACTAGCCTTGGTGTATGTGGCCGGCGTCCTACTCAATTCTAACACTCTGGAGAGGCCAAGGTGAATGGATTGTTTAAGGTCAAGAGTCTGAGAGCAGCCTGAGCAGAGTGTGTCCCCATCTCTACTAAAAATAGAAAAAGACTAGCTGGGTATCCCAGCTACTCAGGAAGTGGAGGCAAGAGGATTTCTCAAGTTCATGAGTTGCTGTGAGCTATGATGATGCTACGGCACTCATTCCAGGGCAACAGAGTCAGACTCTGTGTCTAAAAAAAAAAAAAAAGTGTAATTTTCTGTATCAGAGAAAGTACCAGGGAAGGGAATGTCTTAAGATTTTTTAAAACATGTTGTTCACCTTTTATATCCTTTTACCTTTCCTTGATTTTCCTTCTTGTTTTGGTGGCTATTGTGGTTTGTGGCACTGTTTATTGGTCATCTTCCTCCAAAAGAGTAGAGTTGTTCAATGTAAATGGCCAGATTACTAAGAGAATCAGAAGGTATTTGGCATAATCTTCACATTATTTCTTCTCTTTTTCAGGGTTGTGAGGCTGTCTACAGTAGTGTATCCGGCCTTAAAGCTCATCTGGGTTCTTGTACATTGGTTTGTAATCTTTTTTTTTTTTGGTTTGTAATCTTTTGAACTTAATATCATAAATATGTCTTCTAAACTAGTCTGACATGGAAGAGAATTCAGTTTAGGTGAACAGCTAGTTGTCCTGTTTGCTGTTAGCTTCAGAAGCCTTTTTAGTTTATTATGTCCCAAAGATTCTTGGTCCATTATTGGGTGTGATATCAGGGTATGTCCAAAACTCAGATTAAGATCAACACTGTTGTGAGTCATATAAATTAAAGAAGTTTAGAGACAAAAATAAAATATTTCTGAGTTCTTACCAGGGATTTAGATTCTTCTACCTGAACGTCTACTACCTTGGACCTGCCCTGTTTTATTGGACCTTAAACTTTCTAGGATCAACTTAGATGTGCTTATCTAGATTGATGAAGATCCTCTGAAAAACCCATATGAACTATACTGGCCTCTGGGGATACGAGGTGGGATAGGATATCAGGCTAACAGCCTTTCACCTCCCCGAATCTTATCTTTTCCATATTGAGCCTACAACTCACCAGCCATGGGAATTCCTGCCATTTCTAATTCCATTAAGACTAATTCCATTAAGAGGTATCTCCTCCCACAAAATGAGCATCATGGAAACCTGAAGCCTCTGGTGGGGGTGGGGGTGGTGGAGAGAAATCTTGCTTCAAGGCAACAAGGGGCACCTAAATCAGATCTGTCCAGGAATGCTTAGGTATTTTACATCTTTTTTTTTTGAGACAGAGCCTCAAGTTATCCCCCTGGGTAGAGTGCTATGGCATCACAGCTCATAGCAACCTCCAACTCCTGGGCTCAAGCGAGTCTCCTGCCTCAGCCTCCCAAGTAGCTGGGACCACAGACGCCCGCCACAACGCCCAGCTATTTTTTGGTTGCAGCTGTCATTGTTGTTTGGCAGGCTTGGGCTGGATTTGAACCCACCACCTTAGGTATATGTGGCTGGTGTCTTAGCCACTTGAGCCACAGGCGCCGAGCCAGGTGTTTTATATCTTGATCTTACTTTATGAGTTCCTAAACTAGGTATTATGGATGGTGCTCTTCTAATTCTGAATTTCAAAGGCACTCTTTAAAACAGGCTCATAGTGAGAAGAATTGCACATTGGTGCCTCTGGTCAACTTTGGGAGTTTGATCATTTTGGGGGAGGAACCAGAAGAATTTGAAAGTGGAGTGAAAAGAACATGGGAAGGTAGAAAACTGTGCTGTAGTACATAATAAAAATAGGAGAATGTCTGGTTGTGTTGAAGGGGGTAGGTGGGTATTTGATAGAGAATTGCATTAGGACAGATACACGTTGGTGATAGTTTGTCCAAGCTGGTTTTCCTAAATATATTGCTCTTTTGGATCTTTTCCCTTCTTATCTTTGGTGAAGTAGAATTCCCTTTTTTCATCTCTCATAATCCTTACTTACAGATGGCCCTGGTATGGATTCCTTGAATTTACCAATAATTCTCTTTTGTTTCTTGGAAATAGGGAAACTTTGTGGCTGGAAAATACAAGTGTCTTCTATGTCAGAAAGAATTTGTGTCAGAGAGTGGTGTCAAGTATCACATCAACTCTGTCCATGCTGAGGTGAGGTCTCTCTCTTTCCATAGTGTTTTTGTAATCTTGTGGACCTGATATATAAACCACAAGAGAGGTAGATTTTGTCTCTGTTTTTGTGGGTTAGAGCTGTCACCGAAATTGGCTACAAAGTAGTTACTAGAGACGTTGGCATTAAAATACTCTCTCAGTTAGATGTATAATTATATTTTTCTGTGAAAGCATTTGAAATCAGTCTTGCTATAAGCATCCTTAATCTCTTCTAATTCTCTTAAATCCAGTTCAGGAATTTAGAAGCAAAGTCGACTTTCCGTGTTTGAAATTCTTCTTTCACATTGATCTCTGTATTGCTGTGCTTTCTAGCATTCTAATGTCTTCCAAGAACCTGTTTTTAATGTTCTTTAGAATATTGCATAAAACAACTATAAAGGACATTGTTAAGATAATTCTGTGGTAGTATTCCTCTATCTTGGCTATTTCCTATATATTGATCTAGAAGATTGATCAGACCACTTCATTAGGTTCAAGATTTGTCAGGGTAGGGGTGTGTAAGAATACTTAAAAATTGGATTTTTGTCCCCTACCCCTTAATTTTTTAAATTAATGCACAGAGAGGTTTACTAATTTGCCTGTGGTCACGTAGCTAGAAACAGAGCTAGGATTTGCATCTAGGAGGCCTGGCTGTAAAATTCATGCTCTTAATTATTATAGTATCATGAAATAAAAATTCATGGCTCAGTGAAGCAGAAAAGTGAGCAGGACAGTGCTAAATAAACGGACTTTGTAGATCATTTATTAAGATACTCAGAGTTATGCCTTATATGCTTCTAATAACTGCTCTGTATTCGATTTCTCTCAGTTAAAATATAGAATTCTAAGCTCTAGAATTCCTATATCTATACTTTTACTATGTTCTGCCCTAATTATGTCCCCTTATTTTTCATTTCTCCTGTACCCCTTTTTGTCCTTGACTGTGTTTTGACTAGATGTTATTTATATTTTGCCTCTCTAGGATTGGTTTGTTGTAAACCCAACAACAACCAAAAGCTTTGAAAAGCTGATGAAGATAAAGCAGCGGCAGCAAGAAGAAGAAAAGCGGAGGCAGCAGCACAGGAGCAGAAGGTCTCTAAGACGGCATCAGCAGCCTGGCATTGAGCTTCCTGAGACAGAGCTGAGTCTTAGAATAGGGAGGGATCAGAGGAGGAATAATGAGGAACTGGTAGTATCCTCCTGTAAGGAACCAGAGCAGGAGCCAGTGCCAGCACCACTCCAGAAAGTAAAGCCCCCAAAGACTAATCATAAACGAGGAAGGAAATAGGCAGTCAGCCTGAAAGTGCTCCTAGGAGAGCTGATATGATGCTGTTGTCACGGGGACCTATGCTGGGGGGACTGAGTCATGGGGCTAAATGAAGATTCTTTCAGCTGTTTGTGTAATCAGGCTGGGACTTTCTCAGCTTCTTCTCCTGTGTAAATTTCACCGTCTTCCCTACTTAATCACTTTTATTCCCCTGTCACCTTTAAGTAGGTTTTCCTGCTATTCCTCATTGGAGTCCTCTTATTTTTCCTCTTGTCTTGCCCAAAGAGTTCCCTCTTAAGGTGAACTGTAGGCCCCTGTTACCCTGTATAAGACTAAGAAATCTGTTTGGTTGTTGTTTCCTTTCTGGGGTATAGAATGTTCTTGGAAGATCCATCGATTTAGTAGCCACTCCACCATCTAGCTTATAAAATTATTCCAAACTAATTTTTTAAAACCATAACTGAATGGTCATTTTTGTATTTGTGATATAACAAGCCTAGAAGCTAGAACTATTGTCACCCATGTAATAGAGTTCCTGTGTCTCCTTGGGAGACAAACTTTATGGAGGTTGTTTATCCTTTAAATATGGTATTAGGATTGAAAGTAAGAAAAGGGGCTTACGATGAAAAAGCTAGAACCTCCCTACACTGGTTATATTGAGAAATGCTTTGCTTACACCAAGTAGCAGTGACTAGGCCCACAGACATGAAAAGCAAGCAGCCTTAAGAATATTGTGTCCCAAACATTAAATGACTGGAAAGGAAAAGTAGAAGTAGCAATAAATACTGCCCCAACTTTCCTGAGGCCTCATCTGTTGCTATGATTAATACCCTCCTTAAGCTTACTTTTGCTGTCTTGGATTTAAGAATTGAGAAATATCATATTGCCCCAGATGCTGTGACATGGTCTAGTGCTGCTAAGCTCCTAAGTGGTAATGCCACTAAGATTGGAGACCAAGATGCACATTCCTTCTACCCTGGACTTTACCTCACTTGTTGGTATACACTCCACTAAGTCCTCATGCATCCCTTTAGCAGCCAACCTCTGTCTCTTTGAATTTTCTGAGAATGTTGTTCTTCTATCTTTTATATATGGAGTTCTATCCTCTTTATATCCTGAGACCTTGACACCAGGTGTAGATACTTATCTGGAGCTGGAAAGAAAAATTCCTTTTCTGTACCTCATGCCTACCTGGTAATGTGTAATGGAGCTGTTTCTCTTTGAGGGTGGCTTTCTCTGGAGGATTGGTTAGAGCAGCTTTGTTGTCGTGTTTCTGGATTCCTTTCCCCCTTTTCCATAAATATTGGTCTTATATATTCTTGTCTTTTTCGTGGCATATGCCATACAAAAAATTAACTCTAAAATGGACAAATACTACCTTTTCAAATTCTGAAAGGCTATTACCACTCTTTAATTCTCTTTTCTCTGTTCTCCTCCAAATAGCTTTAAAATGCGGGCTATTGTGAAGACCACTTTCAAACAAGGGAGCACTGAAACCTGAATTGGATACTGCCAGGATAGGTAGCAAAGGACTTGGCATATCCACTCTGCATTTTCATTGGGAGTGCACCCTTAAAGCCCTTCCAATAGATGAGGGTTGTTAGGGAGGAGAAACGGAAGAAGCTATGTTAATTTCTGGTGAGTAAGACCTGGGGAATGTTCGGCAATGACAAAAGAAATAAATGACTCTCAGTTAGAATGATGTTTCCAGTTGTTCTTTGACTTTCGACCTGCTGCATGACTCTTCACTGACACTGTATGGGGTAAAAAGATAGCTAGAATTGGGGATGAGTTCCAGGCTGGGCACAGTGGCTCATGCATATAATCCTAGCACTATGAGGCTGAGGTAGGATTCCTTGAGCTCAGGAGTTCAAGACCAGCCTGAGCAAGAGTGAGACCCCATCTGTACTAAAAATAGAAAAATTAGTCAGATGTGGTGGCAGGCACCTGTAGTCTCAGCTACTTGGGAGGCTGAAGTAGGAGGATCACTTAAACCAAGACTTTGAGGTTGTTGTGAACTATGATGCCATGGCTCTCTACCCAGGGCAACAGAAGGAGACTCTGTCTCAAAATAGAAAAAGAAGTTACAAATGTAGTTGTTCTTAGTAGTTCGTTAGCTCCTGTGATCAGATGGTTAAAATAAGTAATTTTGAATTTAAAATGAATCACTGTAGGAAGCTTGCTCAGGCTCATCCAAGGCCCTTGTAGGCATTCCTTTTCTTTTTCCTTACTGAGGCCAAAGATCAGCAGAATGCAGTATAGACTATCTTCACAAGTTGGATAATATCAGAGATATCTAGAAGTTTAATACATGGTTTGGAGTATAAATTGGTATAATCACTTTGAAAATGATTTTGCATATCTAGTAAAGTTGAAGATACATGGTATATACCTTAAGACTCAGCAGTTACACTCCTAGAAACTCCCATTGGCTAGATGTACTAAGAGACATACAGAATGATTATCCCAGTATAGTTTACAACGGAGGTACTGGAAATGTATATGAGAGACTGGTAGCTGTCCACCAAAATCTGCTTTCACCTTTGAAAGTTATAGGATTGTAGGACAAATGGTTATACTACCTATTCCACTTGTCCTCTCTTCCTGCCCTCATCTCCATAGGGCAAGAGGTAGAAGCTCACTTTTCTCCCAGGGAATGTGAGTAGAAGTGATGTGTATCATTTCCAGGTTGGAACTTCTTAGAGAGTGAGTATAGCTCCATGCTTAAAATCCCTGCATCTTGCTAGATACAGATGATGGGGCACTATGTAATGGGAAAGCACAAAATGGAAGATAGTTGACTTTCTGAATTGACCCCATGAAGGAGAGCCAACTTGCCAACCAGGAATATCTGAAATTAATGTGAATAAGCAGCAAATGTCTGTTGAGATGTTATACATTATTGGGTCTCTGTTATCTTACTCTAATACAGGGGTCCTCAAACTTTTTAAACAGGGCCAGTTCACTGTCCCCCAGACAGTTGGAGGGCCGGACTGCGGGCCCTGGGACGAGTTGGCTGCTAAGCAGGACAGGCAGCGGCGGCAGAAACACCCGGCGGGCTGGATAAATGTCCTAGGTGGGCCGCAGTTTGAGGATGCCTGCTCTAATATATAACCTAATTGTCCATCATCGGGAGAATGGGTAAATTGTGATAAAGTCAGACAGTAGAATACTACATAAGCTGTACAATTAGCTAGGGGTTCTTGCATCATCTCATGAATATGTCAAAAATAATTTCTGAGAAAGCAAATTACAGAATACATCACATATGCTACTTATGTAAGGTTTATAAAACATGCAAAAAACAGTTGTGTCTGTGGATATGTTTACGAATTTGCCTGTAGAAATATAAAAACAGGGCCAGGCACCATGGCTCACATCTGCAATCCCAGCACTTGGGAGGCCAAGGTGGGTGGATTGCTTGAGCTCAGGAGTTCAAGACCAGGGAGCCAGAGCAAGACCTCGTCTCTAAAAATAGCCAGGCCATTGCACCTGTAGTCCCAGCTACTTGGGAGCCTGAGGCAAGAGAATCTCTTGAGCCCAAGAGTTTGAGGTTGCTGTGAGCTATGACAGCATGGCACTCTACAAGAGTAACATAGCGAGACTCTTGGTCTCAAAAAAAAAAACAAATGCAAAGGATAATAAACACCAAATTTAGGATAGTGTTTCTGAGATTCAGTGGGTTTCAACTGAATTTGTTGACTAAGGTGGATTTGTTGTAGCTGTCTATATTTTTTGTCTTAAATATTTTTTAAAAAACACAAAAACATTCTACTCACCTTCTTAAAACAGAAGAGTTTAAAAAAAAACCTAAAAAAAGGTAAGACTAGAAATTTCACTTCATCTTAACCTTTGATTTTCCCTCACTCGTCCTATACTTCCTTCCCACGTGAGCAGACATGCCGCTGTGCATCCAGATGCCAAAATGTAGTTAATTCTTTTCTCATCACAGCAGATTAGTTAATAGGTCTTGCCTACTACCAAATAAATCTCTAATCTGTTTGTACTTCTGCCACCCAATTCAAACCATCATCACCTCCTGCCTGGACTATAATAGCTTCTTAATTTGATTTCCTACTTTTTTTCTGGCTTGGTTGGACATGCTCCATGTAACAGCTGTAGTGATTTTAAATTGTAAGTCAGACCTCATTCACCTTCTAAAAGCCTATAAGGCCTCTGTGCTCACATTTCTGCCAACCTTACTGACCTCACCATCTTCTCCACCTGTTCTCTCCCCAGTCCCCAAGTATAGTTCAGCTACATGTATGTTTCTGTTTCTTGAATCTATTCCTATCTTAAGGCCTTTGCATTCACTGTTGCCTCTACCTTGAATGGTCGTCTTCCTCAATTTTTGTACTGTTGGCTTCATTTTATCATTCACGTCTTAAATTTCACCTCAGAAGTCTTTTCCATTTAACTTCACTTCCTACAACAACTCTGCTTAATATTCTTAGTAACAAAGCAGACAAAAATTAGATTGAGATCTTAGTTGGCTAACGTAATGCTTGCTTGGAGGTATGGATGATTTCCAAGTACCTTGTCAGGTATATTTCACCCTTTAATGTCTTTGAGCCCTCACTTGGAAAGGGACAGCCATAAGCAATGTACACCACATCCATTATCTGTGATGACAGCAAGTGAAAAACAGATCATTTGAAAGTTACCCCACTTGAATTAGACAAGACAGCAATGGCAGAAGGGCAATAGCAGAAGAGTCAGAGTCTAAGTAATCTTTTCTACCTTCTGGACTCTTATCAGCCTTAGGTATATTTTCCCCTAGAGCTTTTACATTCACAGAGAGCAGGACTTTCAATCTGTCTTGAATACCATGCTTTCCGAGTTGAGTCTGTGTTTTCAGTTTATGAATTGAGGTATTTAGGTTAAGCTACCTATATGCTATCTAAAACACTAACTTCTGCATTAAAACTAGATCATTATTTGCACACTTGTATGAATAAGACTTACAGGAGTGATAAGACGAAGAGTGAGGTGAGGAAAAATTCATTATATCAGAGCATTAATAGGATCAATGGATAAATCATGTTCTTATTTATTTTTTTCAGGCCAAAATAACTACTTGAGTATGTATTTTTAATAAAATTTGTTTAATAACTAAGGAACTACATAAAATATTTAACATAAAAATTGTTAAAGTTGTAAGGTAAAGGCACATTAAGGGGAATCCTTTTTAAATCTAATTTTAAATGAATTCACTTTACATATAAAGTTGAAAATTGAGGAAAATTATTTTGAAGTTCATTAATTTCTGAAAAACAAAGTTAAAGTATAATTAACTTTTGCAATTAAAATATGGGATTATATCCTAGGACTCAGCATTTGAGTAAATCACTGGTCTAAACTCAATGTCATGAATGCAAAAAAATACAACTACCCTACAAATCAGTATACTAATTTAAAATATTCCTAGTTCTATTAAATGGGCATAATACATGACATACATTAATTACAAAAGTGCTACAAAGTATACATATAAAAATGTAGTAAGTGATCTAAAACTATCAACTAAGTGGTAAATAATTTTACTTGTCATCTTAGAATTTAGACTGCTGGGCAGCACCTGTAGCTGGCCCCATATGCCGGAGGTGGTGGGTTCAAACCCGGCCCTGGCCAAAAACCACAAAAAAAAAAAAAAAGAAGAAAGAAAAGAATTTAGAATGCTGCTAGAGAAATTAATGGCACAAGACTCTCCAAAAAGTTGCCCAAATATTTTAGAATTCTCTTCTGGTACATTTTTCTGAAATGAGAAAGGGCAATCCATCATCTCAGTAGTGCTAGTGTTATTTGGTAAAAGAAAACATTTTCAAAAGTAAGAATTGACCTGGTACATGTATCCTTCATCTTCGTTTACCTTTTCAATATAGTCAAAGCTAAAACTGTAGGCTCTTAGTATCAGATGACTAAACTGTGTGTTACCAAAGTACTTTTTCACCTGTGAGAAAACTATAGAAGGGGCTATCTGGTCACTGCCATAAACTTTAAAAAGTGCTTCTAAACATTTTACTTTTGATTGCTCAGTTGGCCAAAAGGAATGAGGATAAACTGATAATGGCTGTTAACTGACCAGAAAGCACTAACAATCTGAAATGCTATCCTTAAAGGTACTTCGTCTATAGAGAAATCTAATTTAACTAAATGATTAATCACAACTGTTTCACTTCTCAAGTTGGTTTTCTTGAGCTAGTTTGATGTATATGGGTGTTTGGGAAATAGGTAGGTATTAGGGTCACATGTTAGGTTAACTAAAGTCTGGAACGTCTTATTAACGAGGGCTAATTAAAGAAAAAGCTACTTAAGTGAAGCTAGTTACACAAATATCTAGAAGGACTGATGGAAAAAAGTCCATCTAATCTCTTACAGGAACTCATCAGGATGAATATTTTACAGAAGCAATCTGCAATCCAAAAGCCTTCCTAACCAGCTTAATTTAAGTAGTAACTAAGAAAAATGTTCCACTTTTTACTTAATCAATGTTATTTTAGGAATTACTGTGAATCAATCCTTGTCTTAGTGCCTAGGGGAGGGCTAGTTGCAGTCTGTGGAGCATCCTGTTCTTTTAGGCACCAATTATGCCTTCCTTGCAGTTGCTGCCTCCCGCGGGTTAAGTACTCCAGATACCACTGTTCCTGCTGCAGCTGCTGCTTCCAACTTTTTAAGTGGCTTTGAGAAGCCTCCAACATCAAAGATTGACGGATTAGCTGCAGCAATTTCTTCTGTAACTGCTGGTTCTCTCTGATGAGGCCACTAGAGAACTCAAAAAAAGATTCCTTTGCTGCCAACTCCAAGGCTTGAGTCTTACTCTTATGCTTCGATTTTCTCTTTCCTAACTGCCTTAAGTCTAGCTCACTCAGTTGTTTCCCGAAGAAAAAGAATTCCTCAGCTAACTGGACCTGTACTTCCCGTTTCTCTGCAACTATTTCAGCTTGGACATTTCTCTCCTTCTCCTGTAATGTCTGTATTTCTAGCTCCTGCATCTCTTTTAACATAGAAATGTCCCTCATGTCCTGTAATTGCTGCTTCAAATGTGATTGAATCTTTTCCTTTTCCAAGAGCTCTGTTTTAAGCCTTGAAGTTTGTTGTTCATATCTGGAGGCTGCTGCTTCTCTTCTTTGTTGAATCTTTCCACATTTTTGTAAATAGGTATTCCACAGCTTCTCATCTACTTTTCTATAGTACTCAGTTTTGTTATTCAGGTATTCCAGATACAACTTGTTTTCAGCCTGGACAAGTAACTTTTCAGTGTATAGCTGCTCATTGTCATCCTGCAGCAGTTTCTGCTGGATTTGAGCCTGTTTTATTTGTTTGTTCAGCGTCCCCATTTCCACCAATGTCTTTTCTTTAAAGTTCTTCACCTTTATTAGGTTCTGTGGCTCAAAAAAATTATTTATTAGACTATGATATGGTGGAGGGGGACTTATAAGGCGCTCAGCAAACCTGAAGGAAGAACAAATGAGACATTCCTTTATTAGTTTTTAAGGGAAATTTAGAGAATAAAAAATACACAATTGTCCTGTATTCATGAGAAAATATTTTTGAGCACCCATATGCTAGACGCCCGGCAAGGTGTGGGGGAATACAGCTCACCGTAAAGATAGGGTGTGTAAGCTTACAATTTACAATATGTCGCTGGGCACGGTGTGGTTCATGACAAATCCTAGCACTCTGGGAGGCCAAGGCAGGAGGATCACTTAGCAAGGAGAGACCTAGTCTCTACTAAAAACAAAAATCAGAATTAGTGGGCACCCGCCGCCTGTAGTACCAACTACTAGGGAGGCTGAGGCAAGATGATTGCTTGAGTTTGAGGCTGCTGTGAGCTAGGTTATGGCCATGGCACTCTGATCCCACAACAGAATGAGACTCTTAACTCGGGGGGTCGGGGGGGGGGCGAAATTACTATAAGCATTCACTACAACCCTTTGAGGTACTATTTCAATTAAGAAAAAAGAGAGAGAGGGAACCGGTTCAGAGAGTTTAAGTGACTTGCCTACAATTTAACGCCGCTAGCAAGTGCCAGACCCTGGGTATGAAACCCAGATTTTATGACACGGGAACACTGTAGCGGCTACAAGGGGCCATAGAAACAGACTGGGTGTTGGAAAGTAGGTACAGTTTTCTCGACTGTCATCATCTTCCTCTAGTTTGTGAGAGCTCTGAAGTGAGAAGTGAGATGGAAACAAACTCTTCCTGCACCTGGTACTTACCTGCACCTGGAATCCAAGCGTTCATCCCCAACGTCTAGGCGACTGTCTAGTTCCCTGGGGGTGATTGCCAAGAAATGAGGGTTAGCGTTAGAGGTCTGCGACTCTGAGGAACAGCGTTCAAGTGTGGACAGTTCTCGTAGTTTCTCTGGTCGGTGCTCAAGGGGTCTCGGGGCTGCCCAGCAACTCTGGGGGTGGCACCTTGCCCCAGTCCCAGCCCTGAGTGCCTCGGCTACCGAATAACCCCTATTAGCCGATTTTCCAGTGGCTCCGCTCCTCGGTCTTGGAACACTCCCAGTTTTCTTGCCGTGTGAGCCCTGCCCTTGGGATCTCATTTCATCTCGCCTTCCTGGGGACCAGGGTTTAAGTATGAATTACCCTACTGGGGTCAGAGCCCTTCTTCCTGCCCTCTCCAGTCTTCCTCTCACTAGCCCAGCACCCCCTCCTTCTCCACTACCGTCACTGGTTAGTCCCAAATCTGGGTCACACGCTAAGAAGATGCCCCGGAGACCAGCCTACTCTTTCGCCCGCCGACCAGGTTCCATTTTCATTCCCAGCCTAGAGCGTCGCGGAAGTATCTCTAGCCAGGCGTCGTCTCCATGGTAGGTGGGCGGTGCCAGGAGAAAGATGGCGGCGCCCGCAGCTGAAGCTGAGCCGCGGGCTTCGGGGGGTCTTCGACCCCCAGTGTGCCTTTTGGTATTGGGAATGGCAGGATCCGGGAAGACCACCTTTGTCCAGGTGATGTACACGGGGCGGGCGTAGTAGGGGCGAGTGATAAGTTGTGGCTGCTGGAGGGCCAGGGAGAAAGGGAGGGGGGGTCTCTTTGGGGAGTTGGAGGGTACCGGTGCGTGGGTTTCGCGGACTTCCCTTCGCTCCAGTTCCCTCACCGGCGAATCCTCGGACCCTCGCTAGGTTAAGGCTCTCCCCTTCAGTGCATACTTCGTACAGCTTACCACGTTGTTCAGGGATTATCTTGCTGATAAAGTTGTGTCAGCTTCTTGGAGGCAGGGGCTTTCAATGAACTCTAGAGATTTATACGGTACTAGAACACAGGTTTTGGAAGATTTGCCAAATAATTATTTCTTGCATGCCTACCGTTTCCCAGGCACTGAGATACAACGAGTGTGAGGTTAATGAGGTTCTCACATTCGTGGAGCTAAATAAATTAGTGGAGAAGAAAGAAAAAACACATAGGAACACACAAACAAGTAAAGGAGTAGTCAAGAGTAGGGGCGGATCTGTGAAATGGTGGACTGAGAACTGAATGTTGCAGGACATGGGGGTGGTGGATATTTCAGGTAGAAGGAAATCTAAGTGTGAAGTCTTTAGGATGGTCGATAATGGAATGGAAATTCCTTCTTGTTCTCTTAACCGGTCTTTGAGTCTTTCCAACTCTTTCCCCCCTATCTTTGCAGAGGCTCACGGGACACCTGCATAGCCAAAGCACTACTCCTTATGTGATCAACCTGGACCCAGCTGTACATGAAGTTCCCTTTCCTGCCAATATTGGTGAGTAAACCATAATTTATATGAAGTGCTTCAAAGAGAATGTAAAGCCCCCAGCTTACCAATTTTTAGTGTGTTCATTTTGCATTTTTTTCCTACTTTGTTTTCCCTTGGATTTGCTTGAGTCCCTAAACAGACAACTCATTCATATTCTCTCTATTCCTTCCTCTTTCCTAAATTTCTTTCTTTCTCATTCACCTTTATGTCCCTTCTCTTTCTGACCCTAATGTGTCAGGCTGTTGTTATTTGGGAAAGTGAAGTGACAGAAACTCCTTCTAGGCCATAAACTTTTCAGCAAACTCTGATACATAAACTTTTTCATTTAGTTTCTTTTCTCAGAGTTAGTCAATGTGTAAGGATTCTTGTGCTGTAGTTCACTCATTGATATATAGGAGCCTTACTTCCACTCCCAGTTACATGAGAAAATGTGTGTATAATGCATATATGCATTGTTCTGATGAGAGGTTTCCAATTTTCATCAGATTTTAAGAATTAGTCTGTGACTATATAAAAGATTAAGAATGGATATGATCCAGCATCATGATTCTTGATAAGGATTTAGGCTTCCTGATTTCTAGGCTGTCACTATGCGTTAATCCTCTTCCTCCTTGTTTCTTCTTAATCCTAATGAGTTTCTGATATTCCAGAAATACGAGTAAAACAAAGATCTTGTATTAAGAAGGCGGGATCATTTAGGGAATAATTTGGGAACAGTTTCACATTTTCTCACTTAAAGGATATAATTTTAATAGTTGATGGGAGAAGTCTACAGATTGGTGGATAGGTTTAGGTAGCTATTACTGGACAGATTAATTCCTTTTTAAAAATCATTCTGCACTTGCCTTTGTCACCAGTAGGCAATTAAAGGTGTATGTGTTAAATTTTATTTGATGTTCTTTTTTTTTTCACTCAGATATTCGTGACACTGTGAAGTATAAAGAAGTCATGAAACAGTATCCTTTTCTGAATGTACTTTAGTGTTGTCTCTTTGGCTAGTTATTTATACTTTACTGATTTGAGAGAGTTTTTGTCCTTCCCTTGTGAAATATGCAAACAAAAGCATTGCTACAGACTGTTGTAATTAAAGAGCAGAGTGAGTGAGAGGATAACTGATAGCTGCCTGGGTCTTGCAAGGTGGAATTGCCTTGGAGGATCATCTACTGGTAACCACTTCTTTTAGCCTGGGAAACTCAGAAATGCGTGTGTTTAGTTGGATTAATTTTCAGTACTTTGCTGTGTGAAGTGTGTACTCTCCTTGTAGGTAAGTCTAGGTAGTAGGATTAATTATAATCAGCAGGTTGTGATTACTGAGGATCAGAGTAAGAAGCGTTATATATATAAGTTTTTTCTTTTCTTTTTCTTTGAGACAGAATCTCACTATGTTGCCCTCACTAGAGTGCTCTGGCGTCATAGCTCACAGCAACCTCAAATTCTTGGGCTTAAGAGATTCTCCTGCCTCAGCCTCTGAAGTAGCTGAGACTACAGGGGCCTGACACAGAGCCAAGTTATTTTTTGGTTGTAGTTGTCA
>NW_003852417.1:18567177-18581187 GCF_000181295.1 Otolemur garnettii
GCCGAGCCAAATTTTTCTGTTTTTAGTAGAGTCAGGTCTCGCTCTTCCTTTGGCTGGCCTTGAACTCCTGAGCTCAAATAATCCATCTGCCTTGGCCTCCAGAGTCCTAGGATTATAGGCGTGAGTCACTGTGCCCAGCCTGTTATATAATCTTTTCTTTTTTTTGAGACAGAGTTTCACTTCATAGCTCTTGGTAGAGTACCGTGATGTCACAGCTAACAGCAACCTCAAACTCTTGGGCTTAAATGATTCTCTTGCCTCAGCCTTCCAAGTAGCTAGGACTATAGGTGCCTGCCACAATGCCCGGCTATTTTAAGAGACCAGGTCTTGCTCTAGCTTGGGCTGGTCTAGAACTCCTGAGCTCAGGCAGTCCACTTGCCTGTCTTGAACTTGCCTTGGCCTCCCAGAGTGCTAGGATACAGATAGAGATGATTTTTTTTTTTTTAATTGAGACAGAGTCTCATTTTGTCACCCTTGGTAGTCATAGCTCACAGCAACCTCAAACTCTTGGACTTAAGCGATTTTCTTGCCTCAGCCTCCCTACTAGGTGGGACCACAGGTGCCTGCCACAATGCCCTGCTGTTTTTTTTGTTTAGCAGACCCAAGGGAGAACCCACCAGCCCCAGAGCATTGGCTGGCCCCCTAAACACTGAGCTATAGGCATCCAGCCATATGTAGATAATCTTAATGGCTAACACCACCAGGCAATCACTGTCTAATGCATGTGTCTATTACATTTTGGTCACTTTGCTTTCTTTTTATTTATTTATTATTTATTCATTTATTTTTGAGACAGAGTCTCACTGTGTCACCCTCAGATTCTCTTGCCTCAGTCTTCAAGTAGCTGAAACTACAGGTGCCTGCCACAACTACCCAGCTATTTTTTGTTGTAGTTGTCATTGTTTAGCTGGACCAGGCTGGGTTCGAACCTGCCGGCCTTGGTGTATGGCACCTTAACCACTGTGCTATGGGCTCCAAGCCTGTTTTTTATTTTTTAAGAGACAGTGTCTCACTCTTGTTGCTCAGGCTGAGTGCAGTGCTGCAATCATACTCACTGCAGCCTCAAACTCCTGGGCTCAAGTAATCCTTCTGTCTCAGTTTCCTTAGCAGCTAGGACTATGGGTGCATGCCACCATGTGGGGCTAAATTTTTTTTCCATAGAGACAGAATCTCACGGTGTTGCCCAAGGCTGGTCTTGAACTCTTGGCCTCAAGTCATCCTCCCACCTGGGGATTATAGGCATGAACCATTGTGCCCTACGTGCTTTGCTTTCTTTATTTTCCCTGGCCATCCCTAAAATTATAAGTAAGTGAACAAGACCTTGATAATGAATGTTTCTGTGTTGGTTAAGGTTGCATGGTAGTCAAGGATTAGTTTGCCAATATCCATTAATGAAATGCCAGTGTCATAATGTTATTTGTGTGAATGAACTTTATAATCAAATCAGGCAATTTAAATCCTCAACTTAGTGTCTAGATATGGACTTGGGCCCAACGGTGGCATAGTGACCTCACTCAATCTTTTTGCTACCAGGTTTGATCAGGTACATCTGTCTTCATATTTATAGACATAGCTGAGTAAAAATCTATGACTCTTACATGTCTTAGCTTGATCACGTTGGTAAGAACAGTGGCAAAACTGAACATACATATAGAAAATAAGTAAACATTTTGGTAGACAGAGAAGCAGACTAGGAGAGGATGATTAATGTTATGAGACAGTATACATTTAATATTTGTAACATCCAGTAAAGCAAAAATCCGAGAGACCCGGCATCATTTTTTGACCTAGTTTTGCTTATGGTACTTCCCTGAGGACTTTTAAATTTTAAAAGTACTGGGCGGCACCAAGGAGTAGGGCACCAGCCCCATATGCTGGAGGTGGTGGGTTCAAACCCAGCCCCGGCCAAAAACCGCCAAAAAAAAAAAAAATTTTTTTTTAAAGTACCAAGATGGGGAGATGAGAGAGTGGTTTGGGCTAGTAGGCGTGGAATAGAAAAATAATGGGACATTTTACTTGTGACAAATATTTGTTGTCCCCTAGGTTTTGGCTGTTTCCTCCTTCCATAAGAGTGTTTTACTATCAGTGTTATGGAACTTTTCTATTCTGATGACACTCCCTGAGTCAGGCTGTTAATATTTTTCCAGAGTGCCAAGAGAGATAAGACTTGATGGTGGTCAGTCAGGTCTTTAGCTTCTCAGGTCCTGGCACTGTGCCCCTGAATGTGCTACAGTGCTGCTGATGTGACAGTGCTTCTTCAGTTCAGTGAGTTTATTCTTTGAGTCCTAAGATTGAGAACATAAAGATTGAGTAGGTAATGGTGCCTATGGGGCATGCCACCCTGGAGAGGGTCCTGTCTTGAACTTGTGCTGAAATAAAATGCTGTTGTAATTGGCTTCCTTTTCTTTTAGGTGATGAAATTTATTGAGAAGGCCCAGAACATGTCTAAGTATGTAATTTCATTTTAACATTTATTACTCAGTAGTCAGCATATTTCTAGGCTTTTGGAGGAGGATCTGGGATACCATCAAGCTCTGAAAGGCTATAAATTGAGATAAAACTCTTAGAAGTAAAAGAAAGTAGGCAATAAAATCATTAAGATGGTGTGGAGTGGCTCGGCGCCTGTGGCTCAAGCGGCTAAGGCGCCAGCCACATACACCTAAGGTGGCGGGTTCAAATCCCCAGCCTGGGCCCGCCAAACAACAATGATGGTTGCAACCAAAAAATAGCCGGGCGTTGTGGCGGGCACCTGTGGTCCCTGATACTTGGGAGGCGGAGGCAGGAGACTCGCTTGAGCCCAGGAGTTAGAGGTTGCTGTGAGCTGAGATGCCACAGCACTCTACCCAGGGGGACAGCTTGAGGCTCTGTCTCAAAAAAAAAAAAAAAAAGAAAGATAATTTATTTTATAATAAAGGACATATGGTCATTATAAAGAATTAACAATGTGTAATAATTGAAAGGTGAAACCATCACACTGATTCCCACTACCAATAACTGTTAATATCATTATTCAGTGACTAGTATTCCACGTTTCTATACTTACATACATAGAAGGATAGATGGGTAAAGGTGTTTTTATAAAAATGGGATTATGTTAGAGGTAGTTTTTAGAGCAGCTTGCTTTATTTTATATTTATTTATTTATTTTTCTTTTTTAAGACAGTCTTAAGCTGTCGCCCTGGGTAGAGTGCTGTGGTATCACAACTCACAGTAAACTCCAACACTTGGGCTTACATAACTCTCTTGCCTCAGCCTCCCAAGTGGCTGGGACTACAGGCACCTACCACAATGCTCGGCTATTTTTTGGTTGTAATTGTCATTGTTGTTTGGCGGGCCCAGGCTAGATTTGAACCCACCAGCTCCCATGTATATGGCTGGAGTCCTAGCCACTGAGCTACAGGTGTCAAGCCCCTTATTCTTTTTTTGTTTGTTTTCTTTATTTTCTTATTTTTAAAATTTTTTTTAGAGACAGAGTTTTATTTTGTTGCCCTCGGTAGAGTGCCATGGCATCACAGGTCACAGCATCCTCCAGCTCTTGGGCTTAGGTGATTCTCTTGCCTCAGCCTCCTGAGTAGCTGGGACTATAGGCGCCCATCACAACTCCCAGCTATTTTTTGTTGCAGTTTGGCTGGGGCGCATTTGAACCCACCAACCCTTGGCATATGGGGCTGGTACCCTACTGAGCCACAGGCACCGCCCTGTTTGTTTTGTTTTCTTTTTGAAACAGAATCTTATTCCGTCACCTGGGCTAGAGTACAGTGGCACCACCACAGCTTACTGCAACCTCAAATTCCTGGGCTCAAGTGATCCTCCTGCTTTAGTCTCCCAAGTAGCTAAGACTACAGATGCACACCATCATGCCTGCCTAACTTTTCTATTTTTTTGTGGAGGTGAGGTCTTGCCCTGTTGCCCAGGCTTGTGTTGGCCCTCCTAGGCTCAAGTGATCCTCCCATTTTGGCCTTCCAAAGTGCTAGGATTACAGGCATGAGCCACTGTGTGGCCTGAAACCTCCCTCCTTTCCTTCCTCCCTCCTTCCCTTCCTTCCTCCCTTCTCACTGCCACCCCCCCACCCCCAGTCTATCCCTGAGTTACCAGATAGTTTTCCAAGAGATTAACATCTCTTCTTTGCCTGGGCTGGAGTGTAATGCTATCATCATAGCTTCCTGTAACTTCAAACTACTAGATTCATTCAATCCTTATGCCTCAACATCCCAAGTAGCCAGGACTACAGGTGTGCCCCACCATGCCAGCTAATTTTTCTTATTTTTTGTAGAGATAGGGTCTTACTATTGCTCAGACTGGTCTAGAACTCCTGGGCTTAAGTGATCTTCCTCACTCAGAGTGCTAGAATTATAGGCTTGAGCCATTGTGTCCTTAACATAGCTCTCATTCTTATTTTTATTTTTATTATTTTTTAGACAGAGTATCAACCTCCTGAGTAGCTAGGAGTATAGGCACCCGCCACAACGCCCCGCTATTTTTAGAGGCGAGGTCTTGCTCTGGCTCAGGCTGGTCTCAAGTGTGTGAGCTCGGGCAATCCACCCATCTGGCCTCCCAGATTACTAGGATTACTGGTGGGAGCTGTTGCACCCGGCCTAATGGGAACGAATTTAGACCTAGCAGTGTACAGATGTTATTCCAATTTTGGATAATCAGATATTTAGTGTTTTATAACACTAGAATGTCTTTTAGCATTGTGTAAGTGTAACATTTCTTTAATGATCTTTCTTGGCACAGATATGTCTTGATTGACACACCTGGGCAGATTGAGGTATTCACCTGGTCAGCTTCTGGAACAATCATCACTGAGGCCCTGGTGAGTATTCCTAGCACTTGTTACTGAGAGTAGCTAGAGGGCTGGATTGGATCAGCATCTGTTTTATTGCCTTGGACTTTATATGTGAGGGAGTTGTAGACGCTTTGCTTATCCTTCCTAGAGTGGTTTATCCTTGCTAAGGAAGGTGGGGAATGAGTTTGGGGACAGGTCATGAGCCCTCTTACCAAGACTTTGATTATTTTTTAACTTTAGGCATCCTCATTTCCAACCGTTGTCGTCTATGTAATGGACACATCACGAAGTACCAACCCAGTGACCTTTATGTCCAACATGCTCTATGCCTGCAGGTAATTGGTTATTGATGGGTACAGTATTCCGTCAAGGTATATGGCCTCCTTTTCTCTTCTTCCCCTTGACATTTGAGTCTTGGTTGCTTATCTCTAGATTTGTGCTCATTCAAATTTGCTATTCAGGTGAGTGACTGTAAGTTGAGGGAGTCACAGAAGAGAAAAGAGGCCCACATGGTGCTGGCATTCACTGTCAGAATTTTCTGATTTTCCTCCTTGCTTATCACAGAAATAGGTCCTATGTGAATGTCAACCCCTGGCAGTTGCTCCCAGTTGAATGAACCCCACATCTAAATAGAGTAGAGCCCTCTGGTCTAAATTCTGCTTTTGTGTGTTATGATGGGTAGAATTAAATTGTTACATGAAGAAGTGGCATAAGTAAAAAGATTTATCCATAATTCTAAAATTCACAGGTTTGCCCAAATGTGGTGTCATTACCAAAGATAGGACATGCCTCACTTCACTATGTTAGTGTATTAAACCTGAGGAGTAAGGTATACCATTATTTATGTCAAGATAATTTAATTTTAGGGGCATCCAAATACCGTTACCAACATTTGTACCTTCTACTATGACGAAGGATGTATTGTTGTCGTTGTCTTTTTTTTTTTTTTTTTTTTTAGAGACAAGAGTCTCACTGTCCCCCTCAGTAGAGTGCTATGACATCACATCTCACAGCAACCTCTGACTCTTGGGCTTAAGTGATTCTCTTGCCTCAGCCTCCCAGGTAGCTGAGACTACAGGCGCCCACCACAATGACCAGCTATTTTTTTGTTGTTGTGGCAATTGTCATTGTTGTTAAGCAGGCCCGGCTTGGCCCGAAACTGCCAGCCTTCTTGTACGTGGCCAGCACCCTACTCACTGAGCTACAGGCTCCAAACCAGATGTGTCTTCTTCTTTTTTGTTGAGACAGAAGCTCAGGCTGTCACCCTGGGTAGTGCCGTGGCATCATAGCTCACAGCAACCTCACGCTCTTGGGCTTAAGCAATTCTCTTGCCTCAGCCTCCCAAGTAGCTGTGATTACAGGCACCCACCACAACACCCAGCTATTTTTTGGTTGTAGTTGTCATTGTTTTTGGCGGCCTTAGCTGGATTCAAACCCAGCTCCGGTGTATGTGGCTGGCACCCTAGCTGCTTGAGCTACAGGCACTGAGCCCAGATATGTCTTCTTGTTGGACACAAAAATCTTGATCTAAATAGAAATGTGAATGACAGCATTATTTCATTTTTGTGTCAATTGTTTAGAAGGTAATTTTGTTGGCTCGATTCTAGTAATCATTTTACAATGTATATATGAAAATGACCCTTGAATGATGTAAGGATTGGGGTGCCAATCCTGCCATCAAAAATCTGCCTTATTGGCCAGGCAAGGTGGCTCACGCCTATAATCTTAGCACTCTGGGAGGCTAAGGCAGGTGGATTGCCTGAACTCACAAGTTTGAGGACAGCCTGAGCCAGAGTGAGACCTTGTCTCTAAAAAAACAGCCAAGCGTTGTGGCGGGAGCCTCTAGTCCCATGTACTCAGGAGGCTGAAGCAAGAGAATAATTGGAGCCCAAGAATTTGAGGTTGCTATGAGATATGATCCATGGCACTCTACTGAGGGTAAAAAAATGAGACTCTGTCTCAACAATACAAATGAGTAAATAAATAAATAATGCTGCTCTAAAAACTAAATGCTTTTTTTCCTCCTTTGAGAAAAAGGTAATTATTTAGTGAAAAACAACAAAAACCAGTATCAATATCAAAGCAATATTACCTTAAGTTAGAGTGAATGTGTGTGTGTGTTATTTTCTTTGCTTCTCCCATTTTCTTGGGAGAAGGGAATATGTGATTGCCATGTAAAAATGGATAACTGCTTTTTAGAGTCTGAACTCTTTCTCCTTTACTTAGCCCCAACAGACTGACACAGGGCAAGCAAGAGCTTAAGTGCTTTTACTAATAACATCTCAATGTTTAATTTTCAGCATCTTGTACAAAACCAAGCTGCCTTTCATTGTGGTCATGAATAAAGTAAGTGGATCCTTTGTGTTGTGATTCATTATTTTTCATCAGAACCTTGTGGTTGTTGGAAGGTTTGGGTGAATAAGAAGGATTATCTCAGATGCTAGAGAGCAAATTCCGCCTTTACACAGATAAGGTCATAGGCATTTTTGGGAAATGAATTCAAATTGAATGAATTTTTGTTCCTGAGTCTCATCCAAAATCATTGTAGGTCAGATAGAATAGCCCCTTAACTATGGTATGTAGGTTATCCCTCAGAATCAGGGCTGTGTGAATAGAGGAGAGACATCCAGTCTATTGGAAGTAGCAATTAAAAAAAAAAAAAACCCAAAACAGGCCAGGGATAGTGGCTCATGCATGTATCCTAGCACTCTGGGAGGCCAAGGTAGGTGGATTACCTGAGCTCAGTTTTGAGACCAGTCTGAGCCAGAGCACTGTGGCTGGCACCTGTAGTCCCAGCTACTTTGGAGGCTGAGGCAAGAGGACCACTTGAGCCCAAGAATTTGAGGCTGCTGTGAGCTGTCATGCCATGGCACTCGTATCAAGGATGACAAAGAGAGACCCTGTCTCCAAAAAGAAGAAAAAAACTTCCTATTGTTGATTGCTGTCTACAATGTAGAGGACTGTTTACTTCAGAGCCTGGAACATGCATCCACTGTGGTCCTGGCTATTTGGTAGTGGATAGTGAAAGGTCTGCTTTGACCAAGAGAAGACATCTTCATTTAATGATAGATACTACACGACAGACTTGGTTCTTTGTGGTGTGTTGCAATAAAGGAGGAAATGGGGGAAGCAGAGAAAGAAAATGTATGCATACTCTTTGCTGTTACTACTTAGTTAAAAAATATATTTTGCCATTGTTTAGTGTCTAACCTGATCTCTGATTATTGATAGTTGACTTCTCTTTGATACAGACTGACATCATCGATCACAGCTTTGCAGTGGAATGGATGCAAGACTTTGAGGCTTTCCAAGATGCCTTGAATCAAGAGACTACATACATCAGTAACCTGACCCGTTCAATGAGCCTGGTGTTAGATGAGTTTTATAGCTCACTCAGGGTAAATTTTCTCTTCTCTTCACTGTGACGTCCTCTCCAGATAACCTTTTAACCCCTAAGACTGGTTGTGAACCTAGCTTAGAAAGGAGGTTCATTACCTTCTAAAAAGTAACTTATAGGCTTGGTGCCTGTAGCTGGAGCACCTAAGGCACCAGCCACATACACCTGAGCTGGCAGGTTCAAATCCAGCCCAGGCCTGCCAAACAACAATGACAACTACAACCTAAAAATAGCTGGGCCTTGTGGCAGGCGCCTGTAGTCCCAGCTACTTGGAAGGCTGAGGCAAGAGAATCGCTTAAGCCCAAGAGTTTAAGGTTGCTATGAGCTGTGATGCCACCGTACTCTACCCGGGTTGACAGCTTGAGGCTCTGTCTCAAAAAAAAAAGTAACTTGTAAAGCATTGCTTATTGAAAATTGGTGGCTAGGCACGATGGATCACACCTGTGATCCCAGCACTTTGGGAAACTAGAGTTGGAGGATCCCTTGAGCCCAGAATTCAAGACCAATCTGGGAAATACAGCAATACCCTTGTCTCACAAAAAAAATTAAAAATTAACCAATTGTGTGCCCAAGGTCATAACTACTAGGGGAGGCTGATGTGAGAAGATCACTTTAATACAGAAATTGTAGGCTGCAGTGAACTATGATTGCTTCACTATGCTCCTGCCTGGGTGACATAGCAAGACCCTATCTCTTAAAAAAATAAAAATAAGAAAAACTCTGTGGAGTTTATAAGATGAACAAGGGATCCTACCTTCAGAGAGTTTGTGGTCTACTTAGGATACAAGTCTATACACAGACTATACAACATGTGGTGAGTACCTTAAGAAAGATTAGATGTTGGGCCTGATGGTTGTAAAAGGTTAGATCATAATAGGGATTTTGTAGGGTGCATTATTAGATAGAGGTAAGCTTTTTAGAGGGTCAGATTTATGTAAGCTAAAGCAGGTGCAAGTTTCAGGAAGTATGTTAATTGCCCAGGTAAATGCAATGAAAGAGCAGAAAGTGGTTAGTTAGGTTTTTAAGGGAGTAGATAATAAGTCTTGTACTTTTTTTTTGGTCCTATTAATAATTGTATGTTTCAATTTTTTTTTTTTTTAAATAGAGACAGAGTCTCACTTATGGCCCTTGGTAGACTGCCATGGCATCACAGCTCACAGCAACCTCTAGCTCTTGGGCTTAGGCAAGTAGCTTCAGCCTCCCAAGTAGCTGGGACCACAGGAGCCCGTCACAACGCTCAGCTATTTTTTTGTTGCAGTTTGGCCGGGGCTGGGTTTGAACCCCCCACCCTTGGTATATGGGGCTGGCGCCTTACTCACAGGCGCCACCCTATGTTTCAATTTTTTATTTTCCATAGGCTTATTTCCATGACTTTTGACTCAATGTGCTGTTTTGTTCTGTTGTAGCTTAGCTTTTTGCTAGAGACTTCTCAAAGTATCTGTACCTCTTTTATGAAGATTTTATGACATTTGAACAAAATAATGTATACCATTTAAAAATAATACAGTAGTTTCCTTAAAGGCATTTATGATGCTTTTTGGCAGGTAGTGGGTGTCTCCGCAGTTCTGGGTACCGGCTTAGATGAATTCTTTGTGCAAGTCACCAGTGCTGCAGAAGAATATGAACGGTGAGGATAAAGGGAAATTCTATGAATGACATTATTAGCAACCCACAATTCAGATAAGATAGCACTTTTTCTATGCAAAGCATTTAGGTTTTCATCATGTATGTATTAGGTCTGTCTTGCATACTTATACATGTGCTGGATCTGATCACTCTTAGGAATAAAAAATCCCCATTAACTTTTTTAAAATATAAAGGTGTGGGGGCTGTCCACTTGGATTTCCCCCTCCACTGCTGGAGGTCCTATTCCCCCTCTTTTACTTCCCCTTTCACTTATCATGCTTGTCCAACATTTTCCCTGTCAATAAACTCTATTAAAAAAAAAAAGGTACAAAAAATACATAAAGGTGTAAATCTTCACTTCTTCACTGTATTGAGTGATTAAGAGCAGGGGTCACCAGAGTTCATCTATCAAGAGTCAGATAGTAAATATTTTAGGCATTGTGGGCCAATACAACCTCTGTTGCAACTATTACCCCTGACCTGGTAGGACAAAAGCATCCATAGACCATTTGTAAATGAATGGGCATGGTTGTGTTCCAGTAAGACATTGGCGTTAAAGTCATCACGAAGATTATTTAAGAAAATGTATGTAAAGCATGTAACACAGTTGCTGACACATAGGAAGCATATTTTATAATAAGTGATTTTATAACAATCATCATTATTTTTTGAGACAGATTCTCACTCTGTCATGCTGGGTAGACTGCTATGGCCTCGTATTTCACAGTATCCTCAAACTCTTGGGTTTGAGCAATCTTTGTACCTCAGCCTCCTGAGTAGATGGGACTATAAGAATGAGGCCCCAAGCCTAGCTAGTTTTTCTGTTTTTAGTAGAGACAGGGTCTTGAACTCCTGAGCTCAAGCACCGGCCTTGGCCTCTCAGAGTGCTAGGATTACTGGCATGAGTCACCATGACCTAGCCAACTATTGTCGTTGTTAATACTGAAATTCCATTTGCCTAAAAGAGTGGAATCAGAGTACCTGTACACTTTCCTTAGGCCCATGGCTTCATAGGCCACTTTTTTTTTTTGCAGTTTTTGGCCGGGGCAGGGTTTCAACCTGCCACCTCGGGTATATGGGACTGGCACCCTACTCCTTTGAGCCACAGGTACCGCCCCCATAGGCCACTTATTAACATGCTGCTTTGGCTTTATATTTTGCAAGATTATAACAACCACATTTTGGTTTTCAGACACATGATTTTGATTTTGATTCATCAGATAAGGGTGTTATCAAAGCCTCAGGATAGGCTCGGCATAGTAGCTCATGCCTGTAACCCTAGCACTCTGGGAGGCTAAGGCTGGAGGAAGTGATATGATCCTCAAGTGTGTGGTCAGGAGTTCAAGACCAGCCTGAGCAAAAGCCAGCTCTATGAAAAACTGGAAAAATTCACCAGGCCTGGTGGTGGGTACCTATAGTCCCAGCTACTGGAGATGCTGAAGCAGGGGGTTTGCTTGAGCCCAGGAGTTGGAGGTTTCAGTGAGCTATGATGATGCCACTTCCCTGCATCCAAGGTGACAAAGTAAGACCCTGTCTGAAAAAACAAATCAGAAAAAATAAAAGCCTCAAGATAGACTCTTTTATGTGTCCTTTCACTGTTGTTGCTCAGGTAAACCATATCATGATATATTGGACTTTGTGAGCTCAGTAGGCTTATCTTCTTTTCTTTATTGTAGCCATTTATCTCAATTGAATAGTGAGTTCATTCTCCATCTCTGTAGTGCTAATCTTTCTAGCCCCTCATCCTGGTTTCAGGGTGGGGGCAATCACTTTAGCTTTTAATTTTATGGTAAGTAGAGTCTCTCAGTGACTGTCCAAGATTTATTACATCTACTGCTCAGTGAATTAAGATCTTTCATTATTGTCAGAATCTTAGGACGAAATAAGTGATAGGGATGGGGAGTGGTCAGGATAGATTATTAAGCAAAGGAATTTAGAAAATGTTTCTCTTTCCAGGGAATATCGTCCTGAATATGAACGTCTGAAGAAATCATTGGTAAGAAAGGAAGCTGTTCATATATTTTAGGGTCATTGGGAAAAAAACATCCTTGCCAGTGCATCTGGAGTCCCAGCTACTTGGACTGCTAAGGCGGGAGGTTGGCTTAGACCCAGGAGTTTGAGGTTATAGTGAGCTATAATGGTGCCAGTACACTCTAGCCTGAGTGATTAAGACCCTGTGTCTATTTTAAAAAGAAAACCCAAAACAAAAACAGCCTCAGTCTTCATGGCATAAATGCTATCACTGTATCTTATTTAATTTAAAAAAAAGTTTCTAGCTTTACTGGGTATAATTGACTAGTAAAATTTTAGGGTATACTTTAAATTCTTAATTTAGATTTGTATATATGGTGTTTGGATGCAGGAAAGCCCCTTATTTGTTTTTCTTTATATTTGATTTTTTAAAATGAGAGCTTTCTTGTTATATATACGGAGTTCTTCTGTGCCCCTCCTTCATCCCTACTCCAAGGTCAATTTAAAGGCTAGTTGTAGAATTCTGCTTTAGAATAGAGAATTGGTTCACAACTCTTACTCCAAATAATCCCAGTGTCCTCTTCCCATAGACTGCACCAGGTTCTTTATTACTGAGCTTTCCTGCTGTGTCTATGAGGGTTCTTTTGACATGCTTTTGTTTCTGAATCCTCTAATGGAGTCTGAGCTTCTGCTATAATCTGGGTCCATACTACTCAGAGTTTCTTATCCCCATGTCAGCTATTCCTTATCTGCCTCAGAGTTTAAGTACCTAGTAATTTCGTAATTCCTTATCTTCCCTGAGAAGTGTGGCTCCTAATTTGGGCTCCTTTTTAAATATGATGACATTTTTCTATTTATAGGCTAGTACACAGAGCCAACAGCAGAAAGAACAACTGGAACGACTTCGGAAAGATTTGGGCTCTGTAGCCTTGGACACAGGGACTGCCAAAGGTATTGGAGGATCTCTGATGTTAGGAACTAAGAAGAGACTATGTTTATTTCTGCTCAGCAAGGATATGTTTATATATGACAGAAAAGGATAAATAAATTGTGGTTTATACACACACAACATACATTTTAAAAATAATTTGGAAAGGCAAACAATTGAAAATTGTATACAGCTGTACCACCTGGGAATCATCCTTCTTGAAGTTGTTGCTTTACTTTGGAAAGGTACTTGATGTCTGCTCTGTTTATATGTATGTGTGTGTGTGTATAATATGTTTTTTTTCTTTGAGACAAAATCTCAAGCTGTCGCCCTGGGTAGAGTGCTGTGGTGTCACAGCTCACAGCAACCTCAAACTCTTGGGCTTAAGGAATTCTCTTGCCTCAGCCTCCCAAGTAGATGGGACTATAGGTGCCTGCCACAACAGCCAACTATTTTGTTGTTGCAGTTGTCATTGTTTGGCAGGCCCGGTCTGTATTCCAACCCACTGGCTCCAGTGTATGTGGCTGGCACCCTAGTCTCTGAGCTACAGGCATGGAGTCTGCTCTGTTAATATATTTTTTAATATTTTTAGACTATTTACCCCCACACACTTTTTTACAGTCTGACTTTATTTCAGATTTATGGAAAAGTTGCATGAATAATACAAGTAATTTCTGTAACTCTTCAATCAGATCCGTAAAATGTTAACATTTTACCACTATGTTTATTTTTTTCTATGTGTGACTTTACATATTACATAAATATATATTTCTTTTTCCTGAGTCATTTAAGAGGTATTATAGATGTGATGCTCCTTTACTTTGAATACTTTAATGTCTATTTCCTAGCACTAAGGATATTATTTTATATAACCTCAGTGTAGTTATCAAAAATTAAAGCATTGCTTGGAACCAGTAGCTCAGTGGCTAGAGCGCTAGTCACATACACCAGAGCTGGCAGGTTCAATTCCAGCCCAGGCCTGCCAAACAATAATGACAGCTATAACCAAAAAATAGCCAGGTGTTGTGGTGGGCACCTGTAGTCCCAGCTACTTGGGAGGATGAGGCAAGAGAATCTCTTAAGTCCAAGAGTTAGAGGTTGCTGTGAGCTGTGACACCACAGCACTCTACCCAGGGTGACATAGACTCTATCAAAAAAAAAAAAAGAAAATTAGAAAATTAATATTGACACAATACCATTATCTAGTTTGGAAACCTTGTAGCAGGACCTCTTTGTCTTTTGTAGCAGGAGAAAATCCTAGGTGTACATTGTATTTAATTCTACTGTGTTTTAGTCTTT
>NW_003852417.1:18583126-18584522 GCF_000181295.1 Otolemur garnettii
CATCACAGCTCACAGCAACCTCCAACTCCTGGGCTCAAGCGATTCTCTTGCCTCAGCCTCCCAAGTAGCTGGGACTACAGGCGCCTGCCACAACGCCTGGCTATTTTTTGTTGCAATTTGGCTGGGGCCAGATCAGAACCCACCACCCTCGGTATATCCATTGAGCCACAGGTGCCACCCAAGATTTTCTTCCTATTACTAGACCTCAGTCCTTTATTAATTTTCCTGAGTAGAGAGTTTTATTTCTATCAGTGTATCTAATTTTCCATTTTTCACCCTTCCTCCTTTGGAAGGAGCTTCTCTGCTCTTATCATTTCACCTTGTATTGTCTACAAACCCTCTCTGAATTTATATTTCTGTCATGAATCTTCCTTAGCAGTCCATACTTTTACTCTGATTCACCAGCACATTGGATCTGCTCAGATGTCTTTAGCTTTCTTAGGAAAAACTGTATCTTCTAAGCTGTGAGCTAGTAAAAAGAACAATGCTACTACTAAAACAAGCTTCAGGCTCAGTGCCTGTAGCTCAGCAGCTAGGGTGCCAGCCACATACACTGGAACTGAGAGGTTTGAACCCAGCCTGGGCCTGCCAAACAACAATGACAAATACGACCAAAAAATAGCTGGTGTTGTGCAGGCTCCTGTAGTCTCAGCTACTTGGGAGTCTGAGGGAAGAGAATCACTTGAGTCCAAGTGTTGGAGGTTGCTGTGAGCTGTCATGCCACAGCACTCTACCCAGGGTAACATAGTGAGACTCTGTCTCAAGAAAAAAAAGAATACCCAGTCTTCAGCTTACAAAATGGGACTTGAGCTATTGGGCTCATGAAAACACTTGGTGAACCAAACTACTGTAGACAAGCTAAGTAGTATTAGCTGTACATTTAGAAGAGGTAAGATGCTGCATTTATATTTATTATGAACACTTTCATCCTGCCAATTTATAATTGTACTTGCTTATTGATTCAAAATCACTTTTTTGAGGAGGCCTATGTACTGATAAGTGTTTTCACTGTAGATAGCTTATCTTCTGTACTGGACCCTTCTGATTTGATCCTGACTCGAGGAACCTTGGATGAAGCAGATGAGGAAGCAGACAGTGATACTGATGACATTGATCACAGAGGTGAGAGGTGGCAGAGGTGGCTGATGAAAACAGAACAGCTGCTGGTTCTCATGTTCTTTGCTTTGGATTTTTTTACTGTTGAATATACAGCCAGTAATTTGCAAGAGGGAGGATGGTAGAGGATATGGCGCCAGAAAAGTGTTTCCTATGTTGAGAGAGTTCCAGGCTTTTCTACTGAATGGCTAATATTAAGCTGATTATAGGCTCGGCACCTGTGGCTCAAGTGGCTAAGGCACCAGCCACATACACCTAAGGTGGCGGGTTCGAATCCAGC
>NW_003852417.1:18585926-18587383 GCF_000181295.1 Otolemur garnettii
TATTATTAGTCAAGACTTAGCCTCTACTTCCCTAACATCTTGCCCTCAACTCTATACCAGAAATTGCCTGTTTAGCAAGCACAAAGGGAGTGGGGAGGATGTGAACTTGTCCATAGTGGCAGTGGTGTCTCCTTGGCAACCAGTCAATGTTGGTATGAATCTGCTTCACACTGGTTAGTTCATAGCAACTTCCAACTCCTGGGCTTAGGCAATTCTCTTGCCTTAGCCTCCCAAGTAGCTGGGACTACAGGCACCCACTACAAGGCCCAGCTATTTTTTGTTGTAGTTGTCGTTGTTTAGCTGGCCTGGGCTGGGTTCGAATCTGCCAGCCCTGGTCTATGTGGACAGTGTCCTAACCACTGAACTACAGGCATCAAGCCCCTCATGCCCCTTTTTATTCATTCCCCTTTCCAAATACCTTGTTCTGGGCAACAAGTAATTTCTGTTGTAATTTTACTTTTTCCAGAATGCCATATAAATGGGATCACAGGTTTTAGCCTTTTACATTTGACTTTTTCCCACTCAGTATAAGGTCTTGTCATCTACCATGTTGGTGTATTTGTCAGTAGTATGTTCTTTTTTCTTGCTGAGTGATAATTCCTTTATGTGGATGCTTCATAATTTGTTTATTACCCAGCAGATTGACATTTAGGTTGGTTTTAGCTAAAGTAAAGCCACTATAAATATATGCAAATAGGTCTTCTTGTTCGTTAATTTGTTTTGGTTAAAAGTACCTAGGAGTGGTTGGGCATGGTGGCTTATGCCTATAATCCTAGCACTCTGGGATGCTGAGGCAGGTAGATTGCCTGAGCTCCAGAGTTCAGATGAGCCTGAGCAAGAGTGAGTCCCCATCTCTACTAAAATAGAAAAATTAGCTGGGCATTGGAGTAGGCACCTGTAGTCTCAGCTACTAGGGAGGCTAAGACAAGAGGAATGTCTGAGCCCAAGAGATTGAGGTTGCATAGCTCATCATGGTGAGCAATGGTGATGCCAGGGCACCTTAGCCAAGGCAACAGAGTGAGGCTCTGTCTCTAAAAAAAAGAAAGAAAGAAAGAAAGAAATACTTAGGAGTGGGACCTCTTTTGGGGGGACCTCATTAACTACTTTATTACTTTATAAAGGAATTATTCTTCCTGCTTATACAGAAATCATACATTTTTGGCAACATTATAAATAAAAGTGTGCTTCTGGGAAATGTTTCCTTACTGGGGAGAATATTTAGTTTCTTAGAAATAAAGTACTGGGCTCGGCGCCTGTGGCTCAAGTGGCTAAGGTGCCAGCCGCATACACCTGAGGCGGCGGGTTCGAATCCAGCCTGGATCCGCCAAACAACGATGGGTGCAACCAAGAAATGGCCGAGCATTGTGGTGGGCGCCTGTGGTCCCAGCTACTTGGGAGGCAGAGGCAGGAGACTCGCTTGAGCCCAGGAGTTGGAGGTTGCTGTGAGCTGTGAAGCC
>NW_003852417.1:18587996-18589107 GCF_000181295.1 Otolemur garnettii
TATTATTAGTCAAGACTTAGCCTCTACTTCCCTAACATCTTGCCCTCAACTCTATACCAGAAATTGCCTGTTTAGCAAGCACAAAGGGAGTGGGGGAAGATGTGAACTTGTCCATAATGGCAGTGGTGTCTCCTTGGCAACCAGTCAATGTTGGTATGAATCTGCTTCACACTGTTAGTTCATTATAAGACATATAATGGGTTTGCTAACAGAAGTAGGCAAAATATATGATTAATGAATAAGAATCCTTTTTCATTGGTGACTTTGATAAAGAGTTTTTATTTTAATATTGTTGGAAGCCTGCCTATTGTGATTTCAAATTAGACAATTACATAATCACAAATAGATTCACTTCTATTCAACAGAGAGACTTAAAGCCAACTCTCCAGACTTGTCTCAGTAAGAAAGTGATGTTGCTAATTTCCCATGTATACATACCTAGTAACCAGGTACACAGCCAAGCCTTGTGTGTATTGTAGTTTGCAAAGCCTCCTTGGTGATTTACTCAAAGGGCATGGGCTTGGGTCTGGTGCACATTCCATACATAATAGCCATTTATAAGGGATTGTCCTGCCTCCACATTCTTTGCAGTACCCTAAAACATAGTACATTTCTCTCAAGGAATTTGATCTCACTCTAGTCTATAACTTAGTGGTTCTCAGAGTGTGGTCTCTGGACCAGAAATATCACATCACTGGGAAGTTGTTAAAGGTACCTCTCAAAATCAGAACTCTGAGGTTAGGGCCCAGCAATCTGTTTTAGTTAAGTCCTTCATGTGATTCTGGGGCATACTTGTTTGAGAACCAGTGCTCTAACTCAAACAGCTTATAGTCTAATTCCAGGCCAAGTGAATCTCAGATACCAATTCTCACATGACTTGCCTTATCAAAGTACCTTAACTCTTGACCATCTGGTGCCTCTTCTCAAATTTAACATTCTAAAGCATTTTACCATGAAGTGTTAATTTCAATGTTATATACATAATGGGAACCACTGGCCTAAAAACTTGAGCCTGTTTTTTTTTTTTTTTTTTTTTTAGACGAAGCCTCAAGCTATCCCCCTGGGTAGGGTGCTATGGCATCACAGCTCACAGCAACCTCCAACTCCTGGG
>NW_003852417.1:18589673-18592246 GCF_000181295.1 Otolemur garnettii
AAAAAAAAATAAAAAATAACTTGTCTCCGCTATGCTGCAAGCTCCATAAGGGCAAGGACTAAGTCTTCGTCATCTTTGTATCCTTTGCACAGGACCTAGAAAATAATGGTACTCAATAAGTATTTGCTAAACGAATGAATTAAATACCCAGGTGGTCACTTTCATTAACAAACAAGGGGAAATGAAGCTAAGACTGGAACAGGAAGGGTTGTGATAAGTGTGCTAAGCCTTCACAATTACAAATTATGTTAACGGTTAAATAATCTCATTTTACTATCATGTTTGTCTTTATTCTCAATGCACTTAAGGCACTCAATAATATAAAGTTGTACCTTATTTTTGCTTTCTATTAGTCATCTAAATTTTATGAGACTTGTATTGTGCATCAGAAAACCAAACTTCAGCAGCTTAGCATGTTGGCAGCATCCATTACCAAGCCATGGAGCACACATTTGCTAATTACTCCTGATAGCTATAGTGCTACATCATTTACTCAATAAATACTGATAGAGACTATGGATGCCAAGCAAGGCAGGTGATAGGGGGATGGATGAGTAACAACAGTAATGCTTGGACATGTCATAAAGTTGAAAGGTGTGTATTGTTATCCTTTGTAAAAAATACATAGCAGAAGCAATATAGAACTCTGCCAGAGGAATGAACCCCCATCCTCTGATGACCAAACATGCAGCAAATGAAATAAGCACCAGCCTATCTTTGGACAGGACCTGGTTGCTTCATTCCCAAAGAAGAAAATGGAAGAAACAACTGAAAAAGTTTATACAGTGAAAATATTTAAAGCCTGAATCAGCAGAAATAACAAAAAGCAAAAAGGGTTGGATATGTGGAATAAGTCTACAAAAGAAAAAAATCTGTGAATGAGATATAGGAGGGGGCTGTCTGAATAAGCAGGAAGGCTACGGTCACCACCAGTCTCTGATTTTAGGAGACTTCATAAGCAGCAAAAGGAGTTTAAAGATGACTGACAGATAAGCTCAATTGTGTTTAGCTATTTCCTATTAGGTATTAGTACTAGATTCCCAGTGATGTGAACCAAAAATGAATCAAGTTAAATGAAAAAACTGACATCTGATAATTGGCATATATGCATATATTTACTTGTCTTTTCAAATACAGTTTTGAAGTACAACAAACACCTCAATCTTCTCTATAACAGAGGTCAAAGAGGTATGATTCTTCTCAGGTGTGCAAGAGAAATGGCTATACAGAAGCTAAGGAACACGTTTAGTCACAGAAAAGACAATAGTCAGGGATGGTCCTTTGGTCTTCTGATTACTACACCAGCATATTTCACCTGTGAACAGTGGCTTGGTTGTTGTGAAAAATTATAAAAATTGGCTGCAAAAGTAAAATGCAACCTTGTTTAGTTAAATCCAGTTCCTTTGAAATTAGGAAAGCCCCCTGTATGAGGAATAAGAATTAAATCACTGCTTATGGAAACAAATTCTAATACATCAAGCTTTTCTGTAGTAGTTCTAGATAGGAAATCTCCTTTTTTTCTTTTTATATCTTCCTCATCCTCTTCTTGCAGCGCTGGTTGAAAACAGGTGAGGACCCCATGAGGCTATCAGTGGAGTGAGAACCATAGCTGCTGTCTGACTCATCAGGGCTCTGAGGGATCCCAGCTTCACTCATGCCTGACATGGGCTCCTCGAAGACATCACTGCCCAGCACACCATGCCCAGAGACATTGCCTTCTTCACTCTCTTGAGGCTCCATTTTCACGTGGGCCAGATTCCAAAGAGGAGAAGCATTTACCTCTGCACCTAGAAATAGAGGAAAGAACATAGTAATGACCGAAGTGTAGGACAAAGTAGAACAAATATACCACCCAGGCCTGACTAGTGTTCTTTGAACTCACTTTTCACTGAATTTATATGTGGCTGGAGAATATGGTGATTATTCTCTTATACAAAAAGTTAACATCAAAAATCTTCCAATTTTTCCACCTCTTTCCTCTACCCCACTCACCCCCATTTTTCCTAAACCAGGGAAGTAAAACTGTGCAAGTGGAAAGATGCCCTGTTTCATGGCCCCAAAGCAGACACCACCCTGTCTTGTTTGGTTTGGTTTGCCTGTGCTTCCTTCCTTTACGGGCCGTCTTGTCTTCCTGTCTTTTGTTTGGGTCTATAGTCCTCTCACATTATGACAAGTTAATGACCACTACATAATGTCCCTGTATGATCTCCACTGAGAACAGACATGATCTATAACTGCAACAATTGTTTGCTTTTTGTCCTTTCCATCTCCGTGTATGCTAGCAACCCCACTGTTATTCACTTCTTCCATGGTGAAAGGCTTTCTGCCCAACATTTTTTTTTCAGACTATTAGGGGGTACACATGTTTTGTTTACATACTTTGTTTTTGTACAGATTGAGTCAAAGTTATAAAGTGTGCCCTTTACTCAGGTAGCATACCCAATAAGTGTGAATTTACCCATCCCCTCATCCCCCCTCCCTCACTTGATTTTCATTGAGAATTACTTCCACTTAAGTAATGGTTGATGAGTTCCAATTTGGTATTGAATACACATTGTTTGTTTCTCCACTCT
>NW_003852417.1:18592454-18593675 GCF_000181295.1 Otolemur garnettii
CCCGGCTATTTTTTGGTTGCAGCCATCATTGTTGTTTTGGCGGGTCCGGGCTGGGGATTCGAACCCCCCACCTTAGGTGTACGTGGCTGGCGCCTTAGCCGGTTGAGCTATAGGCGCCTAGCCAGATAACTTTTTTTTAATGGCCAAGTAGTACTCTATGGTACGCATATACTACATTATTAATCCACTTATGTATTGATGGGCACTTGGATTGTTTCCATGTCTTTGCAATTGTGAACTGAGCTGCTATAAACATTTGAGTTCAGGTGTCCTTCATAGAAAGGACACTTTCTATGTGTCCCAACACTTTTAAAAGTATGGCCTAATTTCAATCAGACCACATCTGAAGATTTGCTATTTGAGTTATTTGTGTATCGATGAAATGACAATTTATAGTTGTAAACAACTGAGTGCTCAGACTAATTTGCAACCTAACTGACTCAAGTAATGAGTCAGCTTCCAAAGTCTTATCTGGAAGAAGACACCAGCTGCTTTTAACTGAGAAGCTCTATTTTAACATCTCACTTCTGATTTGTTAGGAGTACTTTAGCAAGGAAATCCAACTATGCAAATATCCTTGAGCAATTAACACTTCTCCAGCTGTCTGGTAGTTGTCTTATTCAATTAAGTATAAGCATCAAAGGACCAATACAGAAAACTAAAGGAAGAAGGGGTTATCTGCTTAACCAACTGGACGAGCTGAATCAACCTGGTAATTAACAAGACAAGGTATATTGTATCTATTTCTTAACGAGGGATTATTTTAAAGAATGCCTATAAAGCTGGGCTAGTCTTCTCTTCACTAATTAGAAAGAAAAGAATGTTGGTATCACTAGATCAGTGACGCTGTATTTGTTTTAGGACTTCCATTCTGCCCAGTCCTAATTTTGTTCTCCTACTTCCAGAATTTGATTCCAAAAAGCAAAAAGTATGGAGTTCAGCAGATGTTCCAGAATCAGAGTAAGTTTATTTCTCTTACTTGAAGCCTGTGGTGAAGCTTCAACCTCCAGGTTAGATGGAAAGCGCTCACTCTGAACCCCAAGGACTCCCATGGGTAGTGACTGGTCCCCAGAAGCAAGGTCAGCCTCCAGTTCTTCACTGACAGGAAAGGTGATGTCACTCACAGGTTCCTCCTTTATCTTCACAGGTTTAGTGTCCTCTGTGGCTTTCTCAGGATTGACAATCCTTTCATATTCTTCAGAAAGCTGCTTACTAATCTGT
>NW_003852417.1:18594006-18595644 GCF_000181295.1 Otolemur garnettii
GCTGGGGATTCGAACCTGCCACCTTAGGTGTATGTGGCTGGCGCCTTAGCCACTTGAGCCACAGGCGCCGAGCCAAGAACCTATCTTGTTAACTGTGTCTACCACAATGTCTGACTCATAATAGGCACTCAATAAATACTTGTTGAATAAAGGGATACTACTTGCATCTCTCAGATTCCACATACCTATGAATAATTTCTTCCAGAGGAATATTAATAAACGAGGCTGTTCATTGCCTAAAGGAGGTCCTTTGTATCTGGCCAGAAACAACTACGGCTGGGAGAAAATTATGTTAAGTTCAATTGGTTTTGAAAGCCAGTGTTGTAGGATCCAGGTGAACACCCCCAGACTGGATGGACATCTATTCCCATTCTCCACAGCATCACCTCACCTGTAGCATGTAACTGTGATAGTCCTTGATGCGATGCTGCCAGAACTTCTGGAGGGAGAGCACACTGCCAATACCCACTTCATGGAATACCTGCTCCATAACATCAGGGAAAGGAGTCTGTCCCAGCTGGGCCTCCCGATCCACAGCAAATCGCAGCAACTTGGTGAACTTAAGGCAATACTCATGTGCCACATCAGTTAGGGTCTCCAGGACACTTTCATTAGCACATTCGAAGCCTGCGTGGGCCAGGATTGTGGCTACTGCCTGGTAGAGGAGCTGCCGACAGGAGTGCCAGCTGAGTTCAGTCACAGGTTCCCCTTTTCCACTGAAAGTGGAGACATGGTAGTGTTATTAGTGCTCTTACAAAGGGGTGACCAACAGTTCTGTCTTCCCTAGGAGTTTTACAATCCAGCCAAACCACTGGCTCAGCTTTCCAGGGAAATTCTACCCAAGTTACATAGCTCAGTTTCATCCTGCTGCTATCAGGGCATGTCTCAGCAACTTGCAGCCTTACCTCTGAGTTCCTCCAATTTCATAGTTTGAACAGGCAATTCATATTTACAATAAGCAATATAAAAGGTATCTATTTTGATCACTTTTAGGTTTAAGTTTTAACAGTATGCTCAGACACTGCTCAATGATGCCCTAGTTACTTCACCACAACATAGTTTCCAGATGTGCTGGGCAATATATGGACTTTCAGAAATTCACACTTCTAGTCAGGAGAGTCTTATATAATTACAAAATACCATTTTTAAAACTGAAAAGGCAACTCAATTTCGTAAAAGCAATTTAAAACATATATAGCTTACAAATATTTTCATCCTACTCTATGCTGTAAAAGAGTTCATATTATTATTCCTGTTTTCCAGGAGAGGAAATTGAAGTTCAGAGGGACTGACTTGCCAAAAGTTTAGGTATTGTTAGCAAGTGGCGGAACTTCTGATTCTAGTTCCTATATTTTTCATAATATATCATTTTTTCACCCCTAATTGCTACTGCAAAAATCTTAATCTTTCCAAGAGAAAACCTCAGAAAGCTGTTTGATCTCCTAAAATAATTTTTAAGAAGCTTTTAATAATTTACTTGTCTCCTGAAATTTCCCATCTGGCTTCTGCCTCCCCCAGACAAAAGAATTTATTTTATAGATAAAAATAAAATACAGCACAGAAAATCACATTTCCTTGGTTTGTATCTGGCATGTGCCATCATGTATTGCACAGAAGTGCCTAAGGACTTATCTACCC
>NW_003852417.1:18596000-18597305 GCF_000181295.1 Otolemur garnettii
AGTCACAGCTCACAGCAACTTCAGACTCCTGGGCTCAAGCAATTCTCTTCCCTCAGCCTCCCAAGTAGCTGGGACTACAGGCGCCTGCCACAACATCCGGCTGTTTTCTTGTTGCAGTTGTTGTTTAGCTGACCCAGGCTGGGCTCAAACCCACCAGCCTCAGTGCATATGGCTGGTGCTACAGGCGCCGAGCCTACCCACTTAACTATTTTCTGTTCAGTAGCAATCACTGCAAATCATACAATGATTTGAAAATAAGATAACCAATTGCCAAATAACTTTTCATTTAATTTTTTCTTTTTTTGAGACCGAGTCTAGAGTGCCATGGTGGCAGCCTAACTCACACCAATCTCAAATTCCTGGGTTTAAGCAATCCTCCTGCCTCATTCTCCCAAGTAGCTGGGATTATAGGTCCCCACCACAATGCCTGGCTAATTTTTTCTTTCTTTCTTTTTTTTCTTTTTCTTCTTTTTTTTTTTTGAGACAGAGTCTTACTCTGTTAATCTGGGTAGAATGCCATGGCATCAGCATAGTTCACAGCAACCTTAAACTCTTGGGCTCAAGCATCCTCTTGTCTCAGGCTCTCTACTTTTTAGTAGAGACAGGGTCTTATTCTTGCTCAGGCTGGTCTTGAACTCCTGAGCTCAAGCAGTCTGCCAGCCTTGGCCTTCTAGAATGCCAGGATTATAGGTGTGAGCCACCACACCCAGCCTAATGCAGCAAAATGTTAATCACTGATGAATGCAGTTGAAGGGTATATGGATGCCCATTTTAGGACTATTTAAATTTTTCAGTAGGTGTGACAAATTTCAAAATGAAGAAAAAGTAATTTATACTCTTACTTCTTAAACCATTATTAAAATGAAAATATACAATTTAAAAATTTTTGTATAGACTGTGGATTCCTAATACCAGAATAAGTTCACAAATTCCAACTTGAAGATACTGAACAAAAATCATAGAATACATTTTACATTAGAGAGAAAGACTATAAGATCTATAAGGCCATGCCCTTTTTTTACATACCAGTGTATTTCCTTGCTCCTAGGAAAGTATTTACTATATAGTAGGTACCAAATAAGTATTTGTTGCATTAGAAAATTAAAAAGGCCCAGTGGCTCACATCTGTAATCCCAGCACCTTGCCTCAGCCTCCCAAGGAGCTAGGACTACAGGTGCCCACCACAACACTTGGCTATTTTTAGAGACACAGTCTCACTCTGGCTCAGGTTGGTTGAAACCTATGAGCTCAGGCAATTCACCCACCTCAGCCTCCCAGAGTGCTAGAATTACAGGTGTGAGCCAC
>NW_003852417.1:18597340-18599332 GCF_000181295.1 Otolemur garnettii
GGCCAAGGAGTTCAAGACCAGCCTTGGCAACACAGTGAGACTATCTCAACAACAATAATATATATACTGTGGATTCTATTTTTTTTGAGAGTGTCTCACTTTGTCAACTTCAGTAGAGTGCTGTGACGTCATAGCTCACAGCAACCTCAGACTCCTGGACTTAAGCGATTCTTTTGCTTCAGCCTCCCAAGTAGCTGGGACAACAGGCCTCCACCACAAAGCCTAGCTATTTTTCTTTCTTTCTTTTTTTTTAGAGACTAGGTCTTGCTCTGGCTCAGGCTGGTCTTGAACTTGTGAGCTCAGGGCAATCCACTTAGCCTCAGCATCCCAAATGCTGGGATTATAGGCATGACCCACAGTGCCTGGCCTACACTCTGGATTCTAAAGATTAAAGTTTAGCCAGGTACAGTGTGACTTCACACCTATAAATCCTAGCACACCTAGCAAGTACCACACCTATAATCTGGGAGGCAGAGGTAGGAAGATTACTAGAGCTCAAGAGTTTAAAAACCTGAGCAGTAGCAAGACCTCATCTCTACTAAAAACAGAAAAAATTAGCTGGTATTGTGGTTGGTGCCTGTAGTCCCAGCCACTAAGGAGGCTAAGGCATGAGGATCACCTAAACCCAGGAGTTTGAGGTTGCTGTGAGCTATGATGACACCACAGCACACTAGCCTGGGCAATAAAGTGAGACTCTGTCTCAAAAAATAAATAAATAAATAGATAGATTGAGGTTAAAAACTTAAACTTCCCACTAATTACCTGAGAAATCTTGGCAAGTCAATTGCTCTTATCCTCAGCTATCTCATGTGGAAATGGAAACTGTATTAGTCTTAACAGGGTTGTTGGGAAGATTATCTGAGAAAAGCAAGATATAGCAAAGCTTTGCCTTACCGATAAAAGTCACTCTCTGGGTCACTGTGCCGGATCTGGAATAGTGCATTAGGATTCTTACAATCTAAAGGTAGGAGATCATCAGGGAGAGGAGGTGACCCAGGGCAGGAAGGAAGAGGTTCACTCTCCTCAGTCTTTACTCCTTCTGTCTGCTGCTGATTCTGGGCCTGAGCTGTGGCAATAAGGTTGCGAAGACGTCGGTTGTGTTGGATCAACTGAATGGTATGGATGGTGAGGCTGCATGGCTCTGAGGGGATGTCTAGCATAGTTGGGGGCTTGGGCTTGTTGGCTGAGGGTTGGTGCAGGGGTGGGTCATGAACTTCTACCAGACGGAACTCCCGTGGAAGCAGATCAAAGGAACTTCTGTTGGTTTGGCTTGATGATATTGGTATCTCTCCCCAGTATCTCAACATTTTAGGATAAGGAAAGAAGAAGTCTCCAGTTAAATGTAGATGAAATCGTAAAAGCAATGTATTTAAATATCTGGCAACTGTAGGTTATAGGCTTCTATAGAGGAAAATATTAGGTCTAGCCAGTTGTCTATGTAAAAAGGACGCTATTCAAGACCACTTAGAAAAATGTCAGCATCAAGAAAACTGTAGGACCAAAGATGTTCTCCCTAAAGAAATTAAGAAAGAAATATAACTGTTACACGCAGGTCATTATCACTCAATGGCAATTCTTACTGGACTGAATCACAAGGTAGAATTTGGGTCATTAGTAGACTAACAGCTACAAAATTATCTGGGGCTCTAGTATCCATGTTTTCCATCTCATCCAACTCATGACCCAACACCCAGCCTGCCCAGTCCTGAGCAATTTGCAAGACATGACATAAATATGCGATGTAAGCATTTCTCAGGTATCTTAATATATCTGTGCTGGATCAATAGGAGAAACAGGAGTGAAGTTAAAGGCAGTAAGAGGTAGTTCATATTCTGTCTCTCAGGCATGGTCCTGGTAGAAAAATTTATGAGTCACTCATCTAAATGGTATTATGCTTTAAACTTCTGACATATAGAGGGAAAAATCACAGATTTCTGCTGCTTTCTATTATCTCCCTTTGTTTCCAATCTGTTCTTTTTTTTTTTTTTTTTT
>NW_003852417.1:18600193-18605321 GCF_000181295.1 Otolemur garnettii
GCTCACAGCAACCTCAAACTGTTGGGCTTAAGCGATTCTCTTGCCTCAGCCTCCGAAGTAGCTGGTCCTACAGGCGCCTGCCACAACGCCCGGTTATTTTTTGTTGCAGCTGTCATTGTTGTTTAGCTAGTCCAGGCTGGGTTTGAAGCGGCCAGCCTCCATGTATGTGGCTGGCCCCATAACCACTGTGCTATTGGCGCTGAGCCCTGATATTCATTCTTAAGTATAGCTTAAGTCATCACCCTCCATCACTTCCCCAGTACATCTCCCTTTCTATATTCTCACAGCACTCTGCATGTCTCTGTCACAGCATTTATCCTTAGATTTTAACTACCACTTAGCTTATTTATTCATTTAGTCTTCTACCTACCTGCTACGATCACGATCTCAGCACACAGTAATATCTGGCACTTTAGCAAATGCTTACTCTATGCAAGACTTCACTTTTATTGTTTAATACAATTTTCCTAAGAATCCTATGAAACTGATAGTATTATTCTACCCATTTTTCAGATGTGATAGCTGAGGCCCAGGGTCTTGCGCAATGTCACAATTGATGACACTCTCCAGGGTCTGCACTCTTAACCACTTAACTGTACTGCCTCAATAATTAGTCTTCGGACGTATAAATGAATGAACGAAATAAAAGAAATATTTCCCTCTTCCTACTCTCATTGACATGCACACGAAAGACAAGCACCATACCTAAGGAATGTCCAAATTCCCGGGGGGAGAGGGTGGCGTCCTCGGTCTGGTTCAGCGGGCGCAGGCGCCAATCACCGGGTCCTGCGGTTGCCCGACATCCAGGGCAGCCAGAAGATGGAGAGGTCCGGCTCTGAATCGACCCGAGGAGGTGCCCCTATTCTCTGCTGCGTCATAGAAGCTCCTGGGCGGCTTTCGGACCCCGAGTGGCCCCAGGCAAGGGTCGCGTCAGGCCCGGAAAGCTGTTTTGTTGATAAGTGGTCCAAGACTGCCGGAAGCGTTTCTTCTCATTTAGGCTATGCCACAGGAAGTCATTACCATCCTGTAGCAACCTCTAAAGACGTCCCCATTCTGCTCAACACCGCCACAGCCTTTCTCTGGTTTTCTGTTATTTTGACTTTCCAGCGTTACGTACCACTTCACAACGCTCTGGGTCGCGAAGAGGCAGTTCACCACCGCTGCCCAGAGAAATCCCTGAGAGTCTGGGAGAGAGAGACGTCGGGGGAACGAAGAGGCCGAAGGGTGAGGTTTCTAGGAAAAGATTTCGGGACTGCACCGGCTGAGTGAGGATGGCTGATGGTCCTTCTCAGTCGGAGCCGGCGGCCCCGCAGGAGCTCAGCGGAGCCTTCAAGAAGCCGTCTCTGCCCGTCCCTCTAGCGCCGCGGGATAAAGCCCCGGCTGCTAGTCCCTCGGATTCTGAGGAGGCGAAGAGAGAAAGGCCCACGGAACTGCGGGACCCGGATTCCGGGCAGCCTGACGTCCCGTCACTTCAGCCGGACAGTGGGGACACGCGGAGTCCACAGGAGGAGCAGCCACGTCCCTCCGCACCATCTCCTTGCCCTGGCGGTCCGGCCCGGCCTGCCCCCTACCAAGAGCCGCCATGGGGCGGCCCGACCACGGCCCCTTACAGCCTGGAGACCCTGAAGGGCGGCACCATCCTCGGCACCCGCAGCTTGAAGGGGACGAGTTACTGCCTCTTCGGGAGGCTGTCCAGCTGCGACGTGTGCCTGGAGCACCCTTCTGTGTCCCGGTACCACGCTGTGCTGCAGCACAGGGCGTCGGGTCCAGACGGACAAGGCGACGGCCACGGGCCGGGCTTCTACCTCTACGATCTGGGAAGCACTCATGGCACTTTTCTCAACAAAACTAGAATCCCACCCCGCACCTATTGTCGGGTCCGCGTCGGACATGTTCTTCGCTTTGGAGGCAGCACCCGTCTCTTTATCCTGCAGGTAAGTAGAAAAACCTAGAATTGAAATCTCAGGAGCTCATCGCGCTGCGTTCCTAAGCTGCTTAAGTTTTTGTTGGGGAAAGAAATTCTCCCAGACAGCGATTACCCAGGTGGAGGAATCAATCTGGTTCCTCATCTCTAGACCTCTCTACACATTGCCATATTTCTGAGAGTAACTTGCACGATACTGAAGTCTGAAAGAACTTTTTTGCTTGGTTCATAAGGGACCAGAGGATGACCAAGAGGCAGAATCCGAGTTAACCGTAACGCAGTTGAAGAAATTGCGCAAACAGCAGCAAATGCTGTTGGAGAAGAAGATGCTAGGAGAAGACTCAGATGAAGAGGAGGAAATGGATACCAGTGAAGGGAAGAGAAGTACCAGTAGCCAAGATGATGAGATGGGTTGCACCTGGGGAATGGGTAAGAAATTAAATTTGCTGACAGAGGTTAATATTGGGTTCATTACTAGTACTGCCCTTGAATGTTTTTTTCATATTTTCTTGACTCATTGAGGTAAATAGGGCAAACATAATTTGCACTTTACTGATGTGGATTTCTTTTAGCTTGTTTTTCATGCACTCTAGTTCAAAACTTAACCTCAAGTGGTTAAGGTACCTCAGTGGCTCACACTGGTAATCTTAGCACTTTGGGAGGCAGAGGGGGTGGATTGCTCGAGCTCATGAGTTTGAGACCAGCCTGAGCAAGAGCGAAATCCCATCACTTAAAAAATGGCAGTTTTTTTTGTGGCAAAGGCCTGAGTTCCCACTCCTCCGGAGGCTGAGTGGATCTCTTGACACCACAGCAGTCTACCCAGTGTGACAGAGTCAGACTGTTTCCAAAAAAAAAAAAAAGACCAAAAAACCCCAGTTAACCTCAGCATACAATTAACTTATTTTTACCATTTAATTGTAAAAATATTTATAAATATTTGTTATTAAGTATTGACCTTGTGCTATATATATAACTATCACTGGAGGGGGTGGAACTATATTTGGTCAGATAAATGGAAGTTAATGTAGGATAGTCTCTTGGTTTTTTTGTATTTTGTGAAAATATTCTGAATGTGGAATATCTTCTAATCACAGAAAGCTGGTCCCTTAGCAAAAAAGAATAAATTGAATTTTCTATCACACTAGACATTTTGGAGGATATTCAGAAGATAGGAGTATAAAAAGATAGAAGAGGGCCTTAATATGAAGTTGGGAAGAGAAAATAAATATTATGAAATTATTTGTAAGTACCAAACAAAAGCTAGAAACCATAAGTATGCTAGAGTACAAGGTTCAGAGCAGGGAGCAATCACTGAGCTCTTGTGTTGTCTAATATGGTAGCCGCTATCCATATGTGGTTACTGAGCACCTGCAAAACGGCTAGTCCACATTGACATGTGCTGTATGTGCAAAATACACACTGAATTTCAAAGATTCAGTCTGCAAAAAGAATGTAAAATGTCTCATTCATAATATAATACAGTATACATAGAGGGTGCCAAAATGTATAGATGTTTTCAGAAAACAAAAAACTGTATGAAAATTATAATACTCAATATTCACCAGTAAGAAGGGCAGCACCTGTGGCTCAGTGAGTAGGGCACCAGCCCCATATACAGAGGGTGGTGGGTTTAAACCTGGCCGGGCCAAACTACAACAAAAAAATAGCTAGTCGTTGTGGCGGGTGCCTGTAGTCCCAGGTACTCGGGAGGCTGAGGCAAGAGAAACACCTAAGCCCAAGAGCTGGAGGTTGCTATGAGCTGTGATGCCATAGCACTCTACCTAGGGCGACAAAATGAAACCTGTCTCTAAAAAAAAAAGAAAGAAAAGAAAAGATGAATATGACTCAAGTTTGAGCTCCTCTTTTATTTTTATTTATTTTTGTTGTTGTTATTGAGACAGAGTCTTACTGTGTCGCCCTCAGTAGAGTGTTATGCGTCACAGCTCACAGCAACCTCAAACTCTTGGGCTTAAGCAGTTCTCTTGCCTCAGCCTCCCAAGTAGCTGGTCCTACAGGCGCCCACCACAACACCCGGATATTTTTTGTTGCAGTTGTCATTGTTTAGCAGGCCCAGGCTGGGTTCGAACCTGCAAGCCTCTGTGTATGTGGCTGACGCTGAAACCTCTATGCTATGGGCACTGAGCCTGAGCACCTCTTTTAATTGCAGAAGTTAAACATGGGTTTAGTATTACAATTTTAGCATTACAAACTCTTGGACTCCAGCAATACTGTTGCCTCAGCCTCCCGAGTAGCTAGGACTACAGGTGCACACCAAAACACCCCTCTGTTTCTTAGAGATGGGGTCTCACTGTTGCTCAGGCTGATCTCGAACTTGTGAGCTCAAGCAATCCACCTGCCTTGGTATCCTGGAGCGCTAGGATTATAGGCGTGAGCCACCGCTCCTGGCCTACATGTATTTTTTGAGGTAGGATCTTGCTCTGTTGCCCAGGCTAGAGTAGTTCAGTGACATCATCATAGCTCACTGCAACCTTGAACTTCGGGGCTCAAGAGATCCTCCTGCCTTAGCCTCTTAAGTACTTGGGACTATAGGTGTGCACCATCTACCCAGTTTTGTTACATTCTTCAGGCTATTCTGCAAATGCTGGCCTCAAGCAGTGATTCTGCCTTGGCCTTCCAAAGTGCTAAGATTATAGGCATGAGCCATTGCAGCCAGTCCAATATTTTTATATTGATTGCAAGTTGAAATAACAATAATTTCATTTCTTTCTTAATAATTTTTTAATGTGGCTAATAGAAAATTTAAAATTGCGTCTGTGTCTTTTGTTATATTTCCATCGAACAGCACTGACTTAGGTCATTGGGAAACTTTATAAGCAGAAGGATTTAGAGCTGGAACTTGAAGAAAGGGAAAAGCTGTTATGAAGTTGAGCATTGGGACTGATATTCAGAATAGGAATTGATACTAAGGGAGTAATGAGCAGACCAGTCTACTAGGCAGATATGAAACTATGAGGAAATTGTATTGGAAACAAAGTAGTATACTTGAGTGTGAGAGAAGGAGAATGCCAGGCTGAGGAGCTCAGATTTTTTCCCACAGTGTGTTTGGTAATTTTGCTTTTATTTTATTTTATTTTATTTTACTTTTTTCAACACAAACAAGTTTGATAAAATATGGAACGCTTGGCTCGGCGCCTATAGCTCAACCGGCTAAGGCGCCAGCCACGTACACCTAAGGTGGCGGGT
>NW_003852417.1:18605585-18611535 GCF_000181295.1 Otolemur garnettii
CTGTATAGTTCCAATTTTAGTATATGTGCTGCTGAAGCAAGCACAATAATTTTGCTTTTAAAATATAGTGATGGAGAAAAAAAAATTAAGATGCCATGAAAACAAGTTCTGACTTGTCATACAATTTAGAAAACCTGAAGATGGTTACCAGTGGTTTTTTGGTTATTTCAGCTCCCTTCCCCCAAGTATGTATTTTTCTTTTCATTCCAGGTAACTGTATCTTTATGCAGCCTGAAAGAGTAGTGGGTGTCATTCAGATAGTCTTCTCACATCTGATTATCTTTCCTTTCTTTTCCTGTAGGAGAAGACGCTGTAGAGGATGAGGCTGAAGAGAATCCCATTGTCTTAGAGTTTCAGCAGGAAAGGGAGGCCTTTTATATAAAGGATCCGAAAAAGGCTCTGCAAGGTTTTTTTGACCGAGAAGGTATGTAAACAGATTCTGCCAGTAAAATGGATCCATAGCAATGTTGTTTTCTAGTCCTTTAGGTACAGCTGTATACTTAGAAATGCTATATTTTATTTGCTATCCTTTTGGTTTAGTTCTTGCCCTTGTGGCCAGTTGCTTCAGGTTTATTTAAAAAATTGTTCCTCATTATTATAGTGGTAGAAAAAAAAAGAAAATCACAAAAATTCTTTTAGCTTTTCGTCTCATCTTGGAAAAAAGGAACTATTTTTTTCTTGACTGATTTCATTCTTCTAAAAAGATAGGACTTTGGTGGTAGGAAAATTGAGCCAATTTCTTATAATTTGTTATTCCCAATTCACCTGATCTTTTGTAATTCCTAACAAGGATTTTAATTTTATTTAATTAATTAATTTTTTATTTTTTAAGAGACAGAGTCTCACTTTATTGCCCTGGGTAGAGTGCTGGGGCATCACAACTCACAGCAACCTTCAACTCCTGGGCATAGGCAATTCTCTTGCCTCAGCCTTCTGGGTAGCTGAAACTATAGGCACCCCCCAACAACCCCTAGCTATTTTTTGTTGCAGTTTGGCTGGGGCTGGGTTTGAACCTGCCACCCTCGGTATATGGGGCTGGTGCCCTACCCACTGAGCTACAGGCGCCACCCTGGATTTTGACTTTAAATGATTTTTTAAAAATATTTCTACAGGCTCGGCACCTGTGGCTCAAGCGGCTAAGGCGCCAGCCACATACACCTAAGGTGGCGGGTTCGAATCCCCAGCCCGGGCCCGCCAAACAACAATGATGGCTGCAACCAAAAAATGGCCAGGTGTTGTGGCAGACGCCTATAGTCCCAGCTACTTGGGAGGCTGAGGCAGGAGACTCGCTTGAGCCCAGGAGTTGGAGGTTGCTGTGAACGTGATGCCATGGCACTCTACCCAGGGGGATAGCTTGAGGCTCCGTCTCAAAAAAAAAAAAAAAAATTCTACAGGGGATTGTTTGAGCAGAGATACTTTGAGAGAACATTTATGTGTATGTACGTGTATGTGATATAGGACAGGTGGTGCCCCAGCCAGCTCAGCCTGTGGCACAGCCAGCACAAACACCAGCGGGCTAACGGGTAGGCAGGGGGTCCGGTAGAAGGCTCCAGTAGCTGGAGGGTCCAGACAACTGCTGGAGAGAGGGTAGCACCTTAGGTCTCCCTCCCCTTGTACTTCCTGCTGCACTGGGAACCCCACCTTTCCTAGGCCTGGTCAAGTTCATGTAAGTTTCCTAGGCCTGATAATGAAAGGGATTGTAGCCATTCATTAACTGAGGCTAAATGTAACTTTAGAGAACCCTTGCCCCTCTACATGTAACAACTGAGTTCCCACTAAATGTAACAACTGAGTTCCTGCTCCCTGAGGCTAAATGTAACAACTGAGTTGGCTAAATGACCTCCTTTGACTATATATAGCCCTGGGCAAAGAGCCCAGAGAGAGACAGAGGGGAGCAAGAAAGCTTGTTCCCCCACCTGGGTTCTCTCTGCCAGGAACTTTGGTATTTTTTGTATTTTTTTTCTTTTCTATAAATAAATCCTGTCTTAACCCTGATCTGTGGTCCATGGATTCATTCCCCTAATCACTGAGACCAAGAACCCTTAAAGACAAAAGTCCAGTATCATATGTATGTGTAATATGTATATTTTTTATATATGTGAACTGGCTGCTGTCTACCCTAAATACTTATGCTGATAAAATAACCACTAAAGTTTATAATTTATAAAAAGTATAAAAACCACTATACAGTGAACAAAGCTATATTTGGAGAGTTGTCTGTTTCAATCTGCATTTGCTTTCTTCTCTGCCTCAAACTCATTCTAATTTTATTATCAGATGATAATCCCTAGGAATGAGAAAATGAATGCATTGAGATTTATTATTCAGTGTAGTTTAGGAAGTATTTAACCTTCAATCTCATTTTTCATACCAACTAGTGATTTTCAGATCCTATTAAAATTGTTTTGCCTTTTTTCTCCACAGGAGAAGAATTAGAATATGAATTTGATGAACAAGGACATAGCACTTGGCTCTGCAGGGTGAGGTATGTTCTCTTCTTATTAGTGTCCATTTTCTGGAAAGTGGCCAATTTCAGGCTTAATTTATGGTTATAGGCAACAACCCAAAGAGTAATTTTAGTTTTAATTTTAGGCTTTTCCTAAATTTGGCCCTGAATAGGTTAGTAACATTTATGATATTGGGGGTCATGTGGGATGAATGGAGGTAAGGTTTGAAGTCCAACCTTGGCAAGATAGAACAAGATGAATTGAGAGATTGAAAAACTATCTAAAAAAAACCCATGTTAGTTGTTTTCATGAGATTGGAGCTTAGTGCTATGCCATAATTCCCACCAAACTAATGCAGATTACCTGTGGATGATTCAACTGGAAAACAACTGGTGGCTGAGGCTATTCACTCAGGAAAGAAAAAAGAAGCAATGATCCAGTGCTCACTGGAAGCTTGTCGGATCCTTGATACTTTGGGATTGCTACGGCAGGAAGCAGGTCAGTATGTAGGAGTCCTTTTTCTTTAAAAGAAAAGAAGGAAAATTTAACATCAAAGGTAATAAAACCTCTTTATGGTGGAAAATGTAAACTGTGCAGAATATTTTAAAGTGTAAAGAAAAAAGTCCTGATCATAATACCCTAAGGTAGCCATTATTCATATTCTCCCAGGCCTTTTCTATGTATATATAGACATGTTTAGAACTAGATCCTTTAACAAAAAGCAAACCCTCCTCAGCTCCTGTAGCTCAGTGAATAGAGCGCCGGCCACATACACCAAGGCTGGCGGGTTTGAGCCTGGCCCAGGCCAGCTAAACAATGACAACTGCAACCAAAAAATAGCCGGGCATTGTGGTGGGTGCCTGTAGTCCCAGCTACTTGGGCGGCTGAGGCAAGAGAATCGCGTAAACCCAAGAGTTTGAGTTTGCTGTGAGCTGTGACACCACGCCACTCTACTGACAGTGACATAGTGAAATTCTGTCTTAAAAAAAAAAATTGCCTTACACAAATATAATCATTTACTCATACTCTTTTGTGACTCACTTTTTTTTTTTTTTGAGACAGAGTCTCACTTTCTTGCCCCTGGTAGAGTGCTGTGACATAGCTCACAGCAACCCCAAACTCTTTGAGTTCAAGCAGTCTTCTTGCCTCAGCCTCCCAAGTAGCTGGGACTACAGGTGCCTGCCACAATGCCTGGCTGTTATTTATTTATTTATTTATTTATTTTTGAGACAGAGCCTCAAGCTGTCCCCCTGGGTAGAGTGCTGTGGCATCACAGCTCACAGGAACCTCCAACTCCTGGGCTCAAGCGAGTCTCCTGCCTCAGCCTCCCAAGTAGCTGGGACCACAGGTGCCCACCACAACGCCTAGCTATTTTTTGGTTGCAGCCATTGTTGTTGTTTGGCGGGCCCGGGCTGGATTTGAACCCACCACCTTAGGTGTATGTGGCTGGCGCCTTAGCCACTTGAGCCACAGGCGCCAACCCTGGCTGTTTTTTAGAGATGGGGTCTCATTCTTGTCTCGAACTCTTGAGCTCAGGTGATCTACCTGCCTCAGCCTCCCAGAGTGCTAGCATTACAGATGTGAGCCAGTGCACGGGACCTACAGCCTTGGATTTATATTCTCTCTTCCTTTCCTTTCCTTTCCCTTTTCTTTTTCTTTCAAAATATGCTGACTTGGTTGGGCATGTTGGCTTACTCTTGTAATCCTAGCACTTTGGGAGGCTAAGATGGGAGGATTGGTTGGACTTAGGAGTTTGAGACCAGCCTGAGCAAGAGCAAGACCCTGTCTCTACCAAAAATAGAAAAAGTTAGTCAAGTGTTGTGGCTGTATGTCAGCTCCTCAGGAGGCTGAGGCAAGATGATTGCTTAAGCTCAGGAGTTTGAAGTTGCAGTGAGTTGTGATAATGTCACAGCACTCCACTCAGGGTGAGAGAGTGAGACTGTGTGTCAAAAACAAAAATAAAGGCTCAGTGTCCAGCACACAGTGGGTAGGAAGTCAGCTACCAGGGCTGGCAGGTTTGAACCCACCCTGGACCTGCTAAAAACAAGTGTGGCTCAGTGCCTGTAGCTCACCGGCCAGGACACCAGCCACATACGCTAGAGCTGGTAGGTTCCAATCCAGCCTGGGCCAACTACAACCACAAAATAGCTGGGCATTGTGGCGGGCACCTGTAGTCTCAGCTACCTGGGAGACTGAGGCAAGAAAATCACTTAAGCCCAAGAGTCTAAAGTTGCTGTGAGCTGTGACACCATGGCACCTACTGAGAGTGACATAGTGAGACTCTGTCTCAAAAAAAAACCAAAAAGACCTAAAATTAAAAAAATAAAATCAGCTGACTTTAAGATCCATATTCTCTTAACTTCCTTGAAAAGAGAGTCTCTTTGCCCCTATGAGGTAAAGATTCTTACTGATTTTATTGGCTCTGGTCACATGATTACCCCTAAACCAGAAGAAATGGAAGAGTTGTTTTTTTGTTTTTTGTTTTTTGAGACAGAGTCTCACTATGTCTCCCTCAGTAGAGTGCTGTGGCATCACAGCTCACAGCAGCCTCAAACTCTTGGGCCTATGTGATTCTCTTGCCTCAGCCTCCCAAGTAGCTGGGACTGCAGGCACCCTAACAACACCTGGCTATTTTTAGAAACAAGGTCTTGCTCTGGCTTAGGCTGTCACCTGCCTTGGCCTCCCAGGGTATGAGGATTACAGGCATGAGCCACTGTGCCTGGCCTCAAAGAAGTTTTGATTTGCATTTCTCTGATGATTAGGGATGATGAGCATTTTTTAATGTTTTTTGTTCTTTGGGGGTTTTTTTTTGCTATTTCTCTGTCTTATTGTTTTTTTTTCTTTTTTAAAAACTTGTTTCTTTATCAATTATTTTATCCTCTTCTAGTATCTCGGAAAAGGAAAGCCAAGAACTGGGAGGATGAAGACTTTTATGATAGTGATGACGACACATTCCTTGATCGAACTGGCCTGGTTGAGAAGAAACGACTGAGCCGAATGAAGAAGGCTGGCAAGATTGACGAGAAGCCAGAGACCTTTGAATCACTGGCAAGTTTTATTTATAAAAGTGGCTGTGGTAGATTAATTTTCAAATAAGATAATGTATTATTGAAATACGTTATGTGATAATTACTATTTTTCAAGTGGTAGTATTAAAATCTGGTACTGAAGTATAACTTTTGTGATCCATAAATTTAATGGTAACGAACAGCTTGGTTTTTTCCCCCAAGTTGTTGGGGAAAAAAATTGGCTTCCTGCTAGAGACTTTCCTCCACAATGACATTGATCCATTAATTAACATTCTCTGGATATATTATCTCTCACAAAAGAAAGGAAAAACTTCCAATTTAGGGCAATCTAAGGTGAAATTGATTTTAAGCTTTTGGCAGTCAAGAATGGAAGGAATGGCTCTGTGCCTGTGGCTCAAGTGGCTAAGGCGCCACATACACCTGAACCAGAGGGTTCGAATCCAGCCTGGGCCCACAACTGGGTGTTGTGGCAGG
>NW_003852417.1:18612612-18619831 GCF_000181295.1 Otolemur garnettii
AAAAAAAAAAAAAAGAAATGATGCCTTGAGCTCTTCTGAGTAAAATTAAGTCTAAGTTACTCATTCTGTTTAGTTCTGAGTTAATTCAGAAATTAATTGAATTAGAATTACACAAACAGATGAAAAATGTTAACTGTGTAAGGAGCAGATTTAAATAGATTTCTGAATTATCTTCTTAAAACTTGTAGTAATGTGTGAAAAAAAGAGGAAGATGATAAGGCGCATAGTTCAAAAGAAGAAAAGCTAACCCTGGTGATTTGGGTATCGTTGCAGGTTGCAAAGTTAAACGATGCTGAGAGAGAACTCTCTGAAATTTCTGAGAAGCTGAAAGCTTCAAGCAAATGTAAGTCATTTATCAAATATTTATTTATGTACCATATATAGTGCACTATGCTAGGTACTGGCATTACATTGGTTAGTAAGATATTAATATATTGTACAGAACATTAAGCCTTTCTAAGGAGCAACATAGCATTTTAGAGTTAGAACATCATAAATAATTTGGTTTAACCTCTTTAATAGTTGAGGGGAATAAAGCCCATGAGACAAAATGACTTGCTAGCATCTAACATAGTTATAACTGGTGTCCTTATTCCTAATATCAGTGGTGGTGTCTGTATATATTTTGTTAATAACTTTTCTATGGAACCGTTAGCTGAATTTTAAAATATTTGAGGCCATATTTTCTAAACTTTTGTTATTCCTATCTTGGACAGCTCTCTCAGAGTCACAATCTCAGGACTCTTTAGATGCATTCATGTCAGAAATGAAATCAGGGAGTGCGTTAGATGGTGTGTCCCGGAAGAAACTTCACCTGAGAACTTTTGAACTAAGGAAAGAACAACAGAGACTTAAAGGGTTAATAAAAATTGTAAAGCCAGCAGAGATTCCAGAACTGAAAAAGTAAGTAAGTCTTAGTTAAATATGGAATTTTAAGTAACATTCTAGTATAGTTACCATTTTTAATTATTCCTTTATCTCCTTACGAAATTATTATATAATGGAAACATTATACAAGGAACCCTTTAAAGCACAGAAGGCAATCATTTAATAGAGTAACCAAAAACCTGTTTCATTTGTGAATTATAGAGTGCTTGAGGGATTTTAGAAAAAACTATATTGATTTCTGGTTCATTAGACAGCTCTGAAGGATTTTACTCCTGTGAATCGTAAGTAGACAACCAAAGGATGTCAACTGACAGGCTGCAGAAAAAGAAATGTGAATATCTCTTATCTATATAAAAGTAGATGCTCAACCTCACTCATAAGAAAAGTACAAATACTTTAGTGTAACATTATTATTTATCTGTGGATTTGATGAAAATACACTGTGCTGATGAAGCTCTGACAAGAAGGCACTTTCTTAGATTGCTCACTGAGGAGCAAATTGGTGCATTCCCTATATAGGACAGATTAGTGGTATCTATCCTGTTTGATCTGTTCCATTTCTAGAGATTTGTGCCTCACATACATAGAAAGTGATTAATACATATTGCAACATTATTTATAATGGTAAAAGATTAGAAATCCTATAAATGTTAAAAAAGAGGGATGGTTAAATAAATTATAGATATATATTAGAATATGACATAGCTGTAAAAAAAAAAAACTGAGGAAACTATGTAAGATATGGAAACACTCTCAAGATAAGAAACAAAAGATACAGAATAAAGTGTGTAATAGGCATTATCTGTTTAAGAAATGGTGGTAAGGCCTGGTATCTTGTACCCTCGATGTATCCCCAACAATTTAAAAAAAAATGGTAGTAACAGAAGAATTCACAGGTAAGTAGGCCATTACTTGTATAGACATAAGTTCCATTTAGGTCAGGTTCCCTTTTTGAAATTTTGAAAATGTAGAGTAGGTTAGTATAGAAATAAAGCAACTCTCATGAGCACAATCCAGGTGGGCATCTCAAAATCGGATACTAACTAGCCCAGGAGTTACAGTGAGGTATGATGGCACCGCTGCACTCAAGCCTGGGCAACAGGGCAAGACTGTTTCTTTAAAAAAAAAAAAAAAGTGATACCATCTAGATAATTCACTCACTTAGGGAGCTTAGGAAGTTTCTTATTTTCTTTAGTTTTGTGCTATGCAGCATAGCATTCAGTAGTCTCATGTGCTATTAACATTTTGAAAATTAAATAAAATTAAAAATTCAGATTTTCACTCACATTAGCTACATTTCAATGATCACTAGCCACATGTAGCTAGTGGCTACTGTCTAGAACATTTTCATCATTGCAGAAGTTCTGTTGGATAGTGGTGCTTTAGATCGTCAGTAAGCATTTGTTAAGTCCCTCACCCATGTGTATAAAACCTACAACTTGATGCTGGGAGCATTACATAGAAGAGTATCTAGATATTGAGAGGTGGTACCTCTTAACATAGTTGTAGAAGTAAAATTTTTCTTGAGCCCTTTATGTGTATAGAAAATTCATTCCCAGGGCCAAACTCTGATAGGTCGAGGCAGTGGATTGCCTGAGCTCACAAGTTCAAGACCAGCCTGAGCCAGAGTGAGATCCTGCCTCTAAAAATAGCCAGGCATTGTGGCAGGTGCCTGTAGTCCCAGCTCCTTGGAAGGGTGAGGCAAGAGAATCACTTGAGCCCCCAAGAGCCAGAGGTTGCTGTGAGCTATGATGCCATGGCATTCTACTGAGGGTGACAAAAGGGAGACTCTATCTCAGAAAAAAAGAAAGAAAAGAAAAGAAAAGAAAATTCATCCCGAAATTGCTAACAGGGTTGTTTAAAGATTTATGTGTAGTTTGGCTATTTAATACAGTGATTACTAGATGAGTCCACAGAAGCCTACTTGACTCATATGATATTTGAGTTAGCTTACTGCTGGTGAGGAGACAGATTAGTAGTAGAGTTAGACTTCCTAGGTTTAGTTCTTAGCTCTATCAGTTACTTTTTAGGCATTTTTTTGGGGGGGGGGACAAGTTGTATAACTTCTGTGATCTCTACTTTCCTCATCTGTAAATTGGAAGTAATGATATTACAAAACTTAACACTAAAAGTGCTGGCATATAAGGCATATACTCATGGCATGCCATCATCATTTATAACATAGTTTTGGAGAAGAAAAGGTAAAAACTCTGCAGGCATGTCTGGGGTAAACAAATTATCAGTAAATTTTAATTCCAATTCTGTAATCCTTTAATTTCATGAATCTGCCCTTGTGGGATATTCTGGACTAAAAGACATCAAGCCCAGAACTTGATATCAGCTTCCTCCAGACGCAGTGGTTCTCAACCTTCCTAATGCCGTGGCCCTTTAATACAGTTCCTGTGGGTCACAACCCACAGGTTGAGAACTGTTGCTCCAGAGCCTCTTTTCCTACTGTCAGTCTTTGTGTTTATCTGGTTTAGCCTCCCTTTCCTGCTTTGATATTGGCATAGAGGCTGTGTATCTTCCCCTTCCTCTTCTTACTTGAGGATTGAACTTGCACGCTTTTTCTGCCTCCCACATTCACTTTCCAAGCAACTCCTGATAGTCAGTCCCATCTTATGCTTTTTCATCTCCTTTGGGCCAGTCTTTGCACATCCTCCAGGGCAACCTAGCTATTTGACGTAGCTGAGAAACACCTGTGTTGCTGTTGGTTTTTTCTTTCTATGCCAGAGCCTTCCTGAGGCCTGTGGGGAAAGGTGTGAAGGATAATGATTTGGCAAGAGGTCTTTCAGGGCCAGGTAGGTAAGATTCTTCTGGTGCCCTTAGGAAGGAAATGGGATTTATCTCTAGTAGTGAGAAAGAGAGTGAGGCTGGGCCCACAGAGTGCCACTGAGGGGATCAGACTTAGGTAAAAGAAGGCAGAAGTGGCAGGTAGAGCTTCAGGGTGGACTGGGGTAGCCACTTTCTGGTGTGGGTCACTATGAGTCAGAAGTGGCAGTACAGTTGTTACACAGTAGTTTGCAGGGCTGTCCCATGGTCAACATAAAGTGTAGTGTTTTCTTCTTTAGTCTAGTATGGTTATTCGAAGCTTTCCTGTCTCCTCATGCCATCTTCTCATTGCCACCTCTTTACTCTCCGAGTATCTTGTCAACTCAGCTGCCATCCCTTTTATTTTTACTCTTGTTTTCCCCTCTCCCTTTCTAATTTTTACTTTTTCTTTTTTCTCTTTCTCAGCTTTGTCCTAGTGGGCTTAGCTTTTATGACTATCATTAGCCAATGAGAATGTTGACAAGCTCACCAGTTGTGTCTCTCACTGTGTCTTTGTTAGTACTGCACAGGGTGTCCTCCCTAAGGTATTCTTCATAGGTTGGCAGGAAATAGGCTTTTTCACCATGGATCCATCCAAGTAAAGACATGGTCATACTTATATGTTCCTCCTTTGCCAGTGATCTTTGTACTATAGTCTTTGCATGGATTTGAAGGCACATAGCATGTTACAAATTACTGGACTCAGGGAGATGCCTTATCTTGCTCTTAATAGCTCTGTGTCTTTGACATTCAGCATTATTGTTCATTCAAACTCTGCTGGCCTACATATCTCTTTCTATTGTTGCATGATTAGGTATTCATTTTGTGGTAATTTTTGTTTTTCAGAAACTCACTGGAATAGAGATGTATAATCATTCTTTTTTCCTAGGACTGAAAGTCAGACTACAGATGGAGAAAATAAAGCTAAAAAGCTTACATTGCCTCTCTTTGGTGCCATGAAAGGAGGAAGCAAATTCAAATTAAAAACTGGAACAGTAGGGGTGAGTTAAGAGTCACAATATTAAACTTTTAGCTCTTCAATTATCCCTGAGCTAGTTTTTTCCCACTTTTTTTGGAAAATGCACATGATTTATTCCATAGTAATGTGAGAAAGGGCTATGGGCTTATCCTAACCACATCTTTCCCAGAATTTTGTTCTTGGATTTTTCTGTTTGGGTTAGGGTTATCAAGAACTAGTGAATTGATTCATGCCAGTCAGTTGGCAAGTAAATGATTTATAAATTAGAATACCAGTTTATTAATTTCTAATGAATGTTGCCTTTAAGAATGAATCTTGAGGCTCGGCACCTGTGGATCAAGTGGCTAAGGCACCAGCCACGTACACCCAAGGTGGCGGGTTCGAATCCAGCCCGGGCCCACCAAACAACAATGACGGCTGCAACCAAAAAATAGCTGGGCGTTGTGGTGGGCGCCTGTGGTCCCAGCTACTTGGGAGGCTGAGGCAGGAGACTCGCTTGAGCCCAGGAGTTGGAGGTTGCTGTGAGCTGAGATGCCACGGCACTCTACCCAGGGGGACAGCTTGAGGCTCCTGTCTCAAAAAAAAAAAAAAGTGAATGAATCTTGAGCTGGGCGCACTGGCTCATGTCTGTAATCACAGCACTTTTGTTTTTGTTTTTGAGACAGTTTCAAGCTGTCGCCCTGGGTAGAGTGCCATGGCGTCAGAGCTCACAGCAGCCTTCAAACTATTGGGCTCAGTTTTTCTATTTTTAGTCAAGACAGGGTCTCACTTTTGCTCAGGCTGGTCTCCAACTTGTAAGCTCAAGCAATCCACCTGCCTTGGCCTCCCAGAGTGCTAAGATTACAGGTGTGAGGCACCACACCTGTCCAAATGCACTTTAGAAGGCCAAGGTGGGAGATTGCTTGAGGCCAGGAGTTCAAGACCAGCTTGGGCAACATAGCAAGACCCTGTCTCTACAAACAGTAAAAAAAAAAAAAATTAGATGGGCATGGTAGTATGCACTTGTAGTCGCAGCTACTTAGGAGGCTGAGGCAGGAGGATCATTTGATCCCAGGAGTTTAAGCCTGCAGTTATGATCATGGCAATCAGTGCATTCCAACCTGGGTGATGGAACAGGACCCTGAAAGAGGGTTTCCTGCATTAAATGCTTTCCCCCTGGTGGATAGATATAATATTCAGACTGTGTTGTTAATAACATAGTATTAATGGTTAATAACAAGTGTTAGCTCTAATACTTGTCTCTGTCATGTTGTTTTCCCCACTTCATTTAATCCTTCTGGCATCTGATGATGTATGGAAATGTTTATCTCTTACAGATGAGGAAATAGAGTCAGAGAGGTTAAATTCCAGTTCATACTAGCATTGTGTAACTAAGCTGGCAATCAGATCAGGTCTTCTCTCTCTTGAGTTTTATGTTCTTTCCGCTGTCCTATAATAACTACACTGATGTATTTTTTCCTTTTTTCTTTTTTTTTTGAGATAGGTCTCACTCTGTCGCCCAGGCTAGAATGCCGTGGCCTCAGCATAGCTCACAGCAACCTCACGCTCACAGTTGTGGAGTCTAAAATCAAGATGCCAGCAGGGTTGGCATCTCTGAAGCCTCTCTCCTTAGCTTGCAGGTGGCCCTTCCCTTGCTGCCACTTCATGTGGTTGACTCTCTGTGCACTTGCACCCATGGTGTCTTTTCCTCTTCCTATAAGGACACTAGCATTATTGGATTAGGACTCCATTCTAACAGTCTTTTTTTTTTTTTTTTTTGAAGTTTTTGGCCGGGACTGGGTTTGGACCCATCACCTCTAGTATATGGGGCCGGCACCCTACTCCTTGAGCCACAGGCACCACCTGAGTCATTTTAATTTAATCACTTTAAAGACTTTATATCTAAATATATTCATGTTCTAAGGGATTACAATTTGGGACTTCAAACGTAAATTCGGCCCAACTACCTTGCATTAGGGTCAACTGACCTCTGGTGATAAGAGGCTTGAAGTCCCAGCTATGTATTCCGAATGAGTACATCATTTGCCTAAGATGGAGGCTTCTTTCTAACAGGCCCTCCTTAAAGGATTGCTATTGCACTAAATCCTATATTAAAAAGATGATATAAAGGCCAGGCATGGTGGCTCATACCTGTAATCCTAGCCCTCTGGGAGGCTGAGGTGGGTGAATCACCTGAGTTCATGAGTTCAAGACCAGCCTGAGCCAGAGTGAGACCTCATCTCTAAAAATAGCAGGGCATTAGGGTGGGCACCTGTAGTCCCAGCTATTTGAGAGACTGAGGCAAAAGAATCACTTTAGCCCAAGAGTTTGAGGTTGCTGTAAGCTGTGATGTCTGGGTACTCTACCAAGGGCAACAAAGTGAGACTCTGTCTCAAAAAAAAGATACACTTTGGTTCCTTCTTTCTATTCTATAACTGTGACTAACTTTTTCTAATAAGTACTTTATTTAATGCCTTGATTGACTATTTGACCCTATTTAAAAAATTTCTTCCTTCATGACCCATTTTTACTGATTTACATGTCTTGTTTCTTTGAAATTAC
>NW_003852417.1:18620401-18635564 GCF_000181295.1 Otolemur garnettii
CCAGGAATTGGAGCTTGCTGTGAGCTGTGATGCCACAGCACTCTACCCAGGGTGACAGCTTGAGGCTCTGTCTCAAAAAAAAAGATACTTTAATATCATGAGGACAGGACAGTGGTACTCACCTGGAATAAATATTTAGTTCCCTACAAGCTGTTTTCAGGTATAATCCTTTGACCCTAGAAACTATAAAGGTACTTGTTTAGGGTCGAAAGATGGATAAAATTTCATGTGAAAATCCTGCTTTCAAATGACTTTTGGGGTGTATCAACCTAGAGAGGCTAGACATTCTGCACAGTCAGCTTAACCTTCCCAAAGAGATTTTTGTAGTGTTGTCATTAGGTAGAAGTAATTGGTCATGGCTTTGCTTCCCTCATAGAAGTTACCCCCCAAGCGTCCAGAACTCCCTCCAGCTCTGTTAAGAATGAAGGATGAGCCTGAAGTAGAAGAAGAGGAGGAGGAGGAGGAGGAAGAGGAGGAAGAAAAAGAAAAGGAAGAGGTTGAAGAAAAAAAGACGGAGGATGGAAGCAGTAGGCCACAGCTTGAGATAGAGCCAGAAGCCATACAGGAAACGAAGCCTCCCACGGAGTCCACACGGTCTAAAGAAAAGCAAACCCACGGTACTGTCTTTCTTCTCACGTTATTCAGTGGGCAGTTGCATTGATTGTGGGTAGATTTTTAAAAGCAAAGCTGATTCTTGTCTGTGCATCTTGCCTTTGCATACGTGATACACCGACTGTATAGTAAGCAACTTTCTTGGTCTTCCTTTGACTGCCAGTCATTATTTACTCCCATTGAAAATTAAGGGTTATTTCTAATCTTAGAAATTCTAATCCAGAATTACAGAAAATTGAAAGCTGTGGAAGAATTCTGATCTGCTGCCACTGTATGAGTTGGACAACAGTGGAATAGGTAGGGTTAGGGTGGATGATAGGGCCTGAACAGGCGATCTCAGGATAAGTCACCCTTTAATCATTTTTCCCCATCCGGGGAAATCAGTTAAGCATGATTGTACTCATTGGAGTAAAGTTCTTCAGGATCTTACCTCATTATCTTTTTATCAATAGAACCTAGCAGAAAACCTGGCCTTATAAGTATCCACTCAGTTTAGCAAATATTTGATGAAAAATATTGAAAGATGGAATTGATGATTTTTTTTTTTCTTTTGAGACAGAATCTTGCTCTGTGACTTCTATGGGTGAGGTTGTGGGGATTCCTCTTTTCTTCTTTGGAATTTTATATATGATCTATTATTTCTTTTATAATCAGAAAAAAATACTTTGAAAAATCACTCTAAGCTGGGCATGGTAGCTGATGCCTATAATCCTAGCACTCTTTAGGGGCTGAGGTGGGAGCATCCCTTGACTTCAAGCATTGGAGACCAGCCTGAGCAAGAATGAGACCCTGAGACAAGTCTCTACTAAGAACAGAAAAATTAGCTGGGTGTTGTGGTGGGTCCCTGTAATCCCAGCTACTCAGGAGGCTAAGGCAGGAGGATCACTTGAACCCCAGAATTTCAGGTTGCTATGAGCTAGGCTTATGCCGTGATACTCTAGCCTGGGCAACAGAGTGAGATTCTGTTTTGGAAAAAACAGAAAGAAAGAAAAGTGACTGTTTCCTCATCTGTAAGAAATAAATCTTTTATATTTACATTCTACTTTGTTTAGTTATTGGCAAAATGCCTGGTTTTTCAAAAGGTACTTAATTAACATATACATCCTTTTTTTTTTTTTGGAGACAGTGTCTCACTATGTCACCTTTGGTCAGGTGCTGTGGTGTTACAGCTCACAGCAACCTCAAACTCTTGGGCTTAAGTGATTCTCTTGCCTCAGCCTCCCAAGTAGCTGCATCCACAGGCACTGCCACAATGCCAGGATATTTTGTTGTTGTTGTCATCCTTGTTGTAGTCATTTAATAGGCCAGGGCCAGGATTGAACCCACCAGCCCAATGTATGTGGCCAGTGCCCTAACCACTGAGCTATGGGCACTGAGCCATATACGTCTTTCTGAGTTTGGTCTATGGTTCACACATTTTGAGGGTGGATATAACATGTCAATGAGGGGAGCAATAAATATTGTATTTTCTTGTTTAAGGGACCAAAGTAAATATGTGTGTGTGAAAATAGCAGAAATTTTAAAACTTGGTTTATAAGACTAAATAATTAGTAAATCTGTAGCTGATGAGGGATTACTCCAGGTCTTTTCTTGGTTGATTCTTTTTCTTTTGTTTTTGGAAGTCTTACTCTGTTGCCCCAGCTAGAGTGCAGTGGCATTGCCACAGCTCGCTGCATCCTAAATTCCTAGGCTCAAGTGATTCTTTTGCCTCAGCCTTCCAAGTAGCTGGTACTACAGGCACATACCACTGGGCCTGGCTAATTTTTCTATTTTTTTGTGGTGCCTGGTCTCGAACTCTGGGCCTCAAGCGATCTCCTGCCTCAGCCTCCCAGAGTACGAGGATTATAGGTGTGAGCCAAGACCTTTTTTAATTTATGCCTTTTTATTGATTTTTTCCCAATGTTGGGATTTTTATTATACATGCTATTTTATAACCTGTTTTTTCTTGTATCTTAAACTATTGTTTTTAAAATGTGGTTTTTAATAAGAGGCACAGTGATCCATTACATCCCAGTGTCATAATTTATTTGATTAATTCCCAGTTGTTAAATATGCAGGTTATTTCTTAATTTTTGATATTACAAACATGCTTGTACATAATAAATCTTTGTGTTCATTGCTGGATTTTTTTTTTTTTTAGGTTTTCCTGAAAGTAGAATTTATAGCCAAATTTCTAGCTTTTTAAAGACTTTTGGTAGGTATTGCCAAAATTTTTCTGTGAATTTGGCTAATTTAAGTGGAAAACTGGTGCTTCTCTATTATATACCTGGAGGCCCATTTATTGAAAATCTTTTTTTTGAGACAGAGCCTCAAGCTGTCCCCCTGGGTAGAGTGCTATGGCATCATAGCTCACAGCAACCTCCAACTCCTGGGTTCAAGCGATTCTCTTGCCTCTGCCTCCCAGGTAGCTGGGACCACAGGTGCCTGCCACAACGCCTGGCTATTTTTTGGTTGCAGCCATCGTTGTTTGGCAGGCCTGGGCTGGATTCGAACCTACCACCTTAGGTATATGTGGCTGGCACCTTAGCCACTTGAGCCACAGGTGCCAAGCCTATTGAAAATTTTATTAACATTAATTGAAGCTGATGGTAGTAAACTGGATGATTATGTATGTATTTAGCTTCTCTTGCTTTTGTTTATGCTTTCTTGGCTTTCTACTATGAATTATATAATAATAGCATTCTTTGGTATTGCTTTTTATAGAAAACGTGTCTCAACTCAGCCAGAGGGAACAAAATAAAGATTATCAAGAGATTAACAAAACATCTTCATCACTTGAGGAACCCTCAGGCAAGTAGTACAGCAGACTCCCTTGCTGCTCTGTACACAGGTGGCTGACTGGTTTCAGAGAGGAGGGGTTAGCAGCTGACTAGGAGGCAGCATAAAGAATGGCCTTATAGACGTTGGGTAGGTGCTACTGCCAAGCCCCTAAACAAAATTGGAAAATGTATAAGAGGTTTGTGTTTGGTGCCATCACATTTGCCTTTCTTGTACTCTTCTACCTCCTAAAGGTCCTTCCCCCTGCCCTATAAGGCATGAAGCCTTGATTCTTCCCTCTGGCTGTTCAGAGTCCTCTGCAATTTTACATCTCCCAGAGTCGAGTATGTGATATCATGGGAGTGATTCCAAAACTATGAAAAGAAATTGGTAGAAAGGTTGGCCTAGTAAAAGAACTGCTTGTCTCTGGTTTTACTTGTAATGGTTAAACTGTAGACTAGAAAATCAGCCTCACTTTCCTTTACTTTTTCATATGGTATGGTTATATTCAAGCTTATAGAATAGCCTTAGGATTCATAAACTAGAGTTATAAGTGAAGGAAGAATTCTATCTTCTTGATATAGTTTTTACAGTAGTAAATGAATTTTTGAGAATTAGAGGATTGTCCTGGATATCTTTTCTTTAGTAATTATAATGTTGTCATAGGAGGAATTGCCTTTCTGTTTTACTTATACTGAAAACAACTGTTGCCACTTTCTTTCTTTCTCATATAGCATCAAAGAATGAATATGAGGGAAGCACAGATGAATTGAAGAAAAAGAAATTTTCTGGTCCAAGCAAAGTAAGTATTTTACTTCTCTAGGGTTAAAAATGAACCCCTTTATCACGGACTACATCCAGAAGCGCCTTTCTTTGGAGATTAACTTCACAGAGTTCTCAGTAGCCTTATCTCCTACTCTGAGAAATCCAGGTTCTCTTTTATTTTTATTTATTTATTTATTTATTTTTTGAGACAGAGTCTCTCTTACCCTCTGTAGAAGTGTGGTGCTGTCATAGCTCACAGCAACCTCAAACTCTTGGGCTTAAGTAATCCTCTTGCCTTAGCCTCCCAAGTAGCTGGGACTATAGATGCTTACCACAACATCTGGCTGGTTTTAGAGATGGGGTCTTGTTCCTGCTCAGGCAGATCTCAAACTCCTGAGCTAAAGCAGTCTACCTGCCTCAGCCTCCCAGGGGGCTAGGTCTTTTAGTTTTGAATTCTCTAATGTCTTCATTCACCCTGTTCCCTATAACCACTTACATACAAGTTACCTCTTTAATTAGTTGATTAATCTTTCTTTTGCCATATAAAGACATTTGAGTAACATATTTTTATTTTCCTCCTTTTGTTATACAAAAAGTAGAATGTAATATATTGTTTATCTTAATTTTTTTAGCCTATTGTGGAAATCATCCTATTGAGTATGTTGAGAGCATCCTATTAGATGGATCTATATATTTAGCCAGTTCCCTATAGATGGATACTTTGATTCTTTTTAGTTTTATACTACAACAGGGCTATAATGAATAATCTTTTATATACACAATTTTATGTGGATGTGTGTGGTAAGCTCTCAGAAATTGGATTTCTAGGTTGTGTCAGGAGGTTCCCAAGACCATGGTTAGGTTAGGTGTTTCACAAGAGAACTCATAGGACTCACCATATGGTTATACTTGCAACTGTGATTTCCTGCAGTGGAAGAATACTGGTCAAAATCAGTGAAGGGGAAAGGTACCTTGAGCGAAATATGTAGGAAACCAGGCACAAGTTTCCAAGGGTCCTCATTCAGTAGAGTTATACAGGATATTCTTACTTTTCCTAGCCATGAGTTGTGACAACATGTGTGAAATGTTGCTAACTAGGGAAGCTCTTTGGAGACTCCACGACCAGGATTTTTACCGGGGACTGATCACATAGGCATTCCTTGCCTATCATGTACCTTAATTCCAGATTTTCAGAAAGAAAGCCGGTATTCAGCATAAACCACATTGTTTGTATAGTTGAGGCACAGTGAGCCACACTTATCAGTTAGGGTAGTAGTAACCCTCCCCAAATCCAAGTTCCCAGGAGCCAGATGAGGGCCGACCTTCCAGACTATCAAAGGAGAGTAGTCAGGCTTGCTTTGTTAACTCTTTTCTGCAAGTTGTTCAAAAGGCAAATGCCACATTTCCCTCTCTATAGGTTGTATCATTTAACACTCATACTTGCAGTATAATAGCTACCGTTCTTAAAGGGCTTCCCTTTCATTGGCTGAAAACCAGCTTGTTATGGCTTTGTGGGAAAAAAAAAATCAAGGTTCAGAGAATGATCTCCTACATAGATGACTTATGTTGAGATCATCAGTGGAAACTGCTCTCTCTTGGCTTTGATTGCTGGCAGGCATAGGGATAGTAATTCTTTTTTTTTTGAAGACAGAGTCTCAAGCTGTTGCCCTAGGTAGAATGCTGTGTTGTCACTGCGTACAGCAACCTCAAACTCTTGGGCTTAAGCGAGCCTCTTGCCTCAGCCTTCCAAGTAGCTGGGACTACAGGAACTCACCACAATGCCTGGCTATTTTTTGGTTATAGTTGTCATTGTTGTTTGGCGGGTCCGGGCTGTATTCGAACCCGTCAGCTCTGGTATATGTGGCTGACGCCTTAGCCACTTGAGGTACAAGTGCCAAGCTGTGACAGTAATTCTTTTTTTTTTTCTTTTATTGTTCGGGATTCATTGAGGGTACAAGAAACCAAGTTACACTAATTGCATTTGTTAGGTAAAGTCGCCCTTACAATCATGTCTTGCCTCCAAAAGGTGTGGTGCATGCCAAGACCCCACCCCCCTCCCTCCTTCTCTCTCTGCTCTTCCTTCCATCCTTCTCTCCCTCCTCCTTTCTCTCTCTCCCCCACCATGTCATTAATTGTCATTAATGGGACAGTAATTCTTATAGTTAAAATTCTTTTGAAAGAAATAGTCCATTTTTGCTACAATTTTTGCACACTTATAAGTACTGACTACTCAAGAGGCTAAGACAGGAGAATCGCTTGAGCCTAGGAGTTTGAGACTAGTGAGCTGTGATTGTGCCATTGCACTCCAGCCTGGGTGACAGAGCCGGATCCCATCAATAAAAAACAACAAAAAACTCCATTAAAAAAATATGAAATAACCCATTTTTTTCTTTGCAGTTTCCAGCCACACTTTCTTCCAAATATCCTGATGATGACCCAGACTACTGTGTATGGGTTCCACCTGAAGGTAAATTGTTTTTACTTTTCTTTTTCTCTAGGATTATTTATTTATATTTTTGAGTAGGTAACATATATTTAAGGTTTAAAACAAGAAAATTACAAGAGTATATATTGAAAAGTCTCCCTTTTAGTGGAACAGGTAGCTCTAAAGAGATATATCAACCAAATATAATTTGTATACCCTGTTTAGCCTCTAATTCAAATAAGCAACTATTAAAAAAAATCATTAGTGGGTGGTGCCCGTGGCTCAAAGAAGTGTGAGCTGGCTCCATATGCCAGAGGTGACGGGTTCAAGCCCAGCGCCGGCCAAAAACTGCTAAAAAAAAGAAAAATCATTAGCCAGTCAGATTAATTTTGAACACTACCTAGATAGTTGATGGTTCTAAGAAATTATTGTTAATTTAAAAAAATATGAAAGATGCTGAGTTATATTTTTTGGAAAAAGTCCTTGTCTCCTGGAATACATACAAAAGTGTTCACATATAGAATGATATCAGGGATTTATCTTAAAATAATCCAGTGGGGGAAGATGAGGAATGATAGGGGAAGAGTAACAATAGATAAAACAGGATTGGCCACATATTGATAATTATTAAAGCTGAGTTATGGCTACATGGCATTCATTATATTTTTCTATTTACTTTTACGTGTTTTAAATTTTCTTTTCTTTTTTTTTTTTTAAGACAGAGTGTCACCCAGGCTAGAGAGATATGGCATCAGCCTAGCTCACGGCAACCTCAAACTCCTGGGTTCAAGTGATCCTCCTGCCTCAGCCTTGTGAGTAGCTGTCGCTACAGGTGCCCACAATGCCAGGCTAATTTTTTCTATTTTTAGTAGAGATGGGGCTTGCTCTTTCTCAGATAGGTGTCAAACTACTGAGCTCAAGGAATCCTCCTATCTTGGCCTCCCAGAGTGCTACAATTATAGTCATGAGCCAGTGCTCCTGGTCTAAATTTTATTAAAAGAAAGAAAAAAAAATTCTCGCTGTGCCTTAACTACTCTTATTTTTTTTTCCCTTAGAAAACAGCCAGATAGGCTGGGCTCGATGGCTCATACCTCTAATCCTATCACTCTGGGGGGCCAAGTAGGTTAGGAGTTTGAGATCAGCCTGAGCAAGAGTGAGACCCTATCTCTACTAAAATAGAAAAATTAGCTAAGCATTGTGGTAGGCACTTTCAGTCCTGGTTGCTCGGGAGGCTGAGGCATGAGGATCACTTAAGCCCAAGAGTTCAAGGTTGCTGTGAGCTATGATGACGCCATGACATTCAACCCCCAGGCGACAAAGTGAGACTCTGTCTCAAAGACAAATGAACAGATATTATCAATTTCTTATCAATCCTTATATATATATATATATATAAAAGTTTAATATAGTAAATTACACATGAACTTTATGTCCACCCTATATATGTATTTTATAAAATACATATTTCATTACTTTTTTTATACCATGGAAACATTAGCAATACATGGAGATTCTTTCATAGCTATTTATAGATTTCTTGTGGGTTTTTTTTTTTAATACATTGGCATCTTTTTTTTGGCATCATTCTTTAATTTTTTTTTTTTTTTTTTTTGAGACAGAGCCTCAAGCTGTCCCCCTGGGTAGAGTGCTATGGCTTCACTGCTCACAGCAACCTCCAACTCTTGGGCTCAAGTGAGTCTCTTGCCTCCGCCTCCCAAGCAGCTGGGACCACAGGCGCCCGCCACAACGCCCGGCTATTTTTTGGTTGCAGCCGTCATTGTTGTTTGGCGGGTCCGGGCTGGGGATTCGAACCCACCACCTTAGGTGTACATGGCTGGCGCCTTAGCCAGTTGAGCTATAGGCGCCGAGCCATCATTCTTTAATTTTATAGTATGGTTGTACTTATTTAAACAGTTCCCTCAAGGGTATTTGCTATGTTTCCAGTTTTTTCTCATTGCAAACAACTCTGCAATAAGTACCTCTCGTGTGTAATTTTATTATATATATATAAGTATAGACATGCATCTGTAGAAAAAATTTGTAAAAGTTAATCTGCTGTATCAAAGTTATGAACATTTCTAACGTATTATAAGTTGCATTTTGTAGTGATTATGCTAGTTTTACGCTGATTACACATCCCAGTAAGGCTTATTTCCCAGTATGCACATCACAGCTTGCTTTTTCTATGGGTAGAGTTTCCAATATACTAGTATTTAATAGAAACTTAATTACTAGAAATGTTTTCTTTTTGTATGCTAATAAATGTTGAGGTAGCAGTGAAAAGAGAACTGTATTTTGGAATTGTAAATAAAAAAATTTCTGTCATGGAAGAAACCTCTTTATCTGTTTTCTTTTTGGCCTACTGATGTCTAGATCTCTTGTCCCTCCTGACATTGGAAGAGTAAATGTATTTCTTTCCTTTTTTATACTCTGATCTAGGGCAAAGTGGAGATGGCAGAACACACCTTAATGACAAGTATGGCTATTGATTGCTTCAGAATCCCAAAGGAAGACCTTGTGGACCATGCAACATGATATTTGGGATAATATATCAGAATGGCCAGAGAAATTCAGATGATCATTGTAAATGTACTGACTACCTTTTCACTTGTACTTCCTAAATCTATCTGCCCATCTGATTCTTCTGAATTTGATATTTATATTTAAAAGTATTTGTGTATGTATGTAAAAAGAGAACCATATATTTTGAGAATGAGTGAAGTGAGAAACATGAGTCCATAAAAGTGAGAAGACAAAGATGTTTCCAATGTTGATGAAAAGTCACAGCCTCTTTCAATAAGACATACTGCTTTTCCTGAGCAATCAGGCACTTCTGGTGGTTAGGCTGTAGGAGTCCCTGAGTTAGCCTTGTCAAATAACTGTTGAAATATGGGGTTATGCTATCAGTGTGCCTTTGGGTGTCCCTGTCATTCTTGGAACTAAAAGTAGATTCCTACTGCCTCCAACTATAATCATCCTGCCAGGTGTGAGAACAGACCCTGACTAATTAGGGTATAATTAACCATTGTACCACCTCATGGACTCAGCCATCAGTCCTGATAAAAACTGAGCCAGATGAATGTCCACAACTTGACCAGTCAGTCAAATTTCTCTTGTGGAAGGATACAAATAAGGTTGTGGAATGAAAAGCTGGATTTGTTCTACCCACTATGGGGCCTCATCTCTATGGAGAGGGGAATAAAAGTTCCTTCCTCTCCGGAAACAGGAAGAAATGCTGAAAGATGCTTCATTCCCTCCTGTTACCCTCCCCGTCACGTTTCCATAGAGTGGAAAGCCTGAGTGAAATGAGGTGGAGAGCATTTGGGTTAGACTAAGGCAGACTAATCAGCAGGCAGGAGGAATGCTGTGTCCCAGCTAGAGAGTGGATGGGGTGGACGTGTTCCTAAAATGGATTACACATATGCACGGAGGTAGGCAGGAAGCAGTAATGAGCAACTTCAGTTATCCTGACAGATGTGGGAAGTCTGGTCTGCTAAAAGTGATAAATCCTTCATCTCTCAAAAAGGAATGTTGATGTTATGAGGCTCTATAATCATGGATTTCATTTAGACCAACAGGGAAGAACTGGCTGATGGTATAAGAAGTGACAGAAATTTGGATGCAGAGTGACCATGCCATCTTGGATTAAAACAGTGGAGAGGCTCGGCGCCTGTGGCTCAAGTGGCTAAGGCGCCAGCCACATACACCTGAGCTGGCAGGTTCCAATCCAGCCTGGGCCCGCCAAACAACAATGATGGCTACAACAAAAAAATAGCCGGGCGTTGTGGCAGGCGCCTGTGGTCCCAGCTACTTGGGAGGCTGAGGCAGGAGACTCGCTTGAGCCCAGGAGTTGGAGGTTGCTGTGAGCTGTGATGCCATGGCACTCTGCCCAGGGGGACAGCTTGAGGCTCTGTCTCAAAAAAAACAGTGGAGAAAGGTCTGAGCCAGATCATTTGGGCTTCAGAGATGAAACTCGTACAGAGGTCAGGAACCTGTGGCCTTCTATTTTTTTTTTTTTTTTGCAGTTTTTGGCTGGAGCCGGGTTTGAATCCACCACCTCCAGTATATGGGGTCAGCCTATGTGGCCTTCTATTTTAACAAAATCCTTCTATTTTTATTAATACATTTTTGTCCTTTTTTTTTGAGACAGAGCCTCACTCTGTTGCACTGGGTAGACTGGAGTAGTGTCATTGTAGCTCACAACAACCTCAAACCCTGGGTTTAATCAATCCTTCTGCCTCAGTTTCTTGAGTAGCTGGGATTACAGGTATCTGTCACCATGCCCAGCTAATTTTTCTGTTTTTAGTAGAGATAGGATCTCGTTCTTGCTCAGGCTAGTCTCAAACTCTGAGCTCAAGTGATCCTCCCTCCTTAGCCTCCCTGATGACTACGATTATAAGTGTCAACCTATAGGCATAAACCACCATGCCTGCCCCATATTTTTATTTTTAAAACAAATCTAATGTTTGTTCTATAAAATTTAGATGCATTCAAAAGGCTGCACTAGAGGACCTAAAGAGCCACTTGTGGGCTTAAGGATGTAGGTTCCCTGACTGTATTTTGGTGCACAAAATTGTAGTTGAGTACTATGAATTTTAAATCATAACTAAAACACATCTTTATTAATCAAAATAGGAGCCATTACAAGCAACACACTGTTGCCATTGAGAAATGAGTTTGTTACTTGAGAGGCTGAGGCAAGAGAATCGCTTAAGCCCAAGAGTTTGAGGTTGCTGTGAGCTGTGATGCCATGGTACGCTACTGAGGGTGACATAATGAGACTCTGTCTCAAAAAAAATAAAAGAGAAACAAGTTTGTTTCTTCCTATAGTGCAAGAATATGTGCTTCGGGATTCAACAAACTCCCGGAAAGGAATTTCTCCATCTTTGTGGTTTTCCCTGTAAAAAGCGTTTTCCCTGTAAAAAGTTGCCACCATGCTTGAAGAAGTAGGAGTCTATTGACCAGAATCAGGTGAATATGCTGCATGAGGCAAAACTTCGTAGCCCAATTCGTTCAACTTTTGAAGCATTGGTTGTGTGACGTGGAGAAAAATTGAGGCCTTTCTGCTGACCAGTGCCAGCCGTAGACATTGCAGTTTCAGTGCATCACATCAATTTGCTAAGCAGACTTTTCAGAGGTAATGTTTTCGCTGGGATTCAGAAAGCTGTAGTGGTTCAGACCAGCAGCAGACCACCGAACAATGACCATGACCTGTTTTTGGAGTAAGTTCAGCTTTGTGATGTGCTTTCAAGGTTCCTCTCAGTCCATCCACTGAAAAGAGTCATCATTGGTTGTCCTATAAAATCCGCTTTTCATCACAATCACAATCTGATCAAGAAATGGTTCACTCTTGCATAGAATTAGGGAAGACTACGCTTGAAAATGACGATTTCCCAGCACAGTGGCTCATATCTGTACTCCTAGCATTCTGGGAGGCTGAGGTGGGTATATTGCTTGAGCTCAGGAGTTCAAGACCAGACTAAGCAAAAGCGAGACCCGGTCTCTAAAAATAGCCAGGCTTTGTGGTGGGCACTTGTAGTCCTAGCTACCAGGGAGACTGAGGCAAGAGGATTGCTTGAGTCCAAGAGTTTGAGGTTGCTGTGAGCTATGACACCATGGCACTCTACCCAGGGCATTTTTTTTTTTTTTTTGAGACAGTGAGATACTCTCAAAAAAAAAAAAGAAAATGATGATTGCTCTAATTTTCATTCAGTTCATGAGGCACCCACTTATCAAGCTTTTTCACCTTTCCAATTTGCTTCAAATGCTGAATGACCATAGAAGGGTCATTGAATTCTTCAGGAACTTCTGGAGCTGTTAGAGGATCAGCTTTGATGGTTGCTCTCAACAGTTCATTGTCAACTCCCGATGGCCTGCCCCTATGCTCATTTTCACAGTTCGCTCTCTCCTTTGCAAAACTTCTTGAGCCACCACTGTACTGTAGGTTCATTAGCAGTTCTTGAACCAAATGTGTTGTTGATGTCATGAGTTGTCTCCCATTTTGAACTTGAATAAGAAGATCGCTTGAGTTTGCTTCTTGTCTAACATCATTCTCATAGTCCAAAATAAATATAAACAGCAGGTAATAAGTCATTATCAAAAAAAATGAGAAATGCTCATTAAAATTATGTACTAACATAACCACATTAATGTAAGAATGTATTGTAGTATCAAGTGGCAGATTTCAATAATGCAAAGACTGCACTTATTCTGCACCAGCCTAATGCATGGGACCTTAATACTTGATCTGGTAAAAGTATACTTGCTGGTGGTTGAAGTGAAGCAGAAATTGGAGTTCTACACTACACAGTCCCCCCTCCTCATTCAACCCTCACAATCCTCACAATGTACCTGAGGAACCCTGGGGGCTCCACAGAATATAGTCTGCTAGAGGAGGGCAAATTCGTGAATGCTTTGGGGATGGTAGGTGTGGCCCCAGGTCTAAGGTGCTGAATGCAAATAGTACTCCCTATGCCAAAAATAAAACCTAAATATGTAGCTTGTAAAGTTAACATCAGTGGTCAGTGGACTTGATTTAAGAGATTTGCATGTGAATATTGGCCCGCTTTTACTAAATATGAGATTGGGCACATCACTTAAATTCCTTGAGTTTCTGTTCTGTCATCTGTGAAGTAGTGACAGTAAAGATTCCTGCTCTTGCAACTCTCAGATTTATTCTAAGGATGAGATGAGACAGTGTAAGTTAGCGGTTCTCAGCCTGTGGGGCGCAACCTCTTTGGACTATATTAAAAGGTTCACAGCATTAAGAAGGTTGAGAAGCACTGGTGTAGGTGAATGTACTTTACAGGGCTTTACAGCTGTTAATGGTTGCTGATGAAACCAGTATTTGTTAGTACAAAAAAAGGGATAGATCATAACATCTGAGCCTGATTTTCCTCATCTATGAAAAAGAGGTAGGATTAGATCAATGATTCTCAGCTTGCTGCATGTTAGAATCAACTAGAGAAGTTTTTGTTTATTTTTATTTTTGGAGACAGAGTCTCAGTTTGTCATCCTCGGTAGAAGTACTGTGGCGTCATAGCTCACAGCAACCTCAAACTCTTCGAGCTCAAGTGATTCTCTTACCTCAGCCTCCCAAGTAGCTGGAACTACAGGCACCTGCCACAAATGCCTAGCTATTTTTTTTTTTTTTAGAAACGGGTCTCGCTCTTACTCAAGCTGGACTTGACCCTGTGAGCTTAAGCAATCCACCCGCCTCGGCCTCCTAGAGTGCTAGGATTACATGCATGAGCCACTATGCCCAGCTAGAAGAGAACTTTTTAAAATATTGAATTCTAATACTTGGATCTCATCTCAGACCAATGTAATCAGAATTTCTGAAGGTTTTTTTTTTTTTTTTTGCATTTCAGGTGGTCCCAATGTCCACCTAATGGTGGAAAACCTCTTGAGCATTTTTTATTTAATAAACTTTTTCTGGTAAGGGCCATATATTTTAGCCTTTGCAAGCCATGTGGTCTGTTGAAACCACCCAGCTCTGCTGTTGTAGTACAAATGGTGTTGACAGGACAAAAATGAGTGAGTGTATCTGTGTTCATTTAAGTATTTATTTAGAAAAACAAGTGGCAGGCCAAATTGGTTGGCCAACCATGCTCTAGAACAATTCATCTTCAAGGTCTTATCTGGCTCAAGATGTGCTTTATAACATTTTAAAAAAATAATGTTTATCTCATTTCATGGATAGTTGAAGATTTTGTGTTCAAAACTAATCTCCTCCTGCAACTACATGGTTTGCAATTTTACCAGAAATTAAGGTAATCCATTTTCCTTTTATCAGAAACAAAAGTAAGGTTATTAGTTGTGAAAAAAATGTTTTTGTTACTATGGGAATATAATGTGTTAACTGTTAGCAAATTAATCCTGGTCAGCCCTCCTGGCCTCTGCAGGAGTTCTGTATTACATCTGCCTGTTTGTGTTTGTTTATTTGAAACAGTCTCACTTTGTCACCCTTGGTAGAGTGCCATAGTGTCACAGTTCACAGCAACCTCAAACTCTTGGGCTTAAGCAATTTTCTTGCCTCAGCCTCTCAAGTGGCTGGAACTACAGGCACTCACCACAATGCCCGGCTATTTGTTTCTGTTGTTGTTACTCTTGTGGTTTAGCAGGCCTGGGCTGGGTTTGAACCTGCCGGCCTCAGTGCATGTAGCTGGTGCCCTAACCACTGAGCTACGGGCTCCACCCCCTGCCTGTATATTTAAAGACAAATGGGCCCCCACAACGGTGTCAATGATGGTGAAATGATCGAGTTTGGGTTTTTGTTTGTTTCTTTGTTTATTTATGGAGACAGGGTCTTACTCTGTTGCCCAGGTACGAGGGCAGTGGCATCATAACATAGCTCACTGCAACCTTAAACTCCCCGGCTTCGATGATCCTCCTGCCTCAGCCTACTGAGTAGCTGGGAATACAGAAATGTGCCACCATGCCCAGCTAATTTCTATTTTTTTTTGGTGGAGACCTGGTCTTAATATGTTGTTCAGGCTGGTCTCACACTCCTGACCTGAAGGAGTCCTCCTGTCATGACCTCCTAAAGTGCTAGGATTACAAGTGTGAGCCACTGTCCGGACTGGGTTTGAATTTTTTTTTTTT
>NW_003852417.1:18635841-18636843 GCF_000181295.1 Otolemur garnettii
TTTTGGGTTTTTTTGCAGTTTTTGGCTGGGGCTGGGTTTGAACCCGCCACCTCCAGCATATGGGGCTGGCACCCTACTCCTTTGAGCCACAGGCACTGCCCAGGTTTGGAGTTTTAAAACAATGCTCCAGCTGTAGTGTGGAGGAAGGATGGAAGAAGGCTAGAGGATGCAGGAAGACCAGTTAGCAGTCTGCAGCTAACTGGTAAGATTGTGGTGGCTTGAATGAAGTGGCAGTTGAAAGGGAAAGAGGTAAGTGGAGTCCAACAGTATTTGTAGAAGTAGAATTGGCTAAGACTGGGTGATGGGTTGTCTGAGGGTGAAGGAGAAGGAATCTAACACTATTCCTAGATTGCTAGCTGTGCATCTGAATGGATGATAGGTCATCCATTGAGGTAAAGGAAGCACTGGAGGAGGACGGGTGGAGATGGAGAAGTCCTAAGTTCAATTTTGGACAATTTGAACTTGATGTCCCTTTGAGACATCTAAGTAAAGATGTCAAGAAAGCAGTTTAGTTACATACATCTGGATCTTGGAAGAGAGGGCTGGGGAACAGTTCCTGGGGGCCAGGGGAAGGAGTGTCCCTGGGTACCATTAAGGGACACTCCTTTTGAGGTTAAAACCAAGTGACAGACAGGAATTTTGCAGACAGACCCCAGGCTTGGAAAGCTGATCACCCTGTCTTTGGTACAGGGAGCAAAAATTTTCCTGGTTATGATACTCATATATTAAAGGCAGAGAAGTAAAATATATGTACCACAGAGAGTTAACATTTTGAAGAAAAACCATCAAGAGTATGCATTAAGATTAAAACAAGTTTCTTTATCCACTTTGGGAATTTTCCAGGAGCTCAAAACTTACCTAGAAAGCCAAAACTTTCTTAACTATTTTTTTATTTAAAATTTCCATAATAGTAGCAGCTAAGACTTACTTAGTGCCTGGCACTGTCCTAACTACTTTGTATAGATTCACACTTAATATTCAAAACAGTTCAGTGAGGTAGCT
>NW_003852417.1:18636990-18641770 GCF_000181295.1 Otolemur garnettii
ATAGTAGCAGCTAAGACTTACTTAGTGCCTGGCACTGTCCTAACTACTTTGTATAGATTCACACTTAATATTCAAAACAGTTCAGTGAGGTAGCTACTATAATTTCCTTCTGTTATATACATTTGAGGAAACTGAAGCAGTGGAGGTTAAAATTCTGTTTAAAGACATTCAGTAGTCAATAGATTGGACCACAAGCAGTCTAATTTCTGTATCTTTTCTTAATCCCCTAGTATATTCTTTTTTTTTTTTTGTCATAGTCTCACTCTGTCACCCTAGGTAGAGTGCCATGGCATCATAGCTCACAGCAACCTCAAACTCTTGGGCTCAAGAGATCCTCTTGCATCAGCCTCCTGAGTAGCTGGGACTTCAGGTGTCTGCCACATCACCCAGCTAGTTTTTCTATTTTTAGTAGACCTTTTTTGCTCAGGCTGGTCTTGAACTACTGTGCTCAGGCAATCCACCCACCTTTACCTCCCAGAGTGCTAGGATTATAGGCACGAGCCACCTCTTAGGCTTTTGTTTTAGAGACAGAGTCTCTGTTGCCCAGGCAAGACTGTTGTGGCATCAGCCTAGCTCACAGCAACCTCACACTTCTGGGCTTAAGCAATCCTCCTGCCTCAGTTTCATGAGTGCCTGGGACTATAGGGACCCACCATGATGCCCAGCTTATTTTCTATTTTGGTAGATAGCATCTCGCCCTTGCTCAGGCTGGTCTGGAACTCCTGAGCTCAAGGGATCCTCCTGCCTTGGCCTCCCAGGTGCTAGGATTACAGGTGTGAGCCACTGTGCCCAGCTTGCTTTAATTTTTGTTAATAGACTTTATTTAAAAAAAAAAACAGTTTTAGCAGTTGTAAGTTCACAGCAAAATTAAGCAGGAAGTACAACTGGTATTAGTGTGAAACTTCTTGTACCAAGTGTTTCCACTGTCAAAGTCCCACCAGAGTTACAGTCAAACCTACAGATACATTATCACCTCCACAGTTCACATTACGATTCACTATTCCTTTTGTACATTCAATGGGTTTTGCCAAATGTCTAATGACACGTATTCACCATTTATAGCATACAAAATATAGTTTTACTGCCCTAAAAATTCTGTGTGCTCTGCCTCTTCACCCTCCCCTCCTCTCTAGCCCCCAGTAAGTACTGAGCTTTTTACCAGCTCCATAGTTTCGCTTTTTCCAAAATGTCATGTAGTTGGACACTGCCTTGATTTTTAAGAATTCCCTGGCTCAGCGCCTGTGGCTCAAGTGGCTAAGGTGCCAACCACATACACCTAAGGTGGCAAGTTCGAATCCAGCCCGGGCCTGCCAAACAACAATGACGGCTGCAGGAGACTTGCTTGAGCCCAGGAATTGAAGGGTGCTGTGAGCTATGCCACGGCACTCTACTCAGGGGGATAGCTTGAGGCTCTGTCTCAAAAAAAAGAATTCCCTGCAGAATTAAACAGACTTCAGAGAACATTCTTTAATTTTTTATTATTAAAAACACCTTTTATTCCTAAAATTAAAGCTATTGAGAGAAGAAAAATATTAAGAGCAGTAGTCATTTTAAGGATATTTATAGAAAAAGAAGGAATGGAGAGCACAGGCAAAAAAAAATTTACATGCATAGAACTCTTAACATCACCATAACATGACTATTGTCAAGATTCTGATCATTTTTAAAATTTTTAAATTATTTTTACATATACTTGTGATTATTAGGTTTCCACTTTTTGCCTTCACGGAATTAAAAAGGCTTAAAATTTACCAACAGTAACAATGTTTAAGATAAGGACTAGAAACAAAAACCTCGTAAAGAATGAATGAAGAGAAATACATTCAAAAAAGAAATCAGACGATTGCTGCAATGAAGTATTAAGCAGTAATAATAAAAATGCTGATCATTTTAGTTGGGCATTAGAACTTCATTTTGGAACTTCATCAGCTAAAGTCCAGTCTCCATTAAGTACAGACTTTGTCACTGTATTGTAAAGAAAAGAACGCTAGCCTCAAATTCAAAAATCTGTGCCATGTGTCTCTTACCCTTAGTAGCTTTGTAACCCTGTCATGAGAGTAATTGGATGACTGGAGGGCATCTTCAGAATCAGTCTAACCCTTGGTCTAAAGGCGAAGAAACCAAGGCCCTGAGAAGTTGTGGCCTGCTTAGTTCCAGTCACCACTTACTCTCTGGAGCCCCAGTATAGTGACTGCTGGTACACAGGCTTTCCCTTAACTGGAAAATGGAGGTTAAAATATTTGCTTTGGCTATCATCAAGGATAGTGAAGAGGATAAACTAATGCATACAAAAACATTTTGAATACCATAATTTGCTATGCAATTGTTAATGTATTATCTATCCCCTTTTTTCCTTGTCTTTCTTTATGCCTTTTCCCGAGGAGTAGAGGTGGTTTTCCCAGTGCCTTCTCCGGCCTCTCTCCTACAAGTGTGGAGTTGGGGTTACTATAAGCATCCCACACTCCCCTCCTAGAGTTGCTGTATATAGCTTGGCTCCTAATTAGACTGCACTTTCAACTTCTTTTTAGAGATAAAAGATGTACTTCTTACACTGCATTTTTTTGAAGTATATTCAAATATACATATTCCCTAAAAAAGGCCATTATTTTGTGTAGGTTTTTTTTTTTTTTTTGAGGGAGGATACTTAAATTTTGTTTTGTTTTCTTGGAACAGAACTCACCAGGCAGACTGGCATGGGTGACTTCTGGGCATTAGTATCTAATGGCGACAACGGTAACAGCAACAAACAAATGAAATTGACAGGCATCACCAAAACTTTGTGAAGTCAAAATGAGAGCAAAGAGAAATTAATTTAACACCCTCATCTCCTTCCCTTCCTAGAATCAAAACTCCTTGAGAACAGGGACTGTTCTAGCTACAGTGCCTGGCACATTCTACTGTTTGTTGAATGCCTGCTACAAATATTTTTATTGGAATCATCCCAATCCAGGATAGGAATTAGAAAGCTCAGCTATATCCCTGAAGTTCAAGCCCATGCCCATTACTGCTTCACTGGAACTGGAGGGAGCTAGCTCTTTTGGGATATATGACACAGTTTCCCACAAACTTTGAAACTGGTAGCCACAGCCTGAGATTTGTTGCTTTACCATTGAAATGTTGCCACCTCCCAGATAGGGTGTGACAAGTGGCCAGCAGCTGTGGATGGCTTCCTGAGAGTGTGGGAGCCAGAAGGAAGCCTGCCAGCCCTGTGACAATCAAAAGCAGGAATCAAAGGCTCCAGCGGGAAAGGGGAGTTGAGTTCCCATACGGGGTTTGGTCCAACCAGATGCTGGACTGCTGGGAAATGACATAAAATGTTCCTTGACCTTTAAGGAGTAGGTCCCAGCATCAAACTAACACAGTCTCTTCTTGTGACAGGCTGCTCTTTGATCCTGAGACTCCTCACTTGATGTAGGTATTGAGGACAGTTTTTGAGATTTCCTCCGTGATCTCTGAACAGACCTTGCCCTGATTTGGTATTAGAGGTCTGGCACACCACAGTCCAGGGTGGAACTGAGACTTCTATCCAACATGAGATTGGACATCTTCCCCCATCTCTAGTAGGACCTGGTGTTGTTGAAGCCAGTTGGAGGACTCAGCGTGTGAGGGGTTCCCATCAAGGGTAGCTCTGGCTCCTTCAGTCCCTAATACTTTAATTTCTCCGTGTAGAGGTTTTAGGATATGTGCCCCTGAATTGCCCACTGCCCCTGCCACTGCCTGACTGCTCACAGGTCACCCCTTATCTGCTATATCAGTGCTCCTCCTCACATGTCCAATATATCCCTAAGCAGAATCCCTTGCCCTGAAATCTCAGAATATCCACAAGGTGAGGTCTAAGTTCCTTTGAGGCTTTAAACCCCTTACCATAGGGTTCCCTTACTTTTCGATCAAGATGACTCTATGAATGCCCTTGTCCCTCCTTTTCTGCCACCCGATGAAGAATACCTGTTACGCAATTATTTGCCCCAAACATACCTTTTGGTTTTTCTTCTCCCTCTCTTCTCTATGACGCCTTGCTGTACATGCCTTGAGCCTCAATTTCCTTATCTATTAAGTAGAGAAAATAATACCTCCCCAGTGGTATTGTTGTGGAGATTAAATAACTCAAATATCTACAAAACCTTTTGGCCCTGCTCAACACATAATTAACCCCCTCCAAAAAAATTGTAGTTGTTATTAGTATCATTGTGGTCTTCCTTATGTTTGCTAGGTAAGGTCTTTCTCTTTTTTTTTGAATAGACTATATTTTAGAGCAGTTTTAGGTTCACGTCAAGGTTGAGTGGAAGGTACAGAGATTTCCATTATTCCCTGCCCCGCCACACTCGTATAATCTGCTCCATTATCACCGTCCCTCACCAAATGGTACCTTTGTCATTATTGATGAACATATGCAGACACCATCACTAAACCTACAGCTTACCTTAGGGTTCACTCTTGGTGGTGTGCATGCCATGGGTTTGGACAAATGTTTAATGTCATGTATCTTCTATTGTAGTATCATGCGGGTAAAGATAGTTTCACTGCCCTAAAAATCCTGTGTTCCATCTACTTGTCCCTTCCTCCCTTAGGTCCTACTCATTTTTAAGACATTCAGCTTGCATCTCACTACCTTTAGTGACCCTTGTGTTGTCACTAATTCCTTTTGCTCCACCATCCCATAGCACTTTATTTCAACTTCCATTATAGCCCTTACTCCAGTGGTGTGATGTCCATTAACATATGTGTGCTTGGGTTATTTACGTTTGTAAGTTTTATGAGTTCTTTTTTTTTTTTTTTTTTT
>NW_003852417.1:18642329-18647946 GCF_000181295.1 Otolemur garnettii
TGTCTCAAATAAAATAAAAATAAAAGGATAGAAACTAGATTTATTTTGTGGCCCATCCATGGCACCCACTAGTTCACAAAACAGGTGCTCAGTTAATTGTTGGTTTCAACGTAGGAGGGTTTGGAGGGCAGGTCTAGTCCCAGCTCTTTCTACCTTCATGTTTTTCTGTCATAAAAGGGACACTGCACATCTGCCTTCAATTCTAGGACCTTATTCTATACCAGCTGGACAATCTAGGAACTGGCCATTTTAGCATGGTTTATCTAGACAGAAGGGGGCCTGAACTCCTGTCCTAACTGGGGCAAAATCAGGCAAGAATGACCCCTTCCCATCAAGGAGCTCTGCATTCCAGCAGCTGGCTTTAATTTGCTATTAAATTTTCTGCTGGTCCTGGAAAATCCTGATCCTGAGGATTGGCTCCAGTTTCCTCAGATCTGTCTGCCTTTGTCACGCACACCCCTGAGAGGTCAGTGCAACCGTGTCAGGGAGTGACCACAAGGGGGCAGTAAAAATCCATTCTTGTTCAGTCGACTTGCCCTTGGGCAGAAAGAAAATTGTTTTCACTGCAGGAAAAAAGAGTAAGAATCAGATAAAAAGCAATATTGTGAAAAAGTTAAGAGCAGCAAATTGGTTTAGCTTACCAACATTCCTGGGCCTTATATCTGGAAGCAGCAAGTTAGTGGGGACTTAGATAAGCCCCCATGGTGCTACCTCTTTCCTCCAGTGCTTAGTTTCTGACCTTGAGAAAGTCATTCTCTATTACCACGCAGATATTCTATGGAGGACTTTGGGCTCTGCCTATTTATTATTATATTACAGCTTTACAGTTTACAGAGGATTTTTCACACCCATTTTTTATCTGAATCTCCTGTCAATCTTTTTTTTTTTTTTTTTTTTTTGAGACAGGAGTCTCGCTTTATGACCCCGGGTAGAGTGCCAGGATATTATATCTCACAGCGACCTCAAACTCTTGGGCTTGAGTGATCCTCTTGCCTCAGCCTCCTGAGTAGCTGGGACTACAGGTTTTTGCCACAATGCCTGTCTAGTTCTTTTTTTACTTTCTATTTTTAGTAGAGACAGGTTCTCATTCTTGCTTAGGCTGGTCTCAAACTCCTGAGCTCACTTGCCTTGGCTTCCCAGGGTGTTAGAATTACAGACATGAGCCACTGCACCTGGCAATCAACTTAAAAGGCAACTGAGGCTGGAAACATGAAGTGACTTGTTCAAAGGCCCACTGTGGTGGAACCAAGACCATCTCCGAATCTGATTCCAGAACTTTTGCTTATTCCTTCCGGTTTTCAGTTGTTTATATTTGTAAGCTTAGTTGAGTTTTTAAGAGCAAAGACTATCTGATTCATTTTTGTACCCTCAAGTGGTATCCATTAATTTTTAGGACTGTGGGTGGGAGTGTTGTTTAAGGTCCTGTCCCTTAGGAGTTGAATCCCATGATCTAGCTCTTATTCTCCATTATTCAATAATTCTGTGAACTTGAGGCATAGCCCTAACAAAGACAGTGGTAGCTGAGAGTGATCCTACTGGATGAGCACTTCAGCAAGATGAAAATGCATCCTTAGCAATTCAAGGAGGGTGTAAGACAGTTTTCCAAAGTGTGCACTTGTATCCCTTGGTGTCATGATAGTTGATTTTGGGGATGAGGATAAAAATGCTTAATTGTAGTAGCCAGCCATATAAATACATATAAATATTATGTGTGTAGTAAATATATACTAAAATATTTACACATACTTACACATGTATTGTATAAAATGAGGCAAACTTTTAAAGTGAGTGAAGCATGAAGCAGGTGTACCAATGACAAGTTCAACTGAAGGAGTTCGAATGTAACAAAACTAATTAGTCACAAAACCCTGTCACTCTTAAGCCATGTAACCCTGATTAAGCTGCTAACTGTAAATGAGCCTGTTTCTTCATCTGGGAAGTCAGAAAATAATTCCTGCCCTCCTCAACTCAAACAGAATATGTGAAAGCATGTTGAAGCCTGGAACACACCATGCAAATGTCTGGTGGTGCTAACATCCCAATGCCCTCTTTTACCAAGGTCTGTCCAGAACCTCCTCTTTACTACCACTGAGAATGCCTCCTATTTAGCCTCCATTTCCCAGGATCTCAAGGACTGAATCCAATTCAGTTTGTTGTCCACACCTGGGCCAGCCATTCTGAGGGTAGGGAGACGGGAGGGGCTGGAGAAATCCTGGAATCAGTCTGGGAACAAGTCCCAACATATGTCACTGTTTGCTTTGTCATCCTAATTCAATGACCTCATACAAGGAAGGGAGGGAGCAGGAGCTGTTCTCTTCCAGATACCTAAGGAGGCTTCTGACATCTACTGTTTTCCTTGGCACGAGAAGAGCAGGCACTGGGCTGTGATTTTTAAGGTCTGAGCTAATCTTGGAAGTGAAGGAGAACAGAACCTCCCACAGCTGGCCAGACTTCACTTCTTGAGGAGCTGCCTTGACCAAAGGGACAGAGGGGACTGGAATGGGCATCAGAATCCAGGCTGCTGCCCTTGCTCCTTGGAGGGGCTCAGGACACATGGCCCTATTCCCAAGACCTCACTAATCTTAGGGCTAAGAATGCTAAAAAATGGGCATGCTGCCCAGTTAGGGAGAAAGAGCCTAAGACTAAGATAGCTCCTGAACTAGCCTGGTTGTCATGGGACATCCAACTGGAGTTGACAGAGGCTTCGACGACCACAGGGGCCAGAGAAAATTCCTCATCCTCACACACTTATACATTCAGTGAATACCTTCTGAGCACCTACTACACAGTACCACGCCTTTTGGGGAAATGAGGTAGTTGTGGGTATCAAAGGCCAGGTAAGACCTTATAGTAGTGATTTTCAACCAGTATGGTATGCTGTGAGAGGATCTTAGCTGTGCCGTGAAAATGTTTAAAGATCATTAATAGAATTATTTTTGAAAGAAGTTCAAAGCACAGTTCTTTTTTTACCCTTTTATTTTGATCAACATAAGTGTGCCACAGAAGTTTAACTATAGGCTCAAGTGTGCCATGAGATTAAAAAGGTTGAAAAACACTGCCTTAGAGTCACTTTTTTTATGACCAAGAGTCCATATTCTATCCTTATCCCATTCCCTCTACCATCCTGGACTTAATTAAGGTTTATTTTATTTTATTGAGATAGAGTCTCACTTTGTCACCTTTGGTAGAATGCCATGGCATCATAGCTCACAGCAACCCCCGAATCTTGGGCTCAAGTGATTATCTTGCCTCAGCCTTCTGAGTAGCTGGGACTACAGGTGCCTGCCACAATGCCCAGCTATTTTTAGAGACAGGGTCTTGCTCTTGCTCAGGCTGGTCTTGAACCCCTGAACTCAGGTTATCCACCTGCCTTGGCCTCCCAGAGTGTTAGGATTACAGGTGTGAGCCACTGTGCCTGGCCTCTTAATTAATAAATTATTGTTGGCCAAAAAAATTAGAACTTATGAATTATTCATTTCCAAGTTATTGGTAATCAAGTATTTATGTAACTATAAATAAATACTTCTGATCGAGATGAGATAATAACTAACATTACTATACTGAGTGAATATCCAGTCAGATAAAAGCAAAGAAATTCAGCATTTTGGCTATCCTGTTTATCCTGGTTGGGCTTTGTAAAAAATTTTTTTAAGTAACTAGCAGGCCATCTGGGGAGTCAGGTCAAGGTTTTAGAGATGGTGATGTAACAGCTGGGTTTTGAAGGATAAGTAAGAGTTCACATGCAGAGACAAAGAAAGAATGAGGCAGGTGGATGGGGCAGAATAATCCAGGTGCTAGTCCCAACACCTCCATCCCCAAGTCAATCAACTGGATCAGGCGGTGGCTTGAATTTAGTAGGTAGAAGCCAGGGTTTGGAATGGAACTTATGAGAGTAGAGATGAGAACCAGAAATCGTACAGTTGAATGTTCCAGTCTTTCCATATCACAGTCCTGGAGAAATGCAGTCAGGAAATCCCATTGAAGTCTCTTTGGTTCCCAAGGGCAGGAGGCTAAAAGAACACAGCAAAGGGTAAGCCAAAATTCTGCCCCAGAGCTGGCCTGAAACCTGTCTCCCACCCTGGCTGCCCCACCCCTTAGTTCCAAGAGCAAACCATTTATTTTCTGATTTTAAAAATTGGCTCATCTCATAAATGTTCCAGAGTCAGAACAAGCTGTGCCACGGCTGAAACAAACCTGCTGAACAAATAAACAAGGCTGACTGCGGGCCTGGGGAAAGTGCTAGACACAGGCCCCCAGTCAGGGCCAGGGGTTTCAGCAAGTCTGTCCTGAGTCTGGGCCTCTGCTTCTTCCTCTCTAACAGGTGGCGTGAGGACATGGGATTTTTGGGATCCCTTCCAACTCTGTGATCTAAGCAAGTTGCACACAGAGGGGAAAACTCCAGAGCTGCCAGTTCAGAAGCCTCCTTCCTTTCCACTACATGAGGCTGAGGCCTGGGAATGGGGAGATCTCCTTGTGGGCAAACACTGAAACCAGAGGTCAGCCACTTGCTTGTTTACTCATTGAACACCACGTGTCCAACCCGCGCTGGGTGCTGCACTGCCCCTTTCCTCAAGAAGCGTACAAGGAGTTAAAAGGTAGTCTAGCAGAGCATAGCAGAGGAGAGAGTTCCTTTCAAACTCCAAGCTGTTGCCTACCCCAGGCCCTTTGTTCCTGCTGTTCCTACCACCTAGATTGCCAACCCCTTCCTCTTTGTTCTTTAGTCTCAGTGTAAGTGATATTTCCTCGGGAAGACTTTCTCTGACCACCATATTATAGGGGTACATGGTAGGGTCCTCTACCTCTCCCCATCTCTACTGCTACACTCTATTGCCCTCATAGGATTTACAGCTGTTTTTAATTATCTGTCTGTTTAGTCATTTATTTTCCATTTTTCTGACTAGAATACAGCTATGTGAGAGTAAGAATCCTGTTTGTAGTTATCACTTCTGGGCCATTTGCAGCATATACTTGTAGAGTATGTGAATAATTTTTTGGCAGGTGCCAAGTTCTTTACATAGACTACTACATTTATTCCTCTTAGCAGCCCTAAGAGAGAGGCATTCTATCATTTATACTTCGGGGTGAGGAGACAGAAGGCTGGGCATGGAAGTGACTTGCTGTTGGGAGTTTGGGTTTGAGCCCTGTCTACAAGTCAGGGCTCTTTCTACTTGACCACGCTGCAGGGCAGACAGCAGGAGGCTCTGTCCATGGCACTCCAGCTCTGACTCTTTTTTTTCTTTCTCTTGTTTACTTTTTATTTTGAAATAATTTTAATTTTCTGAAAAGTTGCAAGACTTGTACAAAGAAATCCTGTGTACTCTTCACTCAGGTTCACTAAATGTAAACTTTGCTATATTTTAATATTCTCTCTTTCTGAGTGTGTATATATGTGTTCTACTCATTTTCTTTTTCAGAACTATTCGAGAGTAAGTTGCAGACATTATACCTTTTTACCATTAAATATTTCAGTGTAGGCTCGGCGCCTATAGCTCAACCGGCTAAGGCACCAGCCACGTACACCTAAGGTGCCGGGTTCGAATCCCCAGCCCGGACCCGCCAAACAACAATGACGGCTGCAACCAAAAAATAGCCGGGCGTTGTGGCGGGCGCCTGTGGT
>NW_003852417.1:18648433-18651556 GCF_000181295.1 Otolemur garnettii
GGCTATTTTTTGGTTATGGTTGTCGTTGTTTGGTGGGCCTGGGCTGGATTTGAACCCGCCAGTTCTAGTGTGTATGTTGCCCTAGCAGCTTGAGCTACAGGTGCTGAGCCAATATGGTACTATTATTTAAAATACAATCTATATTAAAATTTATCCAATTCTCCTAATAATGTCCTTAATAGAATTTTTTTTTTTTGCAGTTTTGGCCAGGGCCAGGCTTGAACCTGCCACCCCCAGTATATGGGACTAGCACCCTACTCCTTGAGCCACAGGAGCTGCCCCTTAATAGAGATATTTTAAAAATCGTTTTACCATAAGGACGTTTGCACTGGAATGTTTATTGCCCCTCTATCTGTAATCAGCAAGAGGTGGAATCAACCCAAGTGCCCATCAACCTATGAATGGATTAATAAACTGTGGTATATGTATATTATGGAATACTATTCAGCCATTAAAAAGATGGAGGCTTTACATCTTTTGTATTAACCTGGATGGAGTTAAAGAACATTCTCCTTCTTGTAAAATATCACAAGAATGGAAAAGCAAGTATCCAATGTACTCAGTACTAATATGAAACTAAAAGACGAACAACTACAGCCCCCCACAAGAAAAAACACAATTTAATTCAAGAGGGGGGAGAGGAAAGGAAGGCATAGAGGGGAGGAGAGGGAAGGGCATTGGTGTGCTCTCACCTAATGGGCACAATGTAAGGGTCTATGGCACACCAGGATGAAGGCCTCAACTACAATTGGACCTTACCTAACAAACACAATGTAACTTAATTGCTTGTACCCTCATATTAATCTGAAATTTTAAAAAATGGAGTTTTTTTTTCCAGTCCAGGATCCCGTCTATAGCGTATATTCCATTTAGTTGTCTTATCTCTTTAGATTTTAATTTAGAACAGTTTCTTGGCCTTTCTTTGTCATTCATGACATTGATATTTTTCAAGAGTACAGGCCAGATGTTTTGTAGAATGTTCCTCAATTTGGGTTAGACTGATTTGTGCTCACAGTTAGATTCAGGTTAGACCTGTGTTGGCAGGAATCTCACAGAAGTGATGCTGTGTCCTCAGTAAATCATATCAGAGGCCACATGATGTCCACTTGTCCCAGAACTGGTGATGTTAATTTTGATCACTCGGTTAAGGAGGTGTCTGCCAGGTTTTCTCTGCTGTGAAGTTAAATGCTTTCTTTCCCTTGGTGATTAATAAATGATTGAGGGAGTATTTTAAAGCTACGAATATTCCATCCTCATCAAACTTTTCATTCATTGATGATTTTCTGACTGAATCAATTACAATCTTAGTACAAATAATGCAAAATCAGCGATCTTGGCTCTGACTTTAAGGCTGGGATCTCTATTCCAGGATGATAGGGTGGAACGGAAGGGAGCTCTAATTCTGTTTATCAAAGTGGAAAGTGACTGGTATTGACTTTCTAACCTTACTAAGTAAAAAGCTGGAGAGTATCAGATGGGATTTTACATGATCAAAGATGTTAGTTCCTAATGGAATAATGATTTCCATTTACCCAGCACTTACTAAATCCCAAATACGTATCAGCCATTTGATATACATTGTTTTATTTAGCCTCTATAACAACTCTATGAGAGCATAATGTTGTCTCCAATTTATAGATGAGGAAACTAAGACTCAGAAAGGCTCTGGCACACGCCTAACGTCTTAGAGCTAGGAAGTGGAATCAAAGTCTACTGAACTCCAAAGCTCTTGCTCTTTTCAGTGGGAAGGAGCTCTGGGCTGTGTCATGGCAATCGACCTTAATACACATTCCAGGCAGTGCCAGTTTTCAACTATTTATCCACTTAAGATGTTGAACCTGGGGGTCTAAGTCCTGCAAAGAGACTGCTGAGGTCCTCAGTACTGTCATCGTACAGCACCAGTCAGGTGGTCCTTGATTTATTTATAGATGATGCTGCTGTGTGAGCACAGCCTGGCTGGGAGCAGCCTGAGAGGATCTCCCAGCTCCCCTGAGAGCCCCCTTCAGCCCAGGTGGCAGAGGCATCACCAGACTTTGACTCATCAGTTCCCCTGGCCAGTATTACTGCATCTCCTATGCTTAGAAAGGCAGGAAACTGAACTCTGGTATTTTAGAAAGTCTTTCAACAATATCCTTGATTAAAGGGGGGGTTTCCAGTTAGCCCTGGAGAATTTCAGTTAACCAAAGGCTTATTGTGTTCTAGTTCATTGAAATGTGGTAATCCCTGTACAGTGTATATTTATGGTAATTCTCATTCACCAGACAATTCAATTAAACAGGATTTCCCCACCATTTAGAAGCCATAGAACCATAGATTTACCAAGTTAAAAAGGCCTTGGATATCTTCTTGTATGAAGGAGGAAACTGAGGCCCAGAGAGGGGATGTTACTCAAGGTTGCATTGTTCATTAGTGGCATAACCAGAACTAGAAAGTTTTAGTCCAGAGTGTTTTCTGCCATATCAAGAATTATTACAAAAGAGAAAACTTAGGTTCAGGGTTACCTGCAAGTTGAACTTAGCCTATAGCTGTTTTGTTTGGCTTGCAATAATATTTTAAAAGAGGAAATTTCATCTAAAAGTCAAATTTGGTGTTTCTTTGAAAAACTGGAAAATCTGGGCAAACCCAGTCTGATGGCCATGAAGGCAGGCCGAGTAACAGCAACCCACCAAGACTGGGTGTCTGGGATTTAGATGCCATGCCCCACCATTCCCTGTTATCCCACACCTGGCTGCCTCACACATTTCATGACCTACCTGGGCCCCTGTAAGCCCAATTGGATTGGGGCTTCTGCTTTCTGGTGAAAGGTGTTCCTTGGTTAATAAAAAGAGGGCTGAAGTGAGCCAGTTGACAAATAAGAGAAACAATGAGCAATCAAAGCACTTGGGATGATAACACATTGCAGCACCCGGGGCTCCCCCTGGCCCTGGGAAAGCTCAGGTCATGGGAAAAAGCTCTAGACAGCGGTTCTCAACCTGTGGGTCGCAACCCCTTTGGGGGTCAAACGACCCTTTCACAGGGGTCGCCTAAATACATCCTGCATATCAGTATTTACATTACAATTCATAACAGTAGCAAAATTACAGTTATGAAGTAGCAATGAAGGCTCGGCGCCTGTGGCTCAAG
>NW_003852417.1:18651835-18652812 GCF_000181295.1 Otolemur garnettii
GGGGTCATCACAACATGAGGAACTGTATTAAAGGGTCGTGGCATTAGGAAGGTTGAGAACCACTGCTCTATGACTTTCTCATTTAGATGAAAAATGTGAAAAGTTAAATAACAATACCCCCAGAGAGATTCCTTGACAAGATGGATGAACTCACAGAGCTAAGGGAATAGGCAAGATGTGCCACTGCAGTTCAAATGGTCTATATCTAAAGGAAGTCTATAATGGAGGTGAGCCTTGGCTCAGGAGTTAACTCATTTTAAAGGATGGAGGGACTAGGGGCACAAACACCAGCAAGGAAGCTACTGTAGCCTATCAGAGTTGCAGGGTTGGGTGGATAGAGGTGGGAAGGGGAAGGAAGAGATGGATGCCAGAGAATCCCAAGAGAGGTATGGACACAATTTGGTGCCTACGTGGAGGTGGGAGGAAAAGGAAGAAGAGTCAAAGTTGATGGAACCTTAGTGCTTGTGTGACCAGGGGAATGGTGATGTCTCAAACAGAAAAGGGAACCCAGGGAGAAAGCTGGTTTGGGAAAGATGAGGGACACATTTTAGGTATGTTGAGTTTGAGATGACAGCAAGGCTTACATTTAGAGTTGTCCAATGAGCAGCTGAAATTGAGAGTGGAGTCAAGAGACAGCAGAGCTGATAATCTAAAGGAGATAGCTGGAGCCACTCAAAGCAATGAGAAGGTGAAGACTAGGGAACTGAGGGCAGTGTGCTGAACTTCAGGGTAACAGCCACCCTAAAAAAGCACAGAAAGAAGCAGCAGCCCTAGGAACAGAGAAAAAGCCACCCATTAGAGGGGCAGGAAGAGAACTAGGTTGGAATATCACTGCAAGAGACACCTCGTAAGTGGTGAGAAAAAACTAGGATGCTAACCAGAGAGTGCCCTAAAGAAAATGGAAGATCTTGGCTTGGCGCCTGTGGCTCAAGCGGCTAAGGCGCCAGCCACATACACCTAAGGTGGCGGGTTCGAAT
>NW_003852417.1:18652832-18655820 GCF_000181295.1 Otolemur garnettii
GCCACATACACCTAAGGTGGCGGGTTCGAATCCCCAGCCCGGGCCCGCCAAACAACAATGATGGCTGCAACGAAAAAATGGCCGGGCGTTGTGGTGGGCGCCTGTAGTCCCAGCTACTTGGGAGGCTGAGGCAAGAGACTCGCTTGAGCCCAGGAGTTGGAGGTTGCTGTGAGCTGTGATGCCCGGGCACTCTACCCAGGGGGATAGCTTGAGGCTCTGTCTAAAAAAAAAGAAAATGGAAAATCTTGTAAGAATGGGAGGGAGGCAAGTTTGTAGGTGGAAAAGGTTGAGGACTCTTTTCTAACACCTGTGGGGAAAGGGGGATCCTGAATCAAGATCAGTCAGACTCCAAAGGCTGACTCTATGTTTGCCTGGGGATGAGCTTTTTTGACTTCTCATTCATTCCGGAGCTTTCATCTCATGTCACTTTCTTATTTTGGACTCAGCTTACCTATCTTTAGTAAGAAAACAACAGCAATAACACTTTTTGGAAGCTGCCCACTCTGAGGGGCAAGAGACAAGGTGGGGGTTATTCAAAAGAAGTAAGCTAGGCCCCACCCTTGATGGAGAAGGACATTTGAAAGGTATCTTCCTTATGCTTGTCTCATTTAGTCATGGAAGGGAAGCTCTTTTTTTTTTAAATTTTTTGTTTTTTTATCTTTGAGATAGAATTTCACTACGTCACCCTCGGTAGAGTGCTGTAACGTCACAGCTCACAGCAACCTCAAACTCTTGGGCTAAAGCAATTCTCTTGCCTCAGCCTCCCGAGTAGCTGGGACTACAGGCGCCTACCACAATGCCCAGCTGTTTTTTTGTTGCAGTTGTCACTGTTGTTTAACAGGCCTGGGCCTGGTTCAAATCTACCAGGCTGGGTTCATGTCACTGGCGCTGTAACCACTGTGCTACAGGCACCTAGCCGGGAAGCTCTATTATTATTAGAGTTCCCATTGTACAAACCAAATGGAGGCTGCGGGAAGCTACTAAGTGTGAAATTGGAACCTGTCTCCTAGGTAATGCTAGCACTCAGGGAGACTGAGGTGGGTGCATCTCCTGAGCTCAGGAGTTCAATACCAGCCTGAGAAAGACCGGTCTCTACTAAAAACAGAAAAACTATAGGGGCATTGTAGGCAACATCTGTAGTCCCAGGTACTTGGGAGGCTGAGGCAAGAGGATTGCTCAAGCCAAAGAGTTTGAGGTTGCTGTGAGCTGTGATGCCACAACACTCTACTGAGGGTGACAGAGAGGCTCTGTCTCAAAAAACAAAAGAAAAGTTGAACCTGTCTCCTGGAATCCAAGTGCACTGTCCTTTCCACTACCAAATGCCAGCAGGATCCAGGTACTGAAGCAGAATGGAGACCTAAGGGGCATGTCTCAGGAAGCAGTTTTCAATCGAACCTCCATCTGCGCATTTGGGGGTGAAATCCTAACATACACAAAGACGTTTTTAAAAACATACGTAGGTTAAGTATAATGAGGCCAATGACGGGAGAGAGGAGGAGAGGAAGTAGGGAGTACTGAGTCTGGGTGAGAGGGATGGAACAGACAGGAGGAGGCAGATCCCCGCTGTACTGACGACCTCTGAGCTGGGGCTTTTGCCCCGGGCCCTTGCGCCCCTAGGGCCGGTGGTCCAGCGACAGCAGGTGCACCAACCTGAAGGCAAGGCCTTCATCAGATTCTCAGAGGTTCTTGTCCAAAACAAACAAGCAACAACAACAATAAAAAAAAAAAAAAAAAACCCAGTTGAAAACCACTGATATGCAAGTATCTGCAGTCCCCTGCCTGGATCTGGGACACGATGGTACAACTTATTCCCGGTCCCGGTCCTGTATTTCTAGATCCTCGCCGAGACTCTTTCGCCCCGCACAGGGAGGGAAGCCCTCCTCCCCAAGGCGTATTTTTAGGCAGGCCGGGCCGGCGGCTCCGCGAGGCGGCGGGAGCGCGGCGCGGGGCCGCGGGGGGCGCGCGGGGAGGACAGCGCCGCGGCCGGGCGGGCGGGGCCGCGGGCGGGCGCGCGGCGGAGGTCACGGCTTACCTCAGAGCCCGAATTAGAAGGCTGAAAAAATCACAGCAGGAAATAATGTGGTGCCTAAAATAGAAGCATCAACTGGGAGAGAGGCCGGGAGTAGGTGGCATTTGAGGCTCCTGCCGCGTCCTCCCCAGCGGCTGCCTGCCGCGTCGTCGGAGGCGTGTGGCCGTGACCCGGCCGGAAAGGGCGCGAAGGCCGGGGCTGCGCTTCTACGGCGGAGGGCGGCGGGGCGGGCAGCAGACCCTCGGCCGTCCCCCTACTCCCGCTCCCTCGCTCACTGTCCCCCTCCCAGCCCCTCAACTCCTCCTCCCTTTCCCTCCCTCCCCACAGGGTCCCCTGCCCCTCCTGCCTTTCCCTGCCGTGCCCCCCATCTTCCTCCTCCCTTTCCCTCCCCACTGGCTTCCCTCTCCCTCCCCTTTCATTCCTCCCTTCTGTCTCCCACCTCCCGCCTCCCTCCCAGCCGCCGACCTTCTCCACTGCCCCCCTCCTCCTCCTGCCCCTCTGCGTTCCCCCACACCCAGAGCTGCCTGGAGGCCCTTGATGCCTTCCTAGGCATCCAACCAAAGGTCATTCTAGCCGCAGCAGCCCCAAGGTCAGCCTCCTTCTGTCTGCCTGCAGTACCTCCTGGTCACTGCTGGCCCTGGCTCACCCCACCCCTTCACCACTCAGCCCATCCGCGGAAAAGCCAGCAGGCCCTGGATTCCCGTCCCTGGGCCCCTGCTTCTGGAGGGACAGAGAGGAAGCAGAAGCCTTGCCTGAAAACTTGACTGGTCTTGCCAGTGGCCACATCCACAGGGAGGACCCTCAAAAGCGTTCCCTGACTGGCCAATCTGGGGCACTCAGCTACACCTGCTGGCCAAGGGCAGACGGACCATGAACAAAAATTATAATAATGCACTTACAGGCTTGGTGTCCATAGTACAGTGGTTACGGCGCCTCTGAGTAGCGGGTTCGAACCCGGC
>NW_003852417.1:18656687-18657813 GCF_000181295.1 Otolemur garnettii
CACCAAACAAAGCAATGAACATGAACTTGGCCATGTTTACAGAGCCACTGTATGGAAAAGCCAAAGTCAGGCCCAGGCAGTCTGACTGCAGTGACCTATCACTTACCCTTAATTAGGCCACCGCCACTTGGTTTTTCTTTCTCAAAAATGAGTTTTGCCTTTGTTTTGTTTTTTTTCTGAAAATAAGCACGAAGCATACAGGTGCATGGAGATTTCAGGTTTTTAAAAAAATCTGATTTTCTTATTTTTACTTCTCTGGGTGCTTCCCCCACCAGCTGTTGCTCTGCTGAAAACAAGCTCTGTCATTTTTGCCAGTTTCCAACACTCTGCATCCTCATTGCCATCTGGAATGGGATGGGCATTCGTTCATGCTCCAGTGTACTGCCTACACACATGTGTGTGCCACTTGTTCCCTCCTGCTTCTCATCTTTGTGTTGCCCTGGGGTTAATGGCTTATGATGTGCCAAACAGAATTGTAGGAAGAATGTGTGGCTGATGTGGTGTCACGAAGGCTTTGTTCCCTGGAGGCTGAATATTGTTGGGATAAGCGGTAAGGAATAGTGAGTAGAGGGCACCATAGACTAAAAGAAATGTCAGAAAAATATAATAATATAGCTAATATTCATTAATGCTTACTAAATGCAAGGCTTTGTGCTTTTTCGAGGAATTATTTCATTTAAGTGACACAATAACCCTATGACATTAGTATCATTACCATTTGAAGGAAACTCAAGGTCATGTAAGGTTTAGAGCTGAGATTCTGATGCACTTAACCAGCATGCTAACTGCAAAGGAAAATGGGGTGCTGGTTTCTGCAATATTTTTTTCCTTCCAGGATGGAAATATCTTTATAATTTTTGCGAATTACAAAAGTAATAGGTGCTTACTGTGAAGAACTTAAACAACAGGAAGCGTATAAAGAAAAATCTGGGGCTCGGCACCTGTAGCTCAAGTGGCTAAGGCGCCAGCCACATACACCTAACCAAAAGAACAATGATGGCTGAAATAAAAAAAAAAAAATAGCCGGGCGTTGTGGCAAGCGCCTGTGGTCCCAGCTACTTGGGAGGCTGAGGCAGGAGACTCACTTGAACCCAGGAGTTGGAGGTTGCTGGGAGCTGTGATGCCA
>NW_003852417.1:18658004-18668214 GCF_000181295.1 Otolemur garnettii
AAAAAAAAAAAAAAAAAAAGAAAAATCTGGAAGTCTTTTCCTATAAGCCCCCTCTTCATGGACTTTAATACACATAACTTTTTTTCTTTAGAAATTAAAACTTATTTTATTTTTTTATTATTATAATTTTTTATTAAATCATAACTTTGTACACTGATGCACCAGAATGTTTACTGCAGCTCAATTCATAATAGCCTAGACATGGAAACACATAACATGTTAAGCTGCCTGGCATCGTACCATCATATTCTTCAGTGGATATGCTGGCACACGTCAGGGCACATCTGTCAGTTATTTCCATAATTCTAGCAGTGGAATTAGTGCGTCAGAAGGCATAAACATTTACATTTGGTCACGTGTTGAAATTGACAAGTTTTTATTTTATAATTTGGGCTACAACCTACATGATCTTTAATAAGGGAATGGTTAAATAAATCATGAAAAAAATTGAGAACGTCTCCTTGCTGGAATATTATGTGTGCATTAAAATATGATGGTTATAAGGACTCTAATAATGTGGTGGAAATGCTTAGAACATAAAGTCAAATTTTTTAAAAGTAACAGAAAATTATATCTATTATATGATTACAATTGTATGAAGACAAAGCGTAAAGAAATAGTAGCAAAATAATATCAATGGTAATGCAAACATGTTGAGATGAATGTGGTCTTTCTTTTTCATTCTCTAATGTGGTTTATTTTTGTAGTAAAAATTATATTTACTTAAAGACCCGGAAAGAGATGGAGATTTATCAAAAGATTTTGTTTCCTTTTTCCTCTCGGGATTTGAGTTTCTACGTCTATAAAATGAAGCAGTGAGACTAGAATTAGATGACTTCTAAGTTATCCCAGTTCTGATAGTCTGTTTTCTTATACAATCAGGTGGTTTTTTCTGCTATTGATTCCAAGCCAAATTTCAGTCTTCACACTAAAAATAGATCAGATTAGAATTTGTTTTGTGACCATTATTAGTTTAGGCTGTTCTTACATCTGTCAAAATATCCACATTAATTTGAAGAAAGCAGTGTTCCCACTGTGAAGTAGAGGGGCTCAGGCTTGGAAGTGCTGGGACGAAATGTTTGGAGCAGTGACTTCTTCATTCATCCCAACTTTGATGGGCTGTGTCCTAGCTGGACTCCATCATTCCCCAGAATACTGATGGTGTATGAGGCTTTCCCACAGATATACATTGTTCACTCTTCTGCATTGACAAGGATTGGATGGAGAATGTGTTTCCGCTGCTGGGTGGAGAACTCCTTGAAGGCAGAGACTGGGTTTTTATTCCAGTATCTTAACAGTGAACAAATGAATAAGTGACTGAGTGTGAGAGTGAAGAAAGCCCATTACATGGGAGACCCAGAAGGATTTTACTGAACCTATGAAGTACGTGAAGCTGGAAGTCAGGTGAAACACATTGTGAGCTCGTTGATCTGGAGGAGTTACTTGTGTGTGTGGGGGGAGGGGGAAGGGGCAAGGCTGGAAGAATGCCATTCCGCTGGCACAGCCTTCGTCAGAGCCTTGAAAGGGGCTGAGTGGGTTCTGACTCAGCTCTATGACTCACTCACTGTATTGCTGTCTCCATCCTCCGGGCACATCCTCTAAACCGTTTCAGTTCAGCCTCAAGTGGAGGAGGTGAGATCTGGTCCAGCACCTCCGGATGACTCACCTGGCTGGGCTGAAAGGAAGGAGCCAAAGCCCCACAGTCTTGCACACACACCTCCCATCTCCCAGGGGTTGTCATACAGACCCAGACCTCATGAGAAGGTTATGACTGCTCCAGTAATGACACCCCCCCAAAGGCATTACCTGCCCATCCACACATCTCTGCTCAATGTCTTAATTTCCCGGGTCCTTTCACGTGGTTGTTCCCTGTGCTTCTTGGGGACATCTGAGATCAACTTATACAGAGGATTAGAGGGCTCTCTCAGACCATTTGTCATTCTATTCTTCACCTCTCACAAAAGTTTTTCAGTTTACAAAATAGTTTTACATTCCTTTTCTTATTTGATTCTCTCTGAGACCCTAGGAAGCCTGGCAGGGCAGTGAATATCACCATTCTACAGGATATGGACATGGAAGGTAGGCCTCTCAGTGCAAGCTCTCGCTTAGCAGGTCAAGGGTGAAATGATCTGAGAAGACTCTTGGTTTTTCCCCCCGGTCATGTTCACTCTCCTCTTTCCACTCAATGCTGGGTTCCCTGGGTCACCACCCGGGAAACAAGGGCACAGCCTTGGCAAGCAGCCAGCAAACAGCTTCTCAAGAGAGTTCCTGGAACCTACAGTGGGGTGTGGCTACAGGCTCTGGAAAGGGGATGGGCCCCCTGAGCCCTTTTGTCCCTGGAGTGTTTCAGAGGGAATAGGCTTTCCAGATAAAATATGAGACGCCCAGTTAAATTTTATTTATTTATTTATTTATTTTTGAGATAGAGCCTCAAGCTATCTCCCTGGGTAGAGTGCTATGGCATCACAGCTCACAGCAACCTCCAACTCCTGGGCTCAAGCGAGTCTCCTGCCTCTGCCTCCCAAGTAGCTGGGACCACAGGCGCCCACCACAACGCCCGGCTATATTTTTGGTTGCAGCCATCATTGTTGTTTGGCGGGCCCGGGCTGGATTCAAACCCGCCACCTTAGGTGTACGTGGCTGGCGCCTTAACCACTTGAGCCACAGGCGCTGAGCCCCAGTTAAATTTTAATTACGGATAAACAATGAATAATTTTTAGTTTAAGTATGTCCCAAGCATTCTATGGGACATATTTAAAAACTATTTGATACTTATGTGAAATTCAAATCTAGCTGGGTATCAGTCCTTTTTTTTTTTTTTTGAGACAGAGTATCACTATGTTGCCCTCAGTGGAGTGCTGTGGCTTCACAGCTCACAGCAACCTCAAACTCTTGGGCTTAAGTGATTCTTTTGCCTCAGCCTCCCAAGTAGCAAGGACAGGTGCTCACCACAACACCCAGCTATTTTTTTGTTGTAGTTGTCATTGTTGTTTGGCAGGCTCAGGCTGGATTCAAACCTGCCAGCTCCAGCGTATGTGGCTGGCACCCTAGCCGCTGAACTACAGGCGCCAAGCCTGTTCTGTATTTTTATATGCTAAATTTGGTAACCCATAGGAGATGTGCCACTATCTTGCATACCAGGGCCTTGGGGATTTTCCTTTGTCTGAGACCCCAGTAAGAACTAACCTCTGCACCCATACCTGCCCTAGCACCTCATGTGTCCCTGGTAGCCTTTCAGCTTCTGGCTCAGCTCAGTAGGCATTTAACCCAAGTTCCGATAGCCTTCCCACCTATGAAGGGATAGCTGTTACCTCTGACCCTGTGACCTAATAAAGGAGGAGACCTGGGCTTTCCCCCTGTGGCCAGTGGCATCTGTCAGGGCATCACGTCCAGGTACTTCAGGCAGCTCAGGGGCCTGTAGTGCTCAGTCAGCCAGAGCTTGCCCTGAGGGTTCCAGGCTGGAGGGCTATGGAGGAAAAGGGAGACCTGAGCTATCCCTTGGATCTAGGCAATGAAGGTAGGGGGGTGTTTGGTGTTTGGTATTTGTTCGGAGGCCAGCTGTTAAGAAACAGCAGTGCCACGGCCTTCCAGAGCTTTCCAGACTCAAACAAGCTGCCCTCATTTGCTCCTCCGTTGTCAGGTGAGCAGGGATGGTATTTTCAGCTCTTTGCCCACTCCCTTTATGACGAATGAACTGAGGCTGAGAGTGATTAAGTCTTCACCAGTAGTCACATATCCTAACTCCTGTGGGAGTCAAGTCTTCAAACCTAGCTCAAAGAAAAGCCATACGTGCTGTAACTCCCAAGAGCCAAGGAGTTGGTGCTCTGGGTGAAGTTCCCCCAGATCTCCAGCAGGGAGTGGGAGGAGGGGGAGAGCCTTGCTTTAAAAACCAGGCTGAAAAGTCCATAGCACTTCCCTGGGCATGGGCAGACACAGCAGGCTGGAGCCTCTCAATGGCTAAGCAAAGAGCTTCCTCAGGATGCTTCTTACCTCTGCCCCATCCCAGACATGGAGTGTGCAGTGGAATCTCAATGAGGCCCTGCTGGGAGCAGCAGGACAGGGAGCTGTGAATGCTGGGGCTGGGGAAGGACCCTGTGGTAACCAAGATCCCAGGGACCGCTCAGCTCCCCAGGGGAGCCAAGGCTTTTAGTGCTCGTCTCCAGAGTGGGTCAGCCACACAGAGTCACTGCCCATTAAGCTACACTTTGAAGAAGGGAAACAGAATCGTGTTTGGAAGACACTGCAAATGAAAAGAGCTGTGTATGTTTATTCCACAAACACTTTCTGAGCATCTACTACATGCCAGACGCTGTTCTAGACACAGGGATGCAGCAGGGAAGATAACAAATATGTACACACAGATGTCTCGCAGACAACACTCCTGTTTGTGAGGTGACTATTTTGACCCCAGCCAAGGTAATGCAAAATTCAACCCCTTTACCAGCAGGAAGAAGTCCTTTCCCATCCAACATGGGGGCAGAGGGTTAATTTTATTGAAGATGTGCTGGGTCACAGCAAGAGGCCCCCGTTGCTCCTCTCAAGCCTCTCTGTGAATCTCAGTGTACTGATACTTCTCCCAGAGAAATGCTGGGCGTGCAGCTATCTTGCGGGCTCAGTGCCCTCCCTTCACCTCCTGTCCCCAAGCTCCCGGACAGACCAGTTTTCTGGCAGTTTCTCACAGATACCCAGTTTTGGGAGGGGAGGCTTTTGTCTCGCTGTTTGGTCTCGTTCTCCACGGCGATCTTCCTTTCTGGAATGGTGATCTTGTCCCTGTCTTATTTCTACTTTTCAGAATTATTCCAGGGTGAAGTGAGATCACATCGGAACTCTCTAGCAGCATGGGTCAAATCAACCAGAGATGTCACTTGACAGTATCTTGCTCTGTTTTACAAATGGGGGAGTTGATGTCACCATGGGAGTGAATGCTGAGCTGCTCCCCTTTTATTTTGGATTGACTGTAATTTAGCACCCTGTTCTCACTCTTTTGTTAATAAAATAAAACAATAAACACATACTACCATCAAGAGAACACTGACAGCCTGTGTTTATGTGTTTATGTTGTGTCTGTCTCTAAGAAGCTACAACTGCTATGTAGATTTTTAACAAAATGAGTGTTCCCTCAATGTTGTGGGTATAATAGTTAAAAACAAAAAGGGAGGGCAGATCCTTCCACTGTGTTTCTTTTTCTTTTTTTCTTTTTTTTGCAGTTTTTGGTACCAGGGCTGGGTTTGAACCCGCCACCTCCGACATATGGGGCTGGTGCCCTACTCCTCTGAGCCACAGGGGCCACCCCTACTGTGTTTCTTAATTCTTCCTCTTCCTTCTCCACCTTCTTTTTCCTCCTCTTCTTACCCTTCTTCCTCCTCCTCTTCTTCCTCTTCTTGCTGTTCTTCTTCCTTCCCTTCTTTTTCTTCTCCTTCTTCTTCCTTTCTTCAAACAGAGATGCAGACCTGTCTGAGCCCACCTCTGACAAGGCCAAGGCAGAGGAACTGGGTTCTAAGAGTATCTGTGTTCACTCCGGGAAGATCCCACTAGAGAGTCATGCAGATACTCCTTCCAGCTGAGTTCCCAAGGGCTTTGTTCCCTGCTCTGTCCCTGCTCATTGTGAAGGACCTCATGGTTGAACTGAACCCACTGGATACAGTGCGTGGGGTAAGGAATGTGTGAAGGAGAAGAGTAAGGAAAGAGAAGAGGAGAGAAGAGAGGAGAAAAGAGAAGAGACGAGAAATGGAACAATGACAGAGAAGGGAGGATTGATGTAAACCTTGGGACCTCAGAGCCAAGGATGATAGTAACAACGATTATTGGCTAGGCATGGTGGCTCATGCATGTAATCATCACTTCGGGAGGCCGAGGCTGGTATATTGTCTTGAGCTCACAGGTTCGAGACCAGCCTGAGCAAGAGTGAGACCCCCCCATCTCTAAAAATAGACGGGCATTGTGGCAGGCACCTATAGTACCAACTACTTGGGAGGCTGAGGCAAATGAATAGCTTAACCCCAAGAATTGGACGTTGCTGTGAGCTATGATGCCACAGCTCTCTATGGAGGTTGACAAAGTGAGACTTCATCTCAAAAAAAAAAAAAAGATTATTTTTATGTTTCAATCTTGAATTTAGTCTTTTGGCCCCAAGTAACAGAAACCCAACTTTAATTAGCTTCACCCCTAAAGGTGAAGGGGTTAGCTCATAGCAGCAGACTGTGGAGATAGCAGGGATAAAAGAGCTAGGTTCAAGGAGTTGAGTATTGGTTTATCTATCAACTCTCAAGGCTGTGAGGTTCTGAGAGCTCCTATCTTCCCCAGTCCCACCAGCAGAAAGGGGCAAACTCTTCCCCTCCAGCTCTGAGGGGGACTCCAGCAAATTGTAACATACCATTGTTCAATCAACAGATCTCAAAATGTTCAACTTTGTCCCTCTGGATTATTGGTGAAGGGCTGGGAAAATGGACACTCTGCTGCTCTGATGTTCCTTATTGGAGGAAACATAAATCATCCCAACCAGTTTGGAGGGAAATTTGGCAGTATCTGTCATAATTTTAAATGTGGAATAAATCAGGAATAACCTAAATGTCCATCTTTGAACTATGGTGTATTTTATACTCTGAAATGTGAAAACCCCTAAGATATCCTGGTAAATGAAAAAAGTAGCTACAGAATGACACATATAATATAGGATCACTCTAACATAAACAAAAAACAAATATCAAAATAGGAATAGATATATCTAAATGTATGCAAACAAAGAAAGGTCTGGATTCATACTAAACTACCTCGGTTACCTCTGGAGGCTAAGATTAGGGGTTGAGATTGAAGGAGATTGCTAGTTTTGAATTTTCATCAATGACAACATACTCATGAATAATTTGCATATTTAAAATTAATTTAAAACATTTAAAAGTAAAAAGCTATGGAAGCATTCTGATTGGTTGGGCTTTGGGTCATATGACTTCCTAGACCCATCACAGTGGCCAACAGGCCTCTATTTTTCTATGACTAGCCTAACTCAGGTTGCATGCTCACTGCTGTGAACACTGGAGCAACACATATAATTGGCAGTTTCGTCTCGATTACATGCTGATTTGATGAAGGAATAGTTCCCCCAAAGAAGGGGCATGCTGCTCTGGGCAGACAAAAGCAATAAGTCTCCTCTGCAGTGAAAGCATTTGGGCCTCATTGTCTTCATGGATTTAATTATGTGCCATCCAAGGCTGAAACACTTTGTTCAATATTTCTATTACAACATGGGATAAGGATTTATTCTGCTCACTGCCGTATCCCTAGAACCCAGGAAAATTTTGGGTAGATAGTAGGAGATCAGTTTAATATATTGGTTAAATGGACACACCACTACTATAATCTATCATTATTTTAATAATATTCTATAAATGGAAAGAGCTGACAAAGGCAATAATCAATGCCTTTCAGCAGAGGTGGAGGAGAGAAAGGAAGAGAAAGTGAAATGGCCAGCTTGGGACTCCTCCCATGGCCAACCCTCAAGTCACCTCAGGGAATAGCCATAACATATACCTATGACAGCTTGACAATGACCTGGACATGGCATGGGCTGGGCAGAAGTGTCTCTGGCCTACTTGTTTGTGATTGATGATTCCTTTTGTGATGTTATAGCTGTGAAGATCAACTGTGGGGGATGGGACCACAGTGGAAGAGAAGGGGGTAGGGTTACCTAGGCTGGGTGACCTGTGGGTGAGTCACCTAACTCATCTGAATCCTTTCTTCATCTGCAAAGTGAGAACGATATTTTAAAAAAATCTATGCCTTACCCAGTGATGACTTTGTCTCTCTACTAGCCATTATGTTGTGGACATACAAGCATTAATCAAAACCACAAGAGAGCTAATTTTTCTGAGGAAGCCCACCATAGAAAAAGAAGTGCAGAGACCTAGGGCCTGAGCACTGGGGAGTTCCCAAGGCAGGAAAAGAAGGTTTGTAGAGGGCACAGTGAAAGAAGGAGGGGAGAAATAGAATGGACTTAGAGCAAACATGAAGATACGTTTGTGTATAGTATTTATATTTGGGGGTTGTGAATGTACTGTAGATATGCAACTTTGTGTGTGTAGTATACACGCACACAAACATACACCAGAACCTCTGTAAGTTCACCACCCAAGGGACTGTAGCAAACTGGTGACCATATGGAGGTGGTCAACATAAGGAACTAGGCCTACTGTACTGATAAGTAAATGAGGTGCATGGCCCCTCTATGAAAATTAGGTCAATTTAAGGAGGTGATCAATGTAGGGAGGTGGCCAACTATGGAGTTTCTACTGTATATATACATATATGTATATAGTATATACATATACTATATATATATGCATAGATATACGTATGTATATATACAGTAGAATATATACACACACACACGTGTGTGTGTGTGTGTGTCTATACAGAGGGTGCCAAAGAAAGCATACACATTTTGATCTGCCACCACCAGCACAGCCGTGCTGGAGCCACGAGGAGCCCAGAGGAGCACCGGGCCACTGCCCTCTCCCTCCTTTCTGCCGTCGGCCATCTGCATCCTCAGACCTGTTCCAACAATCATTTAAAACATGGTGGATTACTATGAAGTTCTAGGCGCGCAGAGACATGCCTCAGCCGAGGATATTAAAAAGGCGTACCAAAAACTGGCACTAAAGTGGCACCCAGATAAAAACCCTGAGAAGAAAGAAGAAGCAGAGAGAAAATTCAAACAAGTAGTTGAGGCATATGAGGTGTTGTCAGATCCTAAAAAGCGGGACAAATGTGGCAAAGAAGGGTTAAATGGTGGAGGAGGTGGAAGTCATTTTGACAGTCCATTTGAGTTTGGCTCCACATTCCGTAACCTAGAGGATGTCTGCAGGGAATTTTTTGGTGGAAGGGACCTGTTTTCCTTTGACTTCTTTGAAGACCCATTAGAGGACTTTATTGGGAATCGGAGGGGTCTCCAAGGAAGCAGAAACAGAACAGGGTCATTTTTCTCGGCCTTCAATGGATTTCTACCTTTTGGAAGTGGATTTTCTTCTTTTGATACAGGATTTTCTGTGGGATTTCCTGTAGGACTTTCTTCATTCGGGTCACTAGATCACAGGGCAGAGGAGGGGGGCTCACTTCATTCTCTTCCACATCATTTGGTGGTAGTGGGATGGGCAACTTCAAGTCTATATCAACTTCTACGAAAATAGTTAATGGCAGAAAGATCACTACAAAGAGAATCATGGAGAATGGTCAAGAAAGAGTGGAAGTTGAGGGCAGCTCAAGTCCCTGACAGTAAATGGTAAGGAGCAGCTGCACTTGGATAACAAGTGACTCAACGCACACGTTTAACAGAAATGGTAACTGTAACAAGCACCATTTGAGGATTAACAGGAACTTTTTTTTGAAGATTTCAAAAGAACTCGACTTTCAGTATCACTGTACCTAATCTGAGTATTTATAAACTGCTCATCAGAGCCATATTTGTCATAGACTTTTGAGATTATTGTTGGGACCACATAATAGGACCATTTATTTGTCTTTAAAATTGTTGTAAATTTCTGTATGCCCTTTGCTTTTTTATTAAACATACTCCCGGTGAGCCCTGACTCCTCAGTAGTGGTAGAACAGAGAACAGAGTGTGCACTACACCAGCATGGAGCCGCTTTTCCATTGTGTCTGAAACGTGAGCCAAGTAGCGTCAGCCTGCTGTGAAGTTAACACCGCAGGATGAACCTTCGTCAGAAATAATTTCAGTTTTTTTCAGTATTTAGTAGTGAAAGATATTAACATTAATAGTAACAAATTTCTGGCTTACTATAAATTAAGGATGTTTTCTAGCTGTGCATGAGTGCTGGCATCATAGTAAGTTTGACAGTTGTTTAAATATGTAATGTTAAACTTAGGTTTAAAAAGTAAAGCTGGTATACTAGGTCTTTGTCATTTGCTTTAAAAAGATAAATAAATGCGAATGTCTTTGGTGCATTCTTTCCTGGGGGAGGGAGGAGAAAGTATGCACATTTTAAGAAAGGAATAAAGGCTCGGCTCCTGTGGCTCAAGTGGCTAAGGCGCCAGCGACATACACCTAAGGTGGCGAGTTCAAATCCAGCCCAGGCCCGCCAAACAACAATGACGGCTGCAACCAAAAAAAATAGCCAGGCCTTGTGGCGGGCGCTTGTGGTCCCAGCTACTTGGGAGGCTGAGGCAGGAGACTTGCTTGAGCCCAGGAGTTGGAGGT
>NW_003852417.1:18668295-18676254 GCF_000181295.1 Otolemur garnettii
ATAAAAAGTGTATTAAAATTTTAATATTCAAGTCACATTTGACTTTTGCAATTACAAGTTATACAAGATACTATGTATGAGATAACAAATATTATTGATATATATTGAGCATTATAATTTCAATACAGTTTTTTCTTAAAATGTGTATACTTTTTTTGGCAACTTGTGTGTGTGTGTTTTGCCTAATCGCCACATCACCAGCATTTTCCCGGGTCATAAAAAAATGTGTGAAGGCATTTTAAGGACAAGCGAGAACAGTGTAGAAACTCATGCATATTTGTCAGCAAAGGAGAAATATGGCTGAAGCTGGGGACCTCAAAGATAGAGTGTGGCAGAGTTTAGCCAGGAGTCCAAGGGCCCAATACCGGGAGGGAGGTCATTAGGGTGGGAGGTTCTGGCACCAGGAGGCAAACCAGCTCCCTGCTTTTACTCTCACTCCAGTGCTAGTTCCAATGACCCTCAGGGCCCAGGTCACATTCTTCAGGTTTGATGGATTTTCTGGTTGGAGAAACTTAAGAATTTTAATTGCTATACCCAAACTGATACGTTTACTGAATCTTGGTCTGGGTTTAGCTCAGCTGAGTCTTCCATGAGGAACCAAGGGGAGCCAGAGGTGTGCGTGCCTGGTCTAAACTAGAAACCCAAGCCGAGCCGTGAACTGAGCAGATTCCAGGATGCATCTCAGACCTTTACTCCCAACCGTCTTGACCCCTCACTCGCCCTGTCATCACCAGCCTACTTCACTCCCACAGCTAACACCCTCTACCAACATCCACCTCCACCTCTTGCCATGGTTATTATTCAGCATTTGATGAATATCATTCATTCATTTAACAAATTTTTATTGAGTATCTCTTGGGTGTGAGATACTATGCCATGCTGATATTAAAGATGCATCCTTGTCCTGGAGAAGCTTCTATCTGCCCAGCAACCAGTTCAAGGAACAACAGAGATCACCTAAATTTTTGTCTAGGTAATAGATCCCTCTGTGAACTGATACCAGCTTTGCACACCTTAACAGAAAAATATATACATGCACACAATTTTGCATGTAATGGGGAGCAGCACCAATACTCTAAGTCCATTTATGATGTAAGGGCATGTGTACCCTAAGTTATAAACACTTGATTTAATTTAACCCTCTCATTTTACAGATCAGGAAACTCAGATCTAGAGAGGGGAATGACTTGTTCAACATCAGGCTGTGATTTAGGGGCTTGGCCAGCCCTAAAAGCCAGGACTCCTGGCTCTCCAGATGCTGCTCCATTGACAAGGCTTCTCCCTTCCCTTTTCAGCTGCCAAACCTGGGGCTGCCAAGTCTGCTTCCCTTCTCCACAACCCCTCTGACTCCTCAGGGATGGGGGCTGGTGGTTAGGCGCTCCCTGAACAGTTGCTCTGACCCTGACCACCCCAACTGGATCCCCCAGACATCAAGGGATATGTTCTGGAGGAAACAGGATGTGTTTTCATGCAAGATCATTTGTTTCATAAGATAATTTGCATACTGGTAAGGACACAAATGCCATTCCCTGCCCATTTCCTCCCTAGAGAAAAGGGTTCTCATCACAGCTTTCTCCTAAGAGGGAAGGCAATTGTGTGAGCCCAGCCTCAGCCCAGGGAGATGCCTTCCTGACAGTTGGGTAGGAGGACCAGATGCTAGTCAGGGCCCCCAGGAGTGGTCGGTAAGGAGGTCTGTTCCTGACCTCTTTCCACTCTCAAGGTTTAGTTAGAAGGGGGCTTCTGCCTCCAGCTCAGGCAAATATTCCCCTCCTGTGAACCCCAGGGTCCTGGAAATCCCACCTTGCTCTTTATTACACTTTCAGAGTAAAATTACTGAAGATTCAGCTGCCAGAAGAGAGTGTTGAGGTGATGGGAGGTGAAACATAACAACAAATATTTAGTGCTTCCCATGTGCCAGACATTGCTTGAAGGCACGTTACATGTGTTATAAATTCATTTAATCTTCATACATCTAGAGAGATTGGTTCTATTCTTTTTTTCCATATGCGAAATCAAGGTTCAGAGAGGTTAAAGAACTTGCCCAAGATCACACAGCTGGTAAGCAGCACAGGCAGGATTTGAACTTAGCCATTCTGGCTCCAAGGTCTGAGACTCTAAATACTATTAATACATTACGTGTGTAAGAGGGAGATGTAAAAGGTTAAAGGTCTGTTCTAATTCTTGAAGGCTGTGCTGTACTCCAGAAACAGTGGTGTGGCATTTAAAGCTCTTTATGATCTAGTCTCAGCCACACTGCTATTCTACCCCACCTCCTACCATGATCCACTGCTCTACACATCCAGATAGCACTTCCCCATTTCTTTATCTGAAATGTCTTTTTACCCACTGAGAACCTCTGAAAAGTTATTTCAACATCTCTAGGGTGAGTTGGACAGGCCTCTTTTTTATTTTCCAATGTGGATTTCATCAAACTGTCCCTTCAAATAACTGGCTAATACATCTCTCCCACTTCTGGAGTTCACTTCCTCCCAAGGACTGGGGGTCTGTCCTATGTGTGTCAGAATCCTTACTACTAAACCCATACCTGATAAGTGGTAAATATGTCTGCTATGTACAGTGAACAAAGCATGTTACAAAATAATATGTATATGCTAAATATTGTGTTATGCAATATTTAATCACACTCCAGAAAAATATACCCCAAAATGCTAACAATAATTTTCACAGAATTTAGTGGGGCAGGTGATTTTTATTTATTTCTATATCTGTATTTTCTAAAAATTTCCATAATGAACATGTCTTACTTGTGTAATAAGAAAGGAAACAACAAATTATTTCCAGTTTGTTTATGAATAAATAATAATAGCTAACGTTTACTGAGCACTTACCACATAAAAAATTAAGAACTTGATGTGTGAGCAGAAAAGTTCACACCAATAATCCTAGCACTCTGGGGGGGCCAAGGTGGGAGGATCATTTGAGCTTGGGAGTTTGAAACCAGCCTGAGCAAGAGTGAGACCCCATCTCTCCTAAAAATAGAAATATTAGCTTGGTGTTTTGGCAGGTGCCTGTAGTCTCAGCTACTGGGGAGGCTGAGACAGGAGGATTGCTTGAACCTAGGAGTTTGAGGTAGCTAGGAGCTAGGTTGATGCTACGGCACTCTAGCCTATGTGAGTGAGACTGGGTCTCAAAAAGAGAGAAAGAAAGAAGAAAAAATGAGCTTGATGCGTCTCTAATCTCCACAAAAGTTCTCTTTTGTTAAGTACTGTTGGCATCACTGCCATTTTACAGATGAGAAACCTGAAGCTCAGAGAGTTTAAGTAACTCACTCAAGGTGACACTGTTAATAAATAATGGAGCTGGCTCGGCGCCTATAGCTCAATGGGCTAAGGCGCCAGCCACGTACACCTAAGGTGGTGGGTTCGAATCCCCAGCCCGGACCCGCCAAACAACAATGACGGCTGCAACCAAAAAATAGCCGGGCGTTGTGGCAGGCACCTGTGGTCCCAGCTACTTGGGAGGCAGAGGCAAGAGACTCGCTTGAGCCCAGGAGTTGGAGGTTGCTGTGAGCTGTAATGCCACGGCACTCTACCCAGGGGGACAGCTTGAGGCTCTGTCTCAAAATAAATAAATAAATACATAAATAAATAAATAAAATAAATAATGGAGCTGAGGTCAGAGCCCAGCTTGTCAGACTCCAGAGACTTCGCAGCAACCTCTCCATAACCAGCCTGTAGATGGGCAAGTTTCTATCTCCTTTAGATCGATTTTTAATTTTGAAGTAATTTCAAACCCAGGACAAATACAAGCATAGTATAACAAATTTCCGAATATCTTTCCCCAGGTTCAACAGTAACTAACATTTTGCCACATTTGCTTTATCACTCATTTTCTCTATCATTCTCTGTATCCATATGCAGATTTTACTGTTGCTATAATAGCTTTATGGAAGTATAAGTCACACGCCATGCAATTCTCCCATTGAAAGTGTACAATTCAATGGTTTTTAGTATCATTGATATGCGCAACCATTATCACAATCAATTTTAGAACATGCTCATCATCTGTAAAAGAAAAAGGGCCCATATCTTTTAGCTATCACCTTTCTATGTCCCGTTCACCTCCGCCCTAAGCAACCACTAATGTACTCTCTGTAGATTATAAACATTGGTAGATTTGTCTATTCTGGACATTGCATGTAAATGGAATCATAGAATCTGTAGTCTTTTCTGGCTTACTTCTTTCATATAGCATAATGTCTTCAAGATTCATCCATATTTTGTGTGGACATACGTTTCATGTCTCTTGGGCATATAGCTAGGAGCAGAATCGCTGGTCATACAATAACTGTATGCGTAATCATTTGAGGAAGAATAATGTACAAATTACTATTATTTTTCAACCGTTTTGAGAGTAAGTTGCAAACATATCCCTTTATCTCTAAATACTTCAGAGAAACCAAACCAAGGACATTCTTTTACATTTCAATGATCAAATTCAGGAAATTTAACATCGAGGCAATATTACTATGTATTATACAGTCATGTTCAGATTTTGCCAGTTATGTCCTTAACAGCAATTTCTCCCCTGGCCCAAGATGCAGTCTGGCATCTGGCGGCGTTTAGTCCTCACGTCTCTGCAGTCCCTCCACTCAGGTGCAGTCCTCAGCCCTTCATCTTTCTGTAGCTCTGTGAAATGCCCCTCGGTTCAGGCTTATCTGATGTTTGGATGGATGCGTTTCAAGGCTTGTCCACTTGGTGGGCACTGAGGTCAAGTCGTGTAGCTGAAGGGACTTGGCTGAGCACGAGTCTGGGCGCCTTCCAATCGCAGGAGGGGCTGGACCCAGGGAGCGGGCACGGGAGGCGGAAAATCCCCACCCTGGGAGATTTCCTGGGAAGTGCTAAACAAAGAAGTAGCGAGGCGGTCTGCAGAGCGAGAGCGTGGCCCCAGGGCTGGGTGCAGTAGGCAAACGTTTCCCGAATTTTCAGCGGGGATTTGCGCGGCCTCAGCTGCCCGCGCGGCCTGGGAAGGGCCACAGCGAGAGCGCCGGGACATCCGGGAAGGGGGAGCGGGCGGGGAGGCCGGGAGGCCGGGTGCTGGGAAGGCGCTGCCCCTTCTGGGAAGGGCTTTGCTGCGAAAGCCCACGCCCGCCCCCGCGCCCAGCGCCCCCGCTTCCCGCAGCTCCTGCCTGGCCCTCGCGAAGACGTGGGGGCCGTGGCCGCCCTGCTTCTGATCAGAGGCACGAGATGGAGGTGGAGGGCCTGGAGGCGGCCGGCTCCCCTGGGCCCTGGCCCTGAGCCGATTGTCAGCGCCAGGAATCTCAGGCGAAGCCTCTCCCCCCTCGACTTCTGCGAGAGGGCTCCTGGCCTCTCCCTCACCACTGTCGCATCCTGCCCCACAGGTGCTGTTTGCTCTTTGGTTCATTCGTTCGTTCATTCATTCATTCATTCATTCAGTACCTGCAGGTCTCTGCGCCTCATCTTTCCCTCTCCCTCTGGGGGCAGAGGCTCAGTAGGGCTTCCAGACCTGTACCTAATCAGTTTCTGCCGAGAGCTTCTGTCCTTAAAGTGCCAGGAGGACCTGCCTCCCCCCTCCCAGCCCCACAGCCTGAAGGGACAGATACCACCAGGGGAAGGGCGAGGCCTGAAGCGGCCAGACAGGGAGATGTGGAACTGGAAGAGGGGCAAGGAAACTAACACCGTGACGGTGCAGTGTGCTGAGGGACCTGCAGCAACGTGGTAGTCACCTGAGTTTGGACCCTGACAATCTACAGACATGGTTTGTTCTGTCTTCACGGGAATGGAATGTTGGAAAAGTTCACATAAAAATCCAGATATCTGATTTTTCTTAACAAATAAAAAGATCCGGCAACACTGACCTTGCGTTCCTCCTGGCAGCCATGGCTGAGTCAGGAGCCTCCCTGGACCTAGTAATGGCTGTAGTTCCGCACACCTCTCCTTATTGTTAAAACTCTCTGATCTAGCTCCATTACCTTCCTCTTCCCCTAGGGCACCTGTGAGCTCAGTCTGACCTTACCACCACCCTGTGAGGCTGAGAATCCCAATTTATACAGGAAGAAAGCAAGGGGAGAGGTCCCAGCCAAAGGAGGCAGGGCTGGGATTCTCTCCCAGATGATTGCCTCTGTGATCCATGCATTTGCACTCTGCTCTGCTACTTCTTGGTGCCCCCAACAGCAGTTGGGTGGACTGCAGATGCAGACAGCAAATGAAAAACTGTTGGCCATCAAAATCTGGGGCCTTCTAGGGGACTGCAGAAGTCCTTAGCTGGGCTAACAGCTCTTGGCTGAGGCTCTGGAGGAGACTTTACCAAACCATGGAGCAGGAAGAGTTTGGTCAGTGGCCCACAATAGACTCAGGCAGGCAAGAGAACACAGCACCTCTGCGTGGGGACACTGACCTCTAGTCAGTGGGGAGATATTCTGCCTTCCTTGTTCCCTCTGCCAGAAGTGTGTTCTACACAGCCTTCCTGCCCTATGTGGTGGGAACTGAGGAAGAATGATGCCACCACCTTCTCAGTCTGTGAATCACAGCACAATGCAGTTAGGCTTCCTTGAGCAAAGCTCCCTTTCTGGCCGATCGTGCATTCTTCTCCTGGAAAGACTTGCTAACTCTTTTCCTGACGGTTTTGTCTAATACTCCTTAGCAAGTTCTGGAAATGAATCAAAGGGCAGCACTTTAAGGGGTTGGAGGAAGCTGGGGTAACTGCTTTCTTAGAATAGCTCAGCTATAGAGGGCACTCTCCAGTTTAAGAAAACTTTTCACATTCATGTGTATTATTTGCTTTTCACAACTTTCTGAGCTGGACAGAGGAACAATTTGTAAACTTACCATGAGAAAATTCTCTTCATCTTTCTTTGCTTGTATTTCCTCATTGATTAAAAAAAAAAAAAAAGAGGAGTCTAATCACATTGCATACCATGTGACAGGTTCCCTTGGACCTATGCATTGGGCGGAACAGCTCATACGCATTTTGTGAAGATTAATGACACAACTTATGTTCTAGCACAAGGTCTAGGAGATAGTAGGTGATTAGTAAATGTTTATCAAGTGAGTGAACTGCTCGCTCAATCATGATGGATTCCGAAGAAAGCTTATAGGAAGAAGGAAGCAGTAGCTGGCTCCCTGAGGCTTGTGCTGCCTTTCCTGCTGACTTTTTCTGTGTCTCTTGCCAAGTTGCCCTTTGTCCTTAGGCCTCTGGGCTCCCAGCCGGCTGAAGGCACAGAGTTATCTGTGGGGCCGGGAGCGAGGGGCCTGGGCTGTGTGATGACCAGCCTTCCGCTTGCTTGAAGTTTCCGTTAGGGGGCTGGAAGCCACAGCATCCAGATGGCTAATTGCTTTGTGCCTGTTTCTGCAAATCACAGTGATTCACTGTCCCTGCTGAAAACATGCTCTCTTTTCAAAGATTTAATGGTTTCCAAAATTAATTTAGCCTCATCTGTTATCCCCCTGCCCTTCTGCACTGTCCTCTCTCCCCAGCACCCTCTTTCTACGCCCACCCCAAGGAGCTTTCTGCTCCACAAAGCTGGCTTTCACACTGCAGGGCACTGTGGAGAGGGATGGGAAGCACAGACCTCTCTCCAGGCTCACCTGAGCACAAGCTGAGTGTGGAACCCTCAGGTGCAAGCTCAGGAGGGAAGGGCTGGAGCCAGGGGCACAGTTATTCCCCACCTCTTACCCTTTCTGGCCTTCCTGCCCAGGACACCTGATAGCCCCAGAGAAAGAACCCTAAGCAGCTCCCCATTTGTGCTGTTTTTCACATGTGAGGGACATGATCAGTTTGCTTTTGACAGCTGATTATGGGTCCATGAGACCTTGAGGCCAGGGTTCTGGCTCAAAGGCCAGAAGTTTAGGAAATCTGTCTTTATCTGATACTGACTAGCCTTCTATTCTATCCCAGTGACAGAGAGGTTGTATATTTTCTACCTCTGCAACCTGTTCGTTTATTTAATAGACATTTGTTAAGCCAGACATATGCTAG
>NW_003852417.1:18676274-18678014 GCF_000181295.1 Otolemur garnettii
TGTCAAAAAAAAAAAAAAAAGATGTTAGACCTCAAGTATTCTCACCACACATGCAAAAAATTCTAACTATTTGAAGTGATAAATGTGTTAATTAACTTGATTATGGTGATCATTTCACAATGTATGCATATATCAAATCATCACATTGTATACCTTTAATACATGTAATTTTTATTTGTCAATTATACCTCAAATATAGCTTTTTGGGGGGAAGAAAACAGAAAAGAAAAAATCCTCATAAAAATAAAATAAAATATAGTAAAGTAAATAAGTATATACATTAAAAGATTCCCTTTGGGGCTCCGCTCCTGTGGCTCAAATGGCTAAGGTGCCAGCCACATACACCTACGTTGACGGGTGCAAATCCAGCCCAGGCCTGCCAAACAACAATGATTGCAACCAAAAAATAGCCAGGTGTTGTGGTGGGCACCTGTAGTCCCAGCTACTTGGGAGGCTGAGGCAGGAGACTATTCTATCCCAGTGACAGAGAGGTTGTATATTTTCTACCTCTGCAACCTGTTCGTTTATTTAATAGACATTTGTTAAGCCAGACATATGCTAGGCTCTGGGAGTCCAGTGGTTAAGAAAAAAAAAATCAAAAGATCCACAATTCTGGCCTTCAATCCTGGTCTAGAAGGGGAAAGAAAAGGCCTAGGGCCAGCAGATGTCTCTGTAGCTGTTGGATTTTGCTTCATCTATTTCAAGGGTGTGCTAACTACATTGAAATTCCCAGTTATTATATCTTCTTAGTGACTTGTTGATTTTTGTCTGTATGAAATGTCCCATTTTAACCCCTCTAATGCTTTTTACCTGAAATTTTATAAAGAGGTGACCACCATGTAGAGAATATTTTATAAATAAAGGTACAGTTTAGCTACAATTTTCCTATCTTCCCTATGTATGGGTCTTTTTCAGGGGTGACTTTTGGGACACCCTGTATTTTACTTTGCCCCTCAACAAGAGACTGGTTGAATCCAATATTGTATAGCCTCATCGCTTCTTGGCCTTTTGGCTAAGATCAAGTATGGTATAGCCTCACACTGGAGTACTAGGCAGTTGTGAAAAAAAATGAAGGCCTTCTCCATTTGATGCTGTGGAGTGATTTCTAGTATAAGATGAAAAAGCAGGATGGAGTAAATGTGTATTGGATGCTCCTCTTTATTTGAGAAAGACAAGTGTTCATCCAAGTATGTATGTATTGCCTTATATATCAAAAAACAGAAGAAATTATAACATCAAAAGTAAAGAAATTAGCTGGGTGTGGTGGCTCATGCACCACTGGGAGGCTAACATGGGTGGATGCCTGAGCTCATGAGTTTGAGACCAATCTGAGCCAGAGTGAGACCCCCATCTCTAAAAAACAGCCAGGCTCTGGGACAGGTGCCTGTAGTCCCAGCTACTTGGGAGGCTGAGGCAAGGGAATCACTTGAACCCAAGAGTTTGAGGTTGCTGTGAGCTAAGATGCCACAGCACTCTACCAAAGGTGACCATGTGAGACTTTGTCATAAAAAAAAGGTAAATTGTCATAAAACTTTGTCATAAAAAAAAGGTAAATAAATTAATATGGTGGGGCCTGAGTGAAATAGGGACATATTGATCAAAGGATGTAAACTTTTAGTTATAAGATGAATATACATTTTGGAGATCTATTGTAATACATACATAGATATATGCATGTAATACATACATACAATATACATGCAGTGTGCTGACTATATTATAGTTAATTATATTATATTA
>NW_003852417.1:18678920-18682415 GCF_000181295.1 Otolemur garnettii
AAAAAAAAAAAAAAATTCCCTTTGGGAAAAAGAGAGATTGGGCAGAGAGGTTGCGAATGGAGCTGGACATCTCTGAAAAGACAATTTTATAGATTTGACTTTGGAACTACATAAGTATTATATGCAATCATAAAACAAAATTAAAATAGGAAAAGAAATTCTTAAAAAGAAGAAAAATAATAATTACATATCAAGATGGTAGTAAGACCTATGGAATTATTTCAAGAGACTCTAAAACCCAGTTATTTGGCCATATGACTAATGAGGAACAAACCCTGCAGAACATCAGCAAAACACCTTTCAATAAGAAACTCTCTTTGGTAAACATATCGTTAGCAATATTATTGCTATTATTCTGAAACAATTATATATGGGTAGGATGAAGCAAATAAGCAATTGTGTTAATGTTAGGAAACAAGATTTTCAGTATAACGGAAAAGAGATACAAATATAAAAATCAAAAAAGTTAAGCAAAAATCCTAAATTTGAATAGGAAATACAAATATGAACTTGTGATCAATTTAAAATAATCTTTCTCCTGGTGGAGTCAACTAAGATGACCTAGAAATAATAAGCAAACCAGTAATAATGAGCACCTCTAGACCTCAGATTGTGATTTCTAAATCCCATGTCACATTAAATGGATCAGGGCTCCTGGGGGAAATTTCCCCATGCTTATCTTGTACATGATCCTATCCTTGGTGTGTCAGGACACTAATGTGAAAAGTGGGTCAATCTAGATAAAGAGAACTTGTCAAGAGACTATCAGTGTCCTGAGAATAGAACGGCTGCATCAACTTGAAGAAGCTGCCACTGGCCAAATGTGGGATAATTTGGCATAAATAGAATGAAAATTAATTGCAGCACTGTTTACAATAGCCAAGATGTAGAATGAGCCTAATGCCCCTCTATCCCTCCCTTCCTACTTGCAGTCTCCCTCCCCAGAGGTAGCTATTATACTTTGAGCTGTTTTTTTTCCCCTGGTCATTTCTCCTTGTTTTTAAGTGATATGCTTATAATGATATGTCTTGATATTGTCTGTGCACAGCTCTGCCATGGCACCTGGTAATCTGGTGACCTTGCATAGGTCATGAAGGCAAAGAGTTGAACCACAGCTAATGTGAGCCTTGGTGGAATGCCTTGTGATCCTCCCAGAACACAAGAGTGTGAGAGACTTGTAACGAGCTGCCAAGAAACCATTTTCAACCCACATCCCTATCTCCCCTGAAGGCCATCTGTCACAAGACAATTTCTTTCTTTTTTTTTTTGGCCAGGGCCAGTCCGAACTCACCACCTCCAGCACATGGGGCTGGTGCCCACTCCTTTGAGCCACAGGTGTGAGACAATTTCTTACAGGCCCCTGGGTTCTGGGCAGGTATGGGGCTTTCCATCTTACCCCTTCCCCACTTTAGGTAATCATTTCTTTTTCTCTTGGCTTTAAGAATTTTAAATTTATTCTTGATGTTTTCTAGTTTTACTATAATGTTTTTATATTTTCTCATTTCTGGAAAAATTTCAACCATTATCCCTGGAGAAAATGATTTTTTGTCATCCTCTCTTTCTCTCAGAACTCTTACTATAGGAATTGACACTTCACATCTATCCCATCTCTTTCATCTCACTGCCTGTGATCTGGGTGACTTTATTGCTTCACTTGTTCAAATCACCAAAGCCCCATACCTCAGAATAGAGCTGAAGAGTATAAAACTGCTTAGCTGGGTCTAAAGTTAGCTCCTTAGCAAGGATATCCCACCACTCATGTTTCAGTCATCCCCCCTTGTTTCAGTGTCATCCTTTTTGATGTGTGAGAAAAGGGTCACAGGGAACTGGCACTTTTGGCTTATTCTTATTTTTCCTGTCTATGTCAATATTAAGCTGTCAAAACTAAAAGTGGCTCATTGTATCCTCGCCAGTTGAATTAGTCAGGCATTGATTGGCCTTGCCTTGTGTTGTATGCATGAGCTTGATCAATACAATCTATTGATTTCTTGTGTGATAATTGAAGTTTTAGCTTTCTTATATGCTTGTATATCATATATATATACAAGTGTAGTATGATTTCTTCAATTAAATGAATAGTCAGTGCTTACATTATGATTCTGTAAATATTGTTCACTGATCAATGATATTGCTTAATGACATTCCTTCCAACTTTTTGTTCTAGTCTTTTTTTTTCTTTTTGCGTAAAGAAAAATAGGTATGGTTAATATTGCCTAAATTCTCTATGTGTATCTGTTAAATATCTAGCAATATTTTTTCTTAACTGTCCAAATGTACCAGATAATCGATCACTACACTCTCCCCAGCTGCTGGCGGCTTCCCTCTATGCCCTCTGTCACCTTGTTCCAATTTGGATGTATTACTTTCGACATCTAGGGATCAGGTGTCACCTTAGGACTTCTGATCATCAATGTCCTTTAGATTGCTCCTTTGTTTTCTGGAGTTTTTTTATTACTTGTTCTTGGCTTAGTCTTTCATTTTGCTGAATCATATCCTTCAATATCTTCCTAAGAAAAGATGTGTGGGAGGTAAAAATTTTGAGTTCTTACATATCTGAAAATATCTTTATTCTGCGCTTATCCTTTATTTGGCTAAGTATAGAATTCTAGGATAAAAATAATTTCACTCAGAACTTTGGGTGCCCAACATTACTCTCCTCCAGCATCCTGTGCTGCTGTTGAGATGTCTGATTCTTCCTCCTTCATGCATGGTATAATTTTCTCACTAGGAGTTATTAGGTTGTTCCCATTTTCCTGGAATTTAGAGATTCAAAATTATTGCCTTGGTATTAGTCCTCATCCTTTTGGACATTTAGTGGACACTTTGAATTTGGAGATTTGTGTCCTTCCCTTCTGGAAAATGTTCCATCTATCCATCCATCCTTTTCTATTCTTTGTTTTCTCTATTTTCTGAAGCTGAATACAGATGTGGAACCTCTTTGAATAATATTCTAACCCTCTTTTCTCTTCCACTTTTCATTCTTTTATCTTTTTATTCTACTTTCTGGAGTGTTGTTGTTGTTGTTGAGACTGAGTCTCGCTCTGTCACCCCAGGGTAGAGTGCTGTGGCATCAGCCTAGCTGACAGCAACCTCAAACTCCTGAGTTCAAGTGATCCTCCTGCCTCAAGCCTCCTCCCGCCTCAACCCTCCTCCCAAGCAGCTGGGACTACAGGTGGCCATCACAACACTCGGCTGATTTTTTCTCTTTTTAGTAGAGACTGGGTCTTGCGCTTGCTCAGGCTGGTCTCAAACTCTTGAGCTCAAGCAATCCTCCGACCTTGGCCTCCCAGAGTGCTGGGAATACAGGCTTGAGCCACTGCACCCAGCCCCTGGGATTTTTTTAAAATTTTATTTTCCTACTATTCAGTCAGATCTTTTGCTTTAGCTATAATATTTTTACTTTGAGGTTTCAAGCTCTTTATCACCCTGTGATCATTTCTTTTTCACACCATCCTGTTCTTTGTCATGGATGTGCATCTTCCTTTAAATCTCTAA
>NW_003852417.1:18682435-18683878 GCF_000181295.1 Otolemur garnettii
ATAATTAGCACTCAATCTCCTCACCAGTCCACTACCTTTTCTCCACTGTTCTAATTCAGTTGCCATGGTGGCAGCCACTTCCAATCATCTAAAAACATGTTGAATTCTTTAGTTCACTGATGTCCTCACTACAATTTTCTGTATTTTCATGGGTCTATACTTTTCTGGGGTCTTAGGCGGGAAAAAAGATAAAGGCATATGATCAATTTGTCATCGCTAGTCGTTCCATTTTGATATACATGTATTGTCCACCACCCACTTTAAATGTAGAATTTATTTATTTACTTTTTCATTTAAATGTTGATTTTTTTTCAAGTCAGAAGGGTAATGTGCTGACATTGTAACAAGGTTTGGGGAAGGCACATCTCATGCATGCGTGTGAACACCTAACCATCATGCTTATGAACTACAAAAAGATTCTAAATTTTGATTTTTAACTGGCAAATAATTATATATATTTAAGTGGTATGACATGATTTTTTGATGTATGTATACACTGTGGAATGATTATATCAAGGTACACATCCATCACCTCACACACTTTTTTTTTTCTTGTAGTTTTTTTTTCACACCATCCTGTTCTTTGTCATGGATGTGCATCTTCCTTTAAATCTCTAAGGGCTATTACAAGTATACATAAAACTTAAAAAATATTTTCTTCTTACATCATTTCTGTCCCCTTTAAGTTCATTTTTTTTCTATTTATTTTGGACTCTCTTTCATGTGGGATGCTTTTTGGAAATTCCTGGTGATGGTGGCCGATCCCGTCCATCATATGCAACTGTGAGGCATGAAAATGACTGGCAGCTCTGTGTGCGTGGGCAGGGATTTAGTGGTGGGCCTCACTCTCAAGCTACTTCACTGGGAGACTATGAAAAAGGGGACTTTTCTCTGGGGCTAGCAAATTTTTTAAGTGAAGAATCCGCCACTCCTTGAGACAGGGGACATATACCTGATAGTCCCTTTCTGGGAAGAGTGTAAGGGGAGAAGCCTGGCGGAGGGCTGACTATTAACATGTGGATTTACATGTAATCCCCCTGTTTTCAACCACATACCTGCCTCCTACTGTTGCTTGGAAGCCTGAACTTGGGGGTGTTCTGGTTCAATTTCTAGAACACTTCAGTTCTAGAGAAAACTTCAGTTTATGCAGGAACATAGTTGCCTGACTATGGGATTGGGAAGAGATCTGGAGTTGTAATTTCTTCATATGCCTCTTTCAAGTGGATCCCTAGGGTTTAGCCAACAGGTGTCCAACCTTTTTTCTTCTCTGCCATACATGGGAAGAGTAAGAGTTGTCTTAGGCCACCCAGTAATTACACAAACACTAATGAAAGCTGATGAGGAAAAAAACTCTGCATACTTTTCATGATATCAAATACCACAGATAAGCAAAAAAAGTCTTCATGAAATCAGCGTGCTGCCCATGGGCTGCAGGTTGTACAC
>NW_003852417.1:18685639-18690320 GCF_000181295.1 Otolemur garnettii
CTATGATGCCATAGCACTCTACCTCGGGGGACAGCTTGAGGCTCTGTCTCAAAAAAACAAACAAACAGAAAAACTTGGTCATTCTCTCCTTACAGGCCCTGATCTATTTCCCACCTTCAGTTTCCTAAACTGAAAATCATTTCTCACATCAACGTTCTCTCTAGACTCTGGGTTATCTTGGTTGCTTTTCTCTGGCCTCTCTCCAGTGGTCTTTCTGCAGGTCCACTGACAAGAAATGCATCCATCCCACATACATCTCTTCTGACTTGAAAAAAAAAATCAACATTTAAATGAAAATGTAGTATCCCTATTCTACAAACATCTATACCCTAAATGGTTGATCAGGAGAGTAAAAAGCAGGGTTCCCTTTTGGTAGGAGAGAAGAGAGTGTTCTTCACGTTCTTCCTCACTGCAGACAAAGTTTTCAGAAGCCACTTAGGTCGTAAGGAGAGATTGAAGTATCCCTTAAATGGTGTGTTCCCACATCACCAGGCAGCACATTGCCCAAGGGAACACTGCTATAATTAGCACTCAATCTCCTCACCAGTCCACTACACTCTAGTAAACTCAGATGAGAAGGAGAGTGGGTGGGAAGAGGAGAAAGTAGAAAAACAGATAAAACAGGAAGAGGAGGGGAAGACGGATCATGGGGAAAGAGTGGTGATAATGTATTAATAATAAGGTTTGTAATTAATGATTATAATAATTATTTACATTTGCAAAGAACTTCCACATGCATGAACTCATTCATTAAGTATAACAACTCAAAAAAGTATACTTTTAGTTTTTTAAAACCATCTTACATGTTCAATTGGCTTTTGTAGCTTAATTATCATCTGCAACTTTGGTTTGGAGAAACTCCAAGTTTCAGACAATTTCTTGTCCACGTAGGAAGTTGGGGCTGTCTGAGTAGATGAGGGCACACCATGACTTCTCTTACCTGCACCATGACAGGTAGTGGTGCTGAGTGTCCTCTGGGCCAGCTGTGGTGCTGAGCACTGAGGCAAAGATGAGGAGGAACAGTATGAGGATGGCCCCTGTCCATAATGAGTGGATCTAAGAAGAGAGTGCCCAGTGCTATTGGGGGAATGCACAGGAAGAGACCTGTGATGTGGCATCTGTCCAGCAGAGAAGGTAAGGTAGGACGTTTTGTGCAAATACATGAAGACACAGTTAATACTTTGGTATGGACAGACTCAGAGTGACATCCCTGTGGTGGATATGGGAATTATTGCTGTTCAGCAAAGAGTTCTGCTGAGTTTTTTGGGTATCACTACCCTTATTTTCCTCAGGGGAGTCATCTCCATATCCTACTTCCACATGATTTGAGGGGTGAATTGTCCAACCTGGATTGACAATTCATCAGAGAGATTCACTTGAGAGTAGGATGTGAACACACTGGGCCAGTGACAGTTGGCTGTGGGACTTTTGCTAGAATTGGGAATTGTAAAATAAGTGTGAGTGGATTTGTCTATTTGTTTATTTGTTTCTTTATATACATAGAGTAAGATCTGAAACAAGTATCCCAAAATATTGACATGAATTAATTTTGGGTGGAAGGATAATTGGTGACATTTATGGTTTTTGGACATTTATGTATGATTTCTATTTTCTATAAGGTTGTTTATTAAATTTATATTAGACTGCATTTTGCTGTTATAAATCATAAGAATATTTATCATATTTGTTCATGATTTATTATTATTATTATTGCTTTTTGAGACAGGGAATTGTTCTGTTACCCAGGCTACAGTGCAGTGATGGGATCATAGCTCACTGGAGCCTCAAATTCCTGGGCTCAAGTGATCCTCCTGCCTCAGCCTTCCATGTAGCTGGGACTACAGATGTGCACCACTATGCCTGGCCATATGTTTATAATTTATTATATGAATAATATATTGGTATAAACATAAGACAAGTGCTTTAACTCTTAAATGCCCATTTATTCCTTCTTTTGGTTCCAGTCTTAAACCTAGCTCCCTATACCTGTCAGGACATATATCTTTAATCCCAGAATGATCTTGTTTCCTATAACAACTTTTTCACAATACAAAATAAAGTAATTTGGCCGGGTGCTGTGGCTCATGCCTGTAATCCCAGCACTCTAGGAGGCCAAGGCAGGTGGATTGCCTGAGCTCAGAAGTTTTTGACCAGCCTGAGCAAGAGTGAGACCCTGTCTTTACTAAAAATAGAAAAATTAACTGAGTGTTGTGGCAGGCACCTGTAGTCCCAGCTACTCAGGAGTCTGAGGCAAGAAGATGACTTGAGCCCAAGAGTTTGAGGTTGCTGTGAGCGATGATGACGCCATGACACTCAACCCCCAGGTGACAAAGTGAGACTCTGTCTCAAAATAAATACAACTATAAAATAAAATTAAATAAAGTTAACATTTAAAAAGGAAGTAATTTACCTTTGCAAAGTCAATATTTAGGACAAAGAAATGTTTCAAAGTCAAACATTTAGGAACCAAGAGGCTGTGCTGTTGTGCACATCCCATGAGACCCCAGGCGGCCTCACAGCACAGAGAGCGGAAAGGTGAGATCTGCTGCCATGGAGGGGCTCTTACTCCTGCTGGGCTGTGGCTGGAGCCGGTGGGGGCTATGCCAGTTTTACCTTGTAGTCCTTTCAGAAAGAGCTCAGTGGGTTCCTGGCTGCCCCTGAGAGCCCTGCCAGAGAGAGGAAGTCAGGAGTTCAAGACCAGCCCGAGCAAGAGCAAGACCCCTGCTTCACAGTGACTGTTCCTCCTGTCACTTTGCCTTTACAGTCACCATTCCTTCAGTTACAAAACAGGAGCAGCCCCAGCTGTCCCTTCCTGGATTCCCTCTCCCGGTGTGGTGTTTGCTAGGACTGCACGCCAGTCACCAGCTCGATCTGCTGGCTCCCACTGTGGAAACAGGCCCCTCCCTTGACTTCCCAAAGCACACTTTCACAACTCACACGCTGCACAGCCACCACGCTCTCTCAGAGAAAACCCCCTCCTGAGGACTGTGCAGGGGGAGCCCGCAGCCTCCCATTGTTCTGCGGTGACTGTCTTCTTCCCAGAAGAGGTTCATGTTTTGTCCTTACATAACTCATAGACCTATTATTAATATTTTCCTGAAAACAAAAGGGATTATGCCCACAAGAGCAAGTTGCTTCCTCCTCCACAGGAGACAGAGAAGTCATAATAACCCCCATAAACCCATGTTGCTTAGAATAGCAGTTTATACTCTTTTCTCGTAGTTGCTTTTTTCAGAAATAGCAAAAGCCATTTATTGCACACCCTGTCATATAATTATTTAGAAACCAAAGACTGGGTCTGAAAGAGGGTCAGGGACTGGGCTGGGAGGGGGAGATTGTGGGAGAGCCTCAGGAGAGGGAGTGAGGTCGGTGGCCACAGAAACCAACAGTTTTTCTGAGACTGGGACTTCCCATCTTGGAGTCCGCTGTGGGGAGAGCAGGCCAGGTGTAAGCTAGTTGTCACAGAGGTGGTGGCTGGGGTAGATGACTTCTCAGGCCTCTTCCAGCCTGAAAACTCTGCAGAGTTCTTTGAGGCGCGGGGTTTGCGTCCCGGGTGCAGGTTTCCACCTGCCTCTTCCTGGATTACGTCAGCCAGCTCAGGACTCGTCCCCCACCCCCACAGGTGCCCACACCTCCCTCCCCCTCCCATAACTTATTAGTTCTAGATAACGTCCCTTTGTTTTCCCTGTGACTCCACACCCACAGGGGTGAGGTTGGGGGGATGAGGAAATCAACCGGGAGGGTGCCTATATCTGATGAAGGTAAGAGGCTGCCCCTATGTTGCTTGTGCCTTCCAGGGAGCTTGTTCCCAAGGGCCATCGCCCAGTTCAGGAGGCATTTTGGGCTTGGCTTCCTGGCAGGGAAGGCTCTCAGGTACTGGGGTGGCTGAGGGTATGTGGTGAAGGCTCTTAGCTCATAAATCTTCATCTTGGGGATTCATTAGGGACTTTTTCCAAGGAGTCTTCCAGCAAGGTGTTGGGTATCTTCCAGTGGCTTCCCACCAGATCACAATAGGCCCAAACTTCTTAGCATGGCATCCCAAGATTCTGTGGAATCTTACCCCAGCCTTCCTTGCCAATTAGAACGACCTACCTACTATTTCCATGAATTTGTTACACATTTTCATGCCTCTGTGACTAATTTACACAGCTGTTTCCTCTGCCTGGCGTGCCCCCTGCCACTTCTCTTCTTAAAGAACTCCTATTCATCCTTTAAGACTCTACTTGGAACATAGGTGCTTCTTCAAAGCCTTGCTTGACTCCCCAGACAGGGCTGGCTGCTCTGAGCTCCCAGGCACAGGGTTCCTTTCCTGGCTCATCACAGGCAGGGCAATTATTAGGATTTGCATGTTCATCATCCTGCTAGCTGCTCCTTCAGGGCAGGGACTGTGTCATTCGCCATTGTTAAAGTGGTGTTTGCACGGAGCCAGGCCCTTATATTTCCTCAGGCAATATTTGTGGAAAGATAAACACTATTTCTCCTGGATTTATGGTATTTTTGAGTAGCATCAAGAGAATGCTCTGTTACCGTGGACATTCCCTGGCCTATGTGCCCTGTCCTGGAGAGTGCCATCTCTCCAGACAAGGGTCACACATACATGAGTCTGTATGTTCACATGGCATCAGTATGGAACTCCTTAGGTAACTTTCCATCTGATTTATTTATTTTAGACATTAACCCT
>NW_003852417.1:18690545-18699808 GCF_000181295.1 Otolemur garnettii
AAAATTCCAAGGGTGGAGCCCAGAAATCTGTGTTTTTTAACCAGCCCTGCAGGTGATTCTATGTCTCCCTCGTTTGAGAACCTTGGCCTACATCACAGTTGAGCCATGGGAGGGCGCTCCAAGGCCAACTTTCACCCCTGGAAACATGTCAGGCACCATAGAAGGCAAGAAAATGCATGGACTGAGAATTAGGAGCCAGCAGTGGAGAATTAGCCCCACCAGTTCTGCAATGATTGGTTGAGTGACTGGGAACACATTATTTATGTTTAATCCCAATGGGCGATTAAACTTTCTTATTTGTAGAATGAGGATGTTGACTAAATATTCTCACCTCTAATTTCCCTTTAAATTCTGTTATTTGCCTGTCCTACTTTGGAATATATTGTTTGTGACAAGAACAGAATGAAGGTGGCCAGGCAAGGTCTATAATCCTAGCACTCTGGGAGGCTGAGATGGGCCAATTACTTGAGCTCAGGAATTCAAGACCAGCCTGAGGAAAAGCAAAACTCCATCTCTTTTAAAATACTAAAAATAGAAAAGTTAGCTGGGTGTGGTGGCATACTCCTGTAGTGCCAGCACTTCAGCTACTTGGTAGGCTTAGGCAGGAGGATTGCTTGAGCCCAGGAATCTGAGGTTTCAGTGAGTTATGATGATGCCACTGTACCTTACCTAGGGTAAGAAAGTGAGACCCTGTATATATATATACATGAATATATATATATGAATTCATATATTCCATTCATATATATATTATGGAATATATATAATATATATATTATATATATATGAATGGAATGAAGACAGTATGACAGCTCATTTTTTTCTGGATTTTCCCCATACTTGCAACTGGATAGTCCCAGAATCCAAGTCTTTGGACCAGCTAACCTCCACCTTCTTTCTTAGGGGTAGACAATGAAAGCAAGAAAACATTCGAGTTGGCTTGTGAAACTTTATTAGGCAAAAACTAGTAACTCATTGGATGATATTGGTTTGACCTTCCTCCACTCCCTGGAGTCCCTCACTGATCCCTCTCCTGCCATGTGTTCCCCATGGTGACTCTGCCAGACCCTCTTGCTCACTGGCTCACCAACTCCTCTGCCTGTCCCCTCCGTGAGCTCGACTGAGCACTTTCCCTGCACTTCTACCTGGGGTTGCCCAATTCAGATGCTCCTGTTTATTCACCATTCTTCTGAGGAACAGTAAGAAGGAGGGTGCCAGGTGACTTACTAGGTTTGACAGCAGCTTGGTGGCCTAATGGGGAGTTCCTCAGACAAACTGCAGCCATCCTACTGCTTCATGTAGACAGGAGGGCTCTTCCTGGAGCCTACCCCGCTGCACTGGTGGGACCCAGCATTCGGCTGGAAAGCAGCTGGCATCAGCATGAGAAGACCGATGAGTCCTCTGGTTGGAGGGACTAGGGAGAGTTTCAGCCTTTAGCTGATGAACTTACTGCCTTCAGCAAAACTAACTACATGTGCCAGATGGCCTGAGTATTTGTCAGATCTGTCATGCTCAGAGAGAATTTCAGCACAAGGTTCCCAGAATCCAGAAAAAGCCAGAGAAGGTGGTTCTTAAACAAGGGCCCCTGGAGAAGCAGGAGCCAGTGATGACGCATCAGCCACAGCTCACTGAGCCTGCATTTCTCAGCTGCGAGTGACCTAGGGAAGCCGGCCACCTCTCCTTTCCCCTGAGCTCTTCCAAGAGGAAACGGATCCAACTAGAAGGACCAAAGAGTGTCAGAAGATCCAGAGATTTCCTCTGTATGGCCAAAGCCTCAAAATATACCCTGGGGAATGTTATTCACATTCAGGTCTCCCCCCGAACCCCCATTGAATAAAAATGACACCTATCTATGTTCCTATCTCCCAGGGATCTGAATGCCTAGAACACAGTAACTTCTTTAATCTTATAAATTAAAAAAAAAAAAAAGATTCTGTAGGGAGGAGAAGAGGCACATCAAGTCCTTGACAAAAGGAAAATTGTTAAATACTGCAGTCAAGCTAGATACAGTAAGCTTATTTCTTACTGTATCTTCATCGTATATTGCAAAGAACTTCGTCTTACTAAATCCATACTTCGAGACTGCATGTTCCCTGCAAAAGGTTCAAGCAGAAGAGTTCAGACCGGGCTTGGTGGCTCAGGACTGTAATCCCAGCACTTTGGCAGGCTGAGGCGGTAGATGGCTTGAGCTCAAGAGTTCATGACCAGCTTGAGCAAGAGTGAGACCCCATCTCTAAAAATAGAAAAACTAGCCAGGTGTTGTGGTGCACATCTATAGTCCCAGCTACTTGGGAGGCTTGAGGCAAGAGGATTGCTCAAGCCCAAGAGTTTGAGGTTGCTGTGGACTATGATGCCATGGCACTCTACTCAGGGTGACCAAGTCAGACTGTGTCTCAAAAAAAAAAAAAAACCCACAAAAAAAACAGAGAAGAAGAGTCCAAGTACAGTTAGGCCCCACATCCCCCATAATGGTCATTGTTTACTGAACACTTATTATGTGCCAGGCCCTTTGCTCGGTGATTTACATGAATTATCATATTTCATCCTCACAAAACCCTATGACTTGGCGCGGCACCTGTGGCTCAAGTGGCTAAGGCACTAGCCACATACACCTAAGGTGGTGGGTTCGAATCCAGCCCAGGCCTGCCAAACAACAATGACGGCTGCAACCAAAAAATAGCTAGGCATTGTGGCAGGCGCCTGTGGTCCCAGCTGCTTGGGAGGCAGAGGCAGGAGACTCACTTGAGCCCAGGAGTTGGAGGTTGCTGTGAACTGTGATGCCACGGCACTCTACCCAGGGGGACAGCTTGAGGCTCTGTCTCAAAAAAAAAAAAAAAAAAAAAAAAAAAAGCTCTTCTGAAGAAGACACATAAATTCAGATTGTTCCTATGACACAGCTTATCATCCCCATTTTACAGGTATAGAAACTGAGGCACAAAGGTTTATGTAACTTGACCAAGGACATAGAGCTAGTAAGTGGCAGAGTCAAGGTACTGCCTGGTTCCTCTGACTTTGGGGCCTGTGCTCATAATCATCTGCAACACCCACATAAACAAATAGAGAATTTAAGTGGGGTAGAATCCTTCAAATTACAAAATGAATCACCAGAATGTTCTTTAAATCCCAAATTCCTCTATAACTTCCGTTAAAAAAAGACCCATAATTTTATTTCCTGAAGTTTGTTTTAATTTTAAGAACCAGAATTTTTGAATAGGACACACATTTTTGCTCTGACGGAAAGCTTACTTCTAAACCTTTCACCAAGTCAGTTAATTCTTATGATTGATTCTCTTAATAATTAATTAACGAATGACTTATTTTCTTATTGGGATTGAATAACTAAATTTAGAAAGGAGCCTTGGGCAAGCTAGTTTATAATTTAAGTATGACTCTTATAATTATTATTCATTTGTTCATATATATTTGGGCATAATCAAATTTAGCCAAATGGATAGCCTGAAAGAGTGAGATTTTAGTGTGAGCGTGGTACAGCAGGAGTTGGGGGCATTCTTCTTACATCAGCCATCAACTTGATTTATAGATGTTTTATCTCATTAACCTTTAGGTTGTAGAGCTAATTAGTGACTCTGGGAACTGCAAAACACACTCAAAGAAATCATATAGCTCTTTAACTTCACCATGCACCAAATTAAACTGGACTCAATTATTCTGAATCATAGAAGTCTCTTGAAAGAATTTTCCACTTTCATTTCAAGTGAAATGGGGTGAAAATTAAACCTGAAGTGGACCCTGATTTTCTCTTCTAGCTGCTTGCCATATTGCAGCAAAACCATTTGAATGCTTCAAAAGCTCTTTTTTTTTTTTTTGAGACAGAGACTCAAGCTGTTGCCCTGGGTAGAGTGCCATAGCATTACAGCTCACAGCAACCTCCAACTCCTGTGCTCAAGAGATTCTCTTGCCTCAGCCTCCCAAGTAGCTGGGACTACAGGCAACCACCACTATGCCCAGCTATTTTTTAGTTGTAGTTGTCATTGTTGTTTGGCGAGTACATGCTGGATTCGAACCCGCCAGCTCAGGTGTACATGGCTGGCGCCCTAGCCACTGAGCTACTGGTGCCGAGCCACTTCAAAAGCTCTTCTGGGCTCGGCGCCTATAGCTCAACCGGCTAAGGTGCCAGCCATGTACACCTTAGGTGGCGGGTTTGAATCCCCAGCCCGGACCCGCCAAACAACAATGACGGCTGCAACCAAAAAATAGCCGGGCGTTGTGGCGGGCGCCTGTGGTCCCAGCTACTTGGGAGGTGGAGGCAGGAGACTCACTTGAGCCCAGGAGTTGGAGGTTGCTGTGAGCTGTAATGCCACGGCACTCTACCCTGGGGGACAGCTTGAGGCTCTGTCTCAAAAAAAAAAAAAAAAAAAAAAAAAAGCTCTTCTGAAGAAGACACATAAATTCAGATTGTTGTGATTGTTCCTATTTCGGTAAAGTTGTCCCAGAACCCGGTGGAGAATGTTACCCTGCCTATGTCTCCCTGCCTTCCACCTACGGCTGTGGATAAGGGCAGCCACACTGTTCAGAATAGTGCCATCCTGAGGACAGAGCCCGTCCCTTAGGCACTAAAAGAGTTATAGGCATCATTTTTTTTCCCCTTTCTCTGTTCTCATTTTGGGACACAAGCCCTAACAAAACTGTGACAGGGACCAAGATCCTAAAACATAGATAGATACAGTTGGCCTTCTATGGGAAGATTTTCAACTGCTTGGATCCTCATTTCTTGTGGCCGAATTAAGGTGATGGCTAGGATGGAATGATGAGAGAAAATTAACAGGCTAAATTAATTTACTTAAGAAAAGGCATGACGCTACCCTCAGGTTTGAGAAGGGGCTGGGTGGCCAGGTGTGGTGGCTCACGCTTGTAATCCTAGCACTCTGGGAGGCTGAAGCAGGTGGATTACCCTGAGCTCAGAGGTTCAAGACCAGCCTGAGCCAGATTGAGAGCCCTGTCTCTAAAAAAAAAAAAAAAAAAGCCAGGTGTTGTGGCAGGTGTCTGTAGTCCCAGTTACTTGGGAGACTGAGGCAAGAGAATCACTTCAGCCCAAGAGGTGGCAGTTGCTGTGAGCTATGATACCACTGCACTCTACCAAGGGCCACAAAGTGAGACTCTCTCTTAATTAAAAAAAAGAGAGAGAGAGAGAAAGAGAAGGGGCTGGGTACAGCTGCTGAGTGGGACTTTGGACAAGAAAAATGGCCACCTCTTCAAGACATTTAGTAAAGAGCTACATTAGTTTTAGGGTTTTTTAAAGATAGAGTCTCAAGCTGTCACCCTGGGTAGAATGCCATGGCATCACAGCTCACAGCAACCTGGGCTCAAGTGATTCTCCTGCCTCTGCCTCCCAAGTTGCTGGGACCACAGGTACCTGCCACAACGCCCGGCTATTTTTTGGTTGCAGTCGCCATTGTTGTTTGGCGGGCCCGGTCTGGATTTGAACCTGCCAGCTTTGGTGTATGTGGCTGTGCCGAGTCATATTTTTAGGGTATTTGGAGTTAAATTTATGTTTCATTTAAATAGAAAATCACATGGAGATGAACCTTCAAGAGGGAAGGCAGCTTGGGTTTACTCAAGTTACATTTCACATAATTTCTAAGAGAGGAAGGTGATTTGGGTAGGAAACCCTAAGATAATGACTTACAGTGAGGTTTTCTGATTTCTTACAGTCTTGCAATAGGACTGTAGAAAGTAGAAAGCAGAGGCCTGAAGGATACAGTGGTGCCAGCTGGGGCCATTCCCTGTGATGCAGGTGAGGCTGAGGCTTCTTTTGGTGCAATTTCATGCGAGGAAGAAATCCCAATGCTGGAGTCGGGGGACAGCAAACTTCAATTCTTTCCTTGGTTTAGTCTGAAAACGGACTAGATTGTTAAGATACAAAAGAATTTGTGTGTGGGTTCTTGCTCCTTAAATGCCAAACTGATGTTCTAATGCCTTTTGACATGTCTCTGGGCTAAATGACTCAGCCCTGGCCTCATGGGCCCTCCACAGGCTCTCCCTCCCGCAGGGCTGCAGGTGTGTCCCTCCTCAAGTGGAGGCCAGAAAACTAACCACAATCTCCTGGCTAGGAGACCAGGCTCCTGCCTTGGAGGCCAAACAGAATGAAAGACAGGCAGCCCAGATCCCAAACCACAGACGCTCAAGTTAGGTCATTCTCGTGAACATGACAACTCGCTGTCTCAACAACAAGAAAAAAATAGACCCATTTGAAAATGGCTTAAAAGACTGAGAAAAATGTATGACTATGGTGACTTGCCATTGACTGCTATTCTAAAACAACTGACGAAGTTAGTCATTCCTTTTCACAAGCTAACAGAGGAGCTAGAGGACATTTGTACCCATCTATAACAAGAAAGTGGAGTACAAGGAGTTTAAATCACTTGTCCAAAAGCCAATGAGTACAATGTCGGATTTCTTTTTCTCTCCTCACATGCACTTGGCAACCTGGAGGAACCGCACACTGGGCAGGAACCGTCTTTCAAAGTCCCTGGAGAAGTCACAGAGACACTGACAGGGTACCTCTTCTGTGGGACCAGGCCCTCTGGGACAGTTAGAAATGAGCTTGAGGATCAGGTCAGTGGAGAAGAGAGAGTAATGGAAAATGATTATTCCTCTGAAAACAGTGATTTCTGGGAACTTTGCCATGGCTTCTGTGGCCTTTAATGTGGTCATTTAATTTTACCTTAAACATGGGATCTAGTCCAAGGCAGAGGTAGAATCCTTGGGAATGTACAATTATTCTTCACTGGGTTCATTTGGAAATCAAGCAAACGGAATTGCCTGATGAGAAAAAATGCTGCTTTAAAAAGCATTTTCTCCTTTCGCAGTATATTTAAAACAATCATTAGGAAAAAGGGCCTGGCATTTTGAAGAATCTGTCAGAAATCTGCAGCCTAATTAGTTCCTAGGACATGATGAAATGGATATATTTAGGCTAAATCCTAACAGCTACTCTCAGGGTTACACAGAAAGTCTGAATAATGCTACACATAGGGAAAACAAACAGAAATGTTTTCTTTTCTAGACTGGAACCCCTGAGGCCAGGGAATAATGATAATTTCAAATATGAGTTATTGTTCCATTCCTCTAAGGCTAGTTAATAACAAACATTGTTTTTTCTTTGTTGGATTCAACATTTGCACAACTTGCTTATATCACATGGAATTTGAACTGAATCCACAAGAGTCATACCGGTTGCCTTTGACCCTGGGATCTGACATTTATTTTGAATGGAGCAAAGAATAGAGTACTAGAATTGATGCTTAGCGTATTAAATTCTACTCATCATAAACACATTTGAGGCAGCTTCATCAAATCACTCCTCAGACCAGATGAGTTATTTCTGGGCCTGAGGCGTCTCTGCTACATACCTCCCCACTGGTTAGCTAAGTCCCTATACCTTATAGCAGACCTGCCTGAGAAGGCCAGTATCCTTTTAGTTGCACTTTCCCATAGCCTTTTAATCTTTACAGATGAGGCAACTTGACATACTCCTGCTCCTTATGGCAATGAGTTCTGCTCTTCACAATTTTATCCTGGGTAGGGGCCTACAAAGACCTTTCTTTGCCCTAGTAGTTAATGTTAAGTCATGGTAGTTGCTGGTTCGAGGAGCTGGACTTTTTCTTACTTTGCCCATTCATTTGACAAATATCATCGAGCACCTGTTAATGTGCCAGACACTGTATTAGACCCAAGAATATAGCAGTGATTAAAACATGAAAACCTCTCTGCCTTTCTTTAATATTTACTCCATTTTAAGGAACTGAATCTTGTTCTCCCATTCCCAAGTTTCAATCTTTGTTTCCCCATCAGGAAGTCACTTCTTGCAGAACAATGTTTCTCAAGCTTTAACGTGCATATAAATCATCTGTGAATCTTGTTAAAATGAAGATTCTGATTCAGTAGGTGTCGGGTGGGACCCCAAATTCTGCATTTCTAACAAGCTATCAAATAATACTGATGTTACAACTAGGGATGTTGCCAGGATTGCACTTCAGTAATAAGGGAGTATAGCCAGCAGCAGCAACGAGCTTATTAGAAATACAGCATTTCAGGTCTCGTTTCAGACTCCCTGGCTCAGAATCTGCCGTGTAACACCATCCAGGGGTGTTTACAAACTCTGACCTAGAACAAAGATTCCCAAAGCACATGCAAATCAGGAGCGCTGGGTAAGCATTACAAGTGCCCCTGGACCCTGCATTCTCCACCCACGGAGAAATACCCCAAGTGATTATTATGGGTACCAGGTTTGAAAACATCAGAAAGCTTTTGAGGAGGGCACTTTCCAAGGTTCATGGGACGTTGCAAAAGAAAAAAGCCTTGGAAATGACCCGATGAGCATCTCTGTGATTGCGGGCTCCTCTGAAGTTATCATCACGCAAGACCCAGAGAATAAACAGAGGGCCAGGAATTTGCCCAAGGTCACGTTGATAGCAAACGGTGGCATCAGGCCTCCAGTGCGCAGGCGCAGTTCTCCCCACGCCTCTGCCTCCCCGGCTGCGGCTCCGTTGCAGCCCCGCTCCTCCCAACCCCCATCCCCAAACGAGGAATGCTTCTCCTTGACCAGGACCCAAAGCTTTTCCTCCTCCAGCCAAGAATGTCAATCCATTACCGCCCTCACAGGTGTTTTCACTTGGCACTCGCGGATGCCATCTCTCCCTACCCACGTCACGGACCCATCAAGCAGCACATTTAATTGCCTGGTTTTCCCCGAAGACTGATCCTGTCAGCCTTTTGATGATGTTTTTGGTTCTTCTTGAGTCGGGTGTAATGTGTGGGTGGGAAGGTGTTGTCTACTGGGCTTCCATCCATCTTTCAGGGAGGCAATTACATTTCCTGCTTTTTTATTCTCTTTCAGAACCTTCTTTTTCGCTAAGTGTTCTACAGCCTTCTGGAATGTATATGAACACCTCTCTTTGCTTACAGCTTCAAGACTTCCTCATTCTTGCAAATTGGCTGCTTTCTCGTCTTCCCTCCCTTTACGTTGAAAAATGAGTTAAAGGGACATACCTGGAACTTAGGGTGGGTGACAGAGGTCTTAATCTGGAGTCCTTGCGTTCCTAGCCCAATACTTTTCAATCTTGGTGTCCATTACAACCTCCTGGGGAGTTTAGAAAGTCTGATGTCCAGACTGCTCTCAGATAAATCAGAAACTCTAAGGGCGTGGCTCGGCACCTGTGGCTCAAGTGGCTAAGGCGCCAGCCACATACACCTAAGGTGGCGGGTTTGAATCCAGCCGCGGCCTGCCAAACAACAATGAC
>NW_003852417.1:18700575-18705788 GCF_000181295.1 Otolemur garnettii
GCAGCCATCATTGTTGTTTGGTGGGCCCGGGCTGGGGATTCAAACCCGCCACCTTAGGTGTATGTGGCTGGCGCCTTAGCCGCTTGAGCCACAGGCGCAGAGCCACATTGCTTGATCTTGAGGCTTCCTGCTGCTGGCAGAACTAAGCCTGACTCCCATCCTGGTTTTTCACAGCCCAGCCCCAGTTGTCCTTTCCAGTCCGTCACATTGTCCCACACCCTAGCCCCAGGAGGATGCTCACTGTCCATTTTTGACATATATCTGCATGTTCGCATCTACCCTTCCTACAGTTCCTTCTTCTCTGCCCCTTTCAGGAGGACCTGGGAGGAGGGGTGGGTGGAAGAAACACAGAAAGACTGGAGGCACAGTCCCTGAATATAGGGGACTAGAAAATCATCACTTCCATTATACTTGGGCCAGAATTGTCAAAAGTGTGAGTGGGACAGCAACCTTGTCTCCAGAGTTCCTACTTTGGGAACTAGGGAGTGATATACAGAGATTCTGAAACCCTGGCCCTCAAGGGACTTAGATCCCAAAGGGGAGGCAGATGTGTGATCTGAGGAGTGCAGGGAAGCCTAATATCTGTGAAGGGGAGGTGTGGGGTGGGATGGGTTAAAGCTGGACCTTCTCCTCCCTTCAGCACCCCCACCTCCCAAAGAGGGTGCCCCTTCTCTGAGGACTATACCCTTTGCATTTGAGCTGTCAGGATGCTCTTAATTGCCCTCCACATTAATAGGGCAGAGGGCTCATTATGTAAATTCAGGTGTGAAAAATCTCCAAATCATGAATTCTGTCTGTATTAGTAAACTTTTTTTACTTTTTTATTGTTTGAGACAGAGTCTCACTATGTTGCCCTCAGTAGAATGCTGTGGCATCACGGCTCACAGCAACCTCCAACTCTTGGGCTTAAGTGATTCTTTTTGCCTCAGCCTAGCACAAGTAGCTTATAGTAGTAAACTTTTAAATTAACACTGACTGCCAACAATGTTAGGTATAAATAACAGGTGGATACCGCATGAAATAATGGGACTAGAAAATCATCACTTCCATTATACTCCATTCAAGGATGTCAAGAAACAGTTCATATGCTATCTCTTTTTAGAAACACGTTTATACATTCTCCTGGATCCTGAAAATATGGAAAATACACCGATACTTATTTTTTGCCATTTAAATGTAAATATTAACAATGTTGGCTCCCACTTGAGATTCATTCACTCTTTCATTTAATGGCTATTTCATAGATGTGGCAGGAGTTGTTCTAGGAGCCAGGGATATAGCAGCAAGTGAATAAGACAAAGTTTCTCATCTTTTTTTTTTTTTTTTAAGACAGAGTCTCACTTTATCACCCTTGGTAGAGTGTGGTAGAGTGCCATGGCGTCACAGCTCATAGAAACCTCCAACTCCTGGGCTTAAGTAATTCTCTTGCCTCAGCCTCCCGAGTAGCTGGGAGTACAGGCGCCCACCACAACACCCGACTTTTTAAAGATCTTCATCTTAAGAGGTTACATTCTGGTGGACAAAGACAGACAGTAGGGGAATCAACAAGTACACAGATGATATTAAATGGGAATGAGTGCTACAGGAAAGTGTAAAGCAAAGTAAGTAGAATAGGGAGTTGAAGGGGTGTGTAGGGTTCAAGAAGTGCTATTTTACCCTGACAGGTGACAGCTGAGTGATGGCCTGGTTTCAAGATGCTGCTGCTATGAAAATTAGATCACATCTAATTTTCTGGGATTTACTGATGGGTATAAAAGAGACAGCAAGTTGATTCTGAGGTTTTTGACTTGAGCAACTATTTTTTTTTTTTTTTTAAGACAGAATCTCATTCTGTTGCCCAGGTTAGAGTGCCGTGGCATCAGCTTAGCTCACAGCAACCCCAGACTCTTGGATTCAAGTGATCCGCCTGCCTCTTCCTCCCAAATAGCTAGAACTACAGGTACCTGCCACTACACCTGGCTAGGTTTTCTATTTTTGGTAGAGATGGGGGTGGTGGTGGTCTTGCTCTTGCTTAGGCTAGTTCTGAACTTATGAGCTCAAGGGATCTTTCTGGCTTGGCCTCCCAGAGTGCTAGAATTATAGGCTGTGAGCTACCACACACGGCCAACTTGAGCAACTAGGAAAATGGAATTATCACATACTGAGATGGGAGAAGGCTGGGGGTGGAGATTGCAGAGCAAAGTTGGGAAATTGATTGTGGACATGCAATGCTGAGTTCAGTAAAGTACATGAACCTGGAGTTCAAAGATGAAGTTGAAGCTGGAGATAAAAAATGTGGAAGTGTCGCCCGTAGACTTTTTAAAATTAGGACATCCACCAAGGCTGAGTCCTGGGTGTGCTTCCACTGAGACTGAGAGGTGGGTGAAGGAAGCTGGAGAAAGAACTGTTGATAAGGTACGAGGAGAACCAAGAGAGTGGATGCCTTAACACCAAGTGCAGAGGCTGTTTCCAAGAGGAGAGTGAGCAACTATATAAAATGATGCCGATAGATGCTGAATAAACTGAGGCCCAAGAATTGACCACAAGATTTGGCAGTATAGTGGTCACTGGCAGGTGGTTTCTATGGAGACGAGGAGGCAAAACCTTGAGGACAGACTTGGGGAGGGCAGAGATATACCTTCTATAATCTTGGTCCCAAATTATTTCTTTAGTCCTATTTCCTATCTCTGACTCAGTCCAGGTCCTGAGTAGTCTTCTATGCTAGGCTGTTTCTGATGCTGTTAAAATAATGATTACAGGCTTTTCTCCTGCCTAGGCTAGTCCTCTGCATGACTAGGCAGTGTGGGAAGGAAACTGCCCATAGTGGGAAATAGGGCATGGGTTCTAAGGCCCCATGGACAGGGTTTGAAACCTTGAACTAGAATCCAGAGCCATGGAGCTGGAGGAGGATGTGGCCATTCTATAATCGAGAGTTTCTGTGACCCCCCTAGAGTCCAGAGTTCTGAGGACATCTCTCAAGAGGTATGATTTTATTTTATATTATGAACTTCTGGGACAGATTTTATTTGAATGAATATTTCATGGTTTGAAATAAAGCATAAAATCCACTAAACTAATCTCATGGCTGTGTATCAGATTGTGGCTTCCACATATCGCCCCCCACAAAAAAGCACCAGAGCACCTTGGAGAAATAGCTGATTCCAGGGTTGAACCACGGAATGTACAAGGTTAACCTGAGAAAGCTTATGACAGAGAGCAAGGAAGGGAAGGTGTCAAAAGAACATTGGAGTAGGTGGAGGTGACTCCCAATGGCCAAATTTGGGGAAATCTGAACATCGAGAATAATGACTATGGATAATTATAAAGCAACAAGTGAAACTCCATTAGAGGGACACTAAAAAGTTAAAGAAAATTAAAGAAAGGGGGAAAACCTCTTGACCATCTTTGAAAATGACTCCTGCCAAATTCTTTCTCTGATAATCGGTAATTAAAGAGAAAAAAATAACATTTACCTTGTCTTTTTAGGAGGAACTATAATTTAGCCTCAGCTGAAGAGTTGGAAAACTCTTCTCTGCAGAAGAAATCTTGCTAAAGAGGGAATGGCAGAAATTAGCAAATCACCATTGGGCACCCCCAAATGTAAGTGGATGCTAAAACTATGAAGTGAAAATTTGTTTTGGAACAGGATATTCTCATAGACCAAAACAGCATTCCACAGAAACTGCAGAGAAAAAAGAAATACCTTTACAATGGAGAGATCTAAAGAGCATCTAACTTAGCACCAGTGGTGGGACAATTAACATTCTGAGGCTCTGGATATGGTACAATAGGAAATTTAAAGCATCGCTGGTGACATCCTCTGGTCAAAGATGTTTTAAGTGTAAACTACGTGAGCCTTTCATCTATCTTCTATTTGATTAAAAGGTTATTGTAAAAAATTACCTTCCTATTTACATGAAAATACAGGAGACAGAAGAAAATAATCAGACAAAAACAGAATATGTACTTTAGGTGAAACCAGTTCAATCTTTGAAAATTTAGTGTCATGAAGAAAAATAAGTGAGGGCCCTTGTTTTCGACTGGAAAGAGATTAAAGATTTATAACAACTAACGGTAATGTATAAGTCATGTTTAGATATTGTTTTGAAGAAACCAGCTATAAAAGACAATTCAAATATGGATTAGATATTATGAAATTATTATTTTTTTAAGGAATGAAAAATAGTATTGTAGGCTAGGTGTGGTAGCTTACTCCCATAATCCCAACACTTTGGGGGGGGGGGCCAAGGTGGAAGGATCACTTCAGCCCAGGAGTTTGAGATTAGCCTGAGCAATACAGCAAGGCTCCACCTCTACAAAAAATAAAATAAATCAGCTGGGCTTGGTAACGTGCACCTGTAGTCTCACATACATGGAAGGCTGAGGCAAGAGAATCACTTGAGCCCAGGAGTTTGAGGCTGCTATAATCTATGATGATGCCACTATATTCCAGCCTGGACAACAGACCAAGACCCTGTCTCAACAACAACAAACAGATAAAAAAGACAATAGTATTGCAGTTATAATGATCTTATTCTTGAGAGGTATAATATATCTTAGGGGTAAAGGGTCATGATGTCTGCAACTTTCACACAGCTCAGCAAAAACCTCACTTTATGTATTTTGTACACACACAAACACATGTACATACACATCAATATACATAGCAGAGTAACACTTGCTGAATTGGGTATATGGTTTGTTTATAGTACTATCCTTTCAACTTTTTAATATGTCTGGAATGTTTCTTTATAGAAGATTGAGGAGAAATATATGGTACAGACTCTGGGCCTAACCCCTTTCATCTGGAGTTTTTAAAGATCACAGGTGACTGATGCACAGTCAGGGATGAGAACCATGATGTAAAAGTTTGTTGATCCAATGCCCACACTGAGTATGAAATTGAGGTCTGAAAAGTTAAAGTGACTTTCTAAGGAATAGAACAAGAACTAAATTCAAGTTCCTTGGCTTTCAGTCTTGCATTCTTTTCTTATAAATCTCTTAAAGGAATTTCCCAGATAAAGGACCTTCCCCTCTTGAATACCTGAAGCTCTTTTTTTTTTTTTTTTTTTTTGCCAGCAGCTGAATTGCTTAAAGAAGGGTTTGGGCACCGGGAAGGTGCTTAGTTGTTGCAGTTAGGTTATGGGATGGCAAGTATCAATAATTATTAGAGGGGAGAAATCTATTATAGGTACTAAGGGAAAAGGACAGTCCTAATTTTTTTTTTTTTTTTT
>NW_003852417.1:18706677-18708592 GCF_000181295.1 Otolemur garnettii
AAAAAAAAAAAATTTTTTTTATTTACTTTCAGTGAACACAATCCATGAAATCAGATCTTATTCCTCATGTCTGTAAGAGTTATTATATAGATCAAACCAGAGATTAGAAAAAAATTCAAAAGCCTTGATCATTATTTGAGAAGTGAAGTTACCAGTTAGGTTCCTAGTGTTGCAGGGGCCCAGGTTCCTTTGAGGCCTTAAGAATTATCAATGGCAAGTGGTAGGTCTAAATGTTTACGGGGGAAGGCAAAATCTAGGTTTGAATTCTGGCTCTGTCACTTCCTAGTTTTGTGATATTAAGGAAGCTACACAGGTGCTCCAAATCTCAATTATTCAGCTCCCACAGTCAGGCACTGGAACGAGATGCACAGCGTCCTAGTCTTCTAGAAACCCAACAGATAGTTAAGAAATGGGGGATACTCGGGATTCCTAACTCCAAAGAGACTGAAAGTAGGGCTTAACCAGGCCCAGATGGAATTGGGTCCGTGGGGCAACATTTTAAGGTACTATGTGGGGGCCTGAAAAGCCGCAGCGGCCATTGTACAACATATAGTTCCTGCGACTCTAAGGCAGGTGTTTACGATTACTTAATGAAATAAGTGTGGAAGCACCTAAAACTGAAGTAGGAACAAGAGACAGGGCCTGGGGCACAAAACCTGAACGCTAACAGGGGATTTCAACCTCTGTCAAGACAAAGGCTAAAAAAGCCAGGCGATTTGCTGGTTCCAGGCGGAGGGCGTGGCTTCGGGCAACAGCCAGACATCGTCTTCCGGAACCGGCCCATGCCCCGGAAGGGGTTGTTTGTTGGGGCACATTGGGACTTGTTACGGAAGTTTCACAGGGGCAGTCACCATGTTTCTCTCCTCGGTTTTCTGTAAGTGTGGCTGAAGGCGGCGGCAGGAGCCACAGCGAGGGCGGGGAGCCGTGGCAGGCGGGCCCCGGGATGTTGCGGAATGTGCGAACCGACCAGGAAGCTGCTTTGCGAACTTCCTAGGCCTCCAGGACTACAGCGTCCGGCATGCCCCGCGGCGCGCCTGGTGCGCCGGCGTGTAGGCTCCTGCGGTGTTTGGCTTCTGTTGGGGTTTCCAGGCTCTTGGGGTTTGGTCGGGATTTGTGGGGCACTGGTCCAGCCCTTCTTTGGGATGTGTCAGCTGAATTACTGGACATCCAAACTGGGAAGGACCTCAGAATTTCTAGCCCACCCATTTCTCACTCTTAAGATGAGGAAACTGCTCCCGAGAGGGGCAGTGAATGGCCCCAGATTCAGCTGGGCGATTAAAGATGCCCTCTTGCTCCCGAGTCAGGATCCTTCCTTGAACCTGGCTGACCTCCCGGTTAAATTGAAGTGATGGTAGTTGCAGTTTGCAAAGATTAACTTACCACACGAAGTTTGTTCCGATGCAAATATTTGCTCCGTAGGAGAGGAAAGAATGGAGCAGATATTACTTTAAAATGATTTAAAAGGTAGCCAGTCCACTTGAAATGAGATTGGGCAAGTTACTACATCCAGAATTGTGTTAGTCTGATTGGTTCTTTTTATCTTCTGTAAAATCCTAATGGGATCCCTAATAATGAGGGAGCAGTTATTTGACAACTCATGGCGTACTTAATTAGTTAAATGTTTTTGGATGTTACTAACATTTACATGAACTTTGCATAAGAAAGATAATAAATTTATATTTTTATTTTTCGACCTTTCCTGTCTGCAAAAAAGTTGCCAAGAGCAAGTCAAAGTGAGTATTTCTCTTTTTTAAAACTTGTTTTAGATTTGTTAGTCTGCTCCCAGTACATCCTTATATTAAACTAAGTATTTGGCTTTGATTTCTTAAAAGTTGGTTTGAAGATGACTTAGCTAATTATTTTGTCTGTATGAACTCTTTCTTTTTTTTTTTTTTTTTTTTTTGAGACAGAGCCT
>NW_003852417.1:18709829-18721064 GCF_000181295.1 Otolemur garnettii
TTTTTTTTTTTTTCGGTTGCAGCCATCATTGTTTGGCAGGCCCAGGCTGGATTCAAACCCTCCACCTTAGGTGTATGTGACTGGCACCTTAGCCACTTGAGTCACAGGCACCGAGCCAATTATTGCTATCTTAATTGGCAAATACTTTATGTTTCTTATGAGGCCCTGTGTTGAACATTGAAGGTAATGGGATGATGTGTAATTTAGTTGCTTCAAATTTGTTTTGAAGGGATTACCTGGGGAATAAAACATGGTCTTCATGGGGAGACAAAACATGTGAAAAAGTAACAAACAGAAAGGCTTACTTTTTTGTCTTAGACATATTCTGGTGAAAATGTTGAGCCAAGCTGGAACAGGCTATTTCTTCAACGTCAAGAGAAGCCGCTTACGAGAAAAGTTGACTGTTTTGCGTTATGATCCAGTTGGTAAGTCTACAATAGATTCAAATGCTTTCAAGGCCTCTTGCCCCCTTTCCAGACTGAGCATCTGAATACCTCTGGCAGTTTTTTAGCCTCGTTGACAGTGTAGCCTTCATTCAGCAGACATATAATACTGTTTTTTATTTGTTCATTTTATTTTTGTGCTGTTTATATTTTTTGCTTCTTAATAAGATAAGGAGTGCCAGGCACAGTGGGAGGTGCCTGTGCCTCAGCAAGGAGCTAAGGCGGGAGGATTGCTCGGGCCCAGATTAAGCTGCAGTGGGCTATGATGATGCCAGTGCTTTCTAGCCTGGGTGACAGAGTGAGACCCTGCCTCTATTAAAAAATTTAAAAATAGGGCTGTAATATTAAAAAAAAATAGGGCTGAATAACATGAGCAGGCTTTTTTTAAATTATTAAATCATAGCTGTGTACATCAATGTAATCATGGAGTACAATGTGCTGGTTTTATATACAATTTGAATATAATTTGAGATATTTTCATCAAACTGGTTAACATAGCCTTCATGGCATTTTCTTAGTTATTGTGTTAAGACATTTATATTCTGCATTTAGTAAATTTCTCATGTACCCTTGTAAGCTGTATCATAGGTGTGGTCCCACCGATTACCCTCTTTCCACCCATCCTCCCCCCTCCCTTCCCCTCTCTCTCTCCCCTTTCCCCATATTCTTGGGCTATAATTGGGTTATAGTTTTTATATGAAAGCTATAAATTGGTTTCATAGTAAGGGCTGAGTACATTGGATACTTTTTCTTCCATTCTTGAGATACTTTGCTAAGAAGAATATGTTCTAGCTCCATCCATGTAAACATGAAAGAGGTAAAGTCTCCATCTTCCTTTAACGCTGCATATTACATGGTGTGTACATATACCACAATTTATTAATCCATTCATGGGTCGATGGGCACTTGAGCTTCTTCTACGGCTTAGCAATTATGAATTGGGCTGCAATAAATATTCTGGTACACATATCTTTGTTATAAAGTGATTTTTGGTCTTCTGGATATATACTTAGTAGAGGAGGCTTTTTTTTGTTTTTTCTTCCCCCTGAGACAGTTTCACTCTTTGGTCCTGGATAGAGTCCCTCAGTGTCATAGCTCACAGCAATCTCAAACTCTTGAACTCAAGTCATCCTCTTGCCTCAGCCTCCTGGGTAGCTAGAACTATAGGCACCTGCCACAACACCAAGCTGATTTTTCTATTTTTAATAGAGACAGGGTCTTGCTTTTGCTCAGGCTGGTGGTAAACTCCTGAGCTTAAGCTGTCTGCCCATCTTGGCCTCCCAGAGTGTTAGGATTACAGGCATGAGCCAATGTGATTAGCTGAGCAGGCATTTTTAGTCATAAATGGCTCTGAGAAACACAGTTGTCAGCTTCAAATTTCTTTTCTTTTCTTTTTATTTTTGTTTAGCAGGCCTGGGCCAGGTTTGAACTCACCAGCCTCAGAGCATGTGGCTGGTGCTCTATAGGTGCCCCTAAGCTTAAAATTTCTTGAGTTCCATTTAACAGAAATAAAATTCTCTGCCTTTTTTATGGTGTTCAAACTTAACAGTTATTCATTATAATGAAAAGGGATTTCTGGGTTTGTACCTGATGATTAGAAGTCTAAATTTCAGGATAACCATATGGTGGAAAAATTATTATGTTTGATATTGAAATAAGATATTGGATTGGTGTGCTTCTCTCCTGATCTCTTTGTGTCAGCTGGTGAAAACTCAGAGATGAACTTTACAGTAAATGTTTATTATTATTATTATTATTATTTTTTTGCAGTTTTTGGCCAGGGCTGGGTTTGAACCCGCCATCTCCAGCATATGAGGCCAGTGCCCTACTCCTTTCAGCCACAGGCGCTGCCCGCAGTAATGTTTTTTTAACTCTTTTAGAGTTTACTTTTAGAAATTTGTAGAACATTAATAAATGTTGATTGAATAACCTATTAGGATATTTTAACACATTGATTGCCAAATTAGAAAAAATGTTTTTTTGCTTGGGGACACGTGTCAAGATAGATCAAGTCATGTGTGAGTTATGCTACATACATGGTTCATGGGCTCAAAACTAGAACAAGTTAAATATAGCTCATATGACAGTTAATGTGTTAAGTGTGAAAATATACTTACTATGGAAGTATTAGGAACTTAATATGTCAGTTTGATTTTAAATTTTGAGATTAGGAAGGAATACAGGCATAAATAGTTCTGATCATTTAAGTTCAGAATGGGAGAAAAGAGTCATATATAAATTTCAAACAGAGGATTAGAATTTTTCTGATGAATGGTCTGAGCTTTCACAGTACAACTTTGTCTTTTCTGAAGAAGAGAATGTTCTGAGATAGCAGACTGCCTGGCTTTCTGCCCACCACTGAATGCCTGTAGGCTTTCATGATGAAGATGTTTGCCTTAAGGCCTGCCCCCATTGCCCAGGGTACCAAATAACTTGGCAGTTCTCCCACTATATTTTACTGCAGGGAGTAAATTGTTAGTTTGAGGACATTGCTTTGTTGGTCTGCTTTATGAAGGAAATCAGGTAAGGAAATGTGGGAAAACTCCCTTACTTGACCATTTTGTAGTACATCTATAGCAAGAGCCAGTCACTGTCTTTTCAAACTCCTTTTTCTTGGTATAAAACTTGACGCTAATTTCCAAGGAGGAAGGATTAAAGGCTAAGGCATAAGCTTATTAAACTTTGCTAAATATGTGAAGGTTTATCATAAAGAGAATGAAAACTTGTCAGTTTTAATTCCTTGGATGACTAAGCAAGACAATATAGACTTTAATTAAAGCAGATAAGATTTTGTTTAGATGTAGGGAAAGAACTTGACAGATTCATTCTTCTATGAATTAAGCAGCAAATATTTTGACATAAAATTAATATGTTTATGATCGTGGGTAGCAGTGTGTCATTTCAACTCAACTAACACGTATTGAGTGCTCACTGTGTGTCTGGCAACAACCCTGGGAGGGAGATGGAGTTCTCTCTCTCACAGGAAAGGAAACTAAGGGTGGAGTATTTTGAGAAATTTGCCCAGGGACACAGCTGACAGATGGTGGAGTTAGGTTTGAACCCAGTGTTTCTCACTCCAAGTCTCTGTTTCTGTTACATGGGCTTAATCTTCCTAAAACTTTTTTATTTTTTTTAAATCAGAACCTGTTTTTGTGGTAAGCCTAGCATTCAAGGCCATGGACCCCCATAATGTCATTCCTACCTCCCACCACCACTCCTCTAAACCAGATGCCTCTTCCTGTTTATTCAGATGTTTTTCCTCTACCCAGGGCAATATCTTGAGGCTCTGTCTCAAAAAAACAAAACAGGCTTGGCGCCTGTGGCTCAAGCATCTGAGGCACCAGCCACATACACCTGAGCTGGCCAGTTCAAATCCAGCCTGGGCCTGCCAAACAGCAATGATGGCTATAACCAAAAAATAGCCAGGCATTGTGGTGGGCGCCTGTAGTCCCAGCTACTTGGGAGACAGAGGCAGGAGAATTGCTTGAGCCCAGGATTTGGAGGTTGCTGTGAGCTGTGATGTAATAGCACTCTACCCAGGGCAACAGCTTGAGGCTCTGTCTCAAAAAACAGAACAAAACAAACAAACCAGAACATTGTTTGGTTCTTTACTACCGTCTTGTAATGCATTATAGTCTTCCTTGGAATCTTAGGAGGATTGATGGCTACTTTTTAGATGATTTGAAGAATGTTAAAAATATCCCAAATATATGATGTAGTACATATATTTTGTTTTTACTAATATTGTATGAAAAACTCTGTTGAGTGGTTAATGATTCTTAAATCCAGCTGCCCATCAGGATCGTCTGAGGAGTTTAGAAAAATATAGACTTCCAGTCCAAATCTAGTTCTGTTAAACCAGGAGAGAATTAGCTTGTTTATGTCTAAAATAGCTTATTTAACTCTAAATTTGGGAATATCATATGAGTATCCATATTGATTATAAAATAAGAGAAAAACAAAGCTGAAATCTCTTTGTATGGAAGGGACCAGTGAGAAGTTTTATGTCATAGTTCTTTGAGTTCCTGGATCTTCCTTGGGTGCATTTGTGTGTATGTGTGTGTTTCAGCAAAGAAGAATTAGATGGGGTGGGAGTTTGTGAATGTGTGAGACAGAGAGAGATGTTGGAAGTTAATGGAGTGCTGTAGGGCATTGTAGGAATTGTAAAAGCCTTATTACCCAGCATCAAGTCTCCAATCTTTTACCTAGGCAGATAGTACTTTTGGGTTTGGTTTTGTTTCAGAGAACTGTGCTCTGTAATATTTGCAACAATGAGATTTTGGTTATAATATTCTATAACCAAACTATTAAAAATCTATATTTGAGTGTATGAAACCATCTCTGGGAAGTAGAGCTTTAAAGTGTATTTATTTACTCTTTCAATCAAGCTGCCTTTTCTCATGTGGTCTGCTCAGGTATTGCTGTTCTTTTTCTGGAGTCCAGCTTCTACCTAGTCTGTCCTTGCTTACCTCCTATGAGTGGACATTAACTGGGTGAAGACAGTCAGTATTTTCCTTTTTATTTTTGGAGTTTTTGGCCGGGGCTGGATTTGAACCTGCCACCTCCGCCCTACTCCTTTGAGCCACAGGGACCCCCCAGTATTTTCCATTTTTGTCCTTAATTTTTTTTTTTGAGACAAGAGTCTCAAGCTGTCACCCTGGTTAGAGTCCTGCGGCATCACAGCTCACAGCAACCTTAAAGTCTTGGGCTTAAGTGATTCTCTTGCCTCAGCCTCCCAAGTAGCTGGAACTACAGGTGCCTGCCACAATGCCTGGCTATTTTTTTTTTGCAGTTGTCATTGTTTAGCTGGCCTGAGCTGGGTTTGAACCCACCAGCTTCAGTGTATGTGGCTGGCATCCTACGCACTAAGCTATGGGCAGCGCCCCTTAATTTTTTTTAATATGAATATTTCACATTGGTTGAAATTTGAGCTTGTGGGGTACCAAGGACACTTGATGGGCAGTGGCCCTAACCATTTTCTCTAGTCTTCTCTTGTCTCTGGGATGAGAATCTGAGTTTGCAAATAAACTATATTCTCATGTCAAAGGAATAGTAAACTAAGAGAAAGGAAAGGGCTTATGGTCTGGTGTGTATTTTTAATAAAAATGGTGATAATATGTTAAAATATTCTGCTACAGTTCTTTTTTCTCTCCCTATAGTGAGAAAAAGAGTCCTCTTCGTGGAAGAGAAAAAAATACGCTCCCTTTAAACAATGGATTGAAAATGAATTTCATTTATAAATGAGAAGACTGAGGGCGGGATATTGATTTAAAAATCCTGCAGTATGTAATAAAAGAAGAGGAAATGGCGCAGAATCACTGCCTCTTGTGATTTGAAGGCCATTGTGAAGGAAAACAATGTAGTCAAAGAAAGTTCTTCATATTAGGACAGATATCATTGCATCACACTTATTTATCTTTCTGGCTATTTTTATAGGCCTTAATAAAAAATTTAAAATAGCCTATGCTATTGTCTCTTAATGATGTTTTTATCCACTATCTGAATTTTAAAAAATCAACCACATTACTAAAAAATAATCATTGTTTCATGTACTAAAAGAAAATTTTCCAGAATGATACCTATGCAAGAGTTTCCAGCCTGTTCCTCCTGTACTTCATACATGGAAAAAGGCAGAGTAACACTCCAGAATGATCTTGAAGAAACTCCTGTGTAATTGACAGAAGCATCAGTAGGAATGATAAGAGGTGAGCCTAGTAACACAAAAGAAACCAATAGAACTTCTGTTTTTGATTTGTGCCTCTATAATTAGAGAAAATGTCCCTGGGTCCATACTCTTAGTCTCATGTCACCAAAGCAGTATTTAGGATTTTCTAGGGTAGTTTTGGTTTCCTTTACCCCCTAGATTTTTCTTTTCTTTTAAAATTAGAGGAACTATAGTGTATTTCCATAAAGGCACTGACACGAGGCACAGTGGTGCTACACAACTAGCTACCTTGGAAATTCCATGGATAATCCCTAATGTTCAGATAACTTTTCCCTACCTAGATTCATACTTCTACTTTCTCATTCAGACTGTTGTTTCAGGCAAGTTTTAAAAATTGTCCTGTTTTTTGTCAAATTTCTAGTTGAAAGTAAGAAGGATCAGCTCATATTTTAAGCTCTGCTGGTTCCCTTCCTACCCCATTTGCAGTGTGTGTGTGAGAGAATGATACCCAGGGTGGGTACAAGCATTGGGAAACCAGTGCTATCCCAAAATAATGGTGTTTCTTTCCCATGGCCCAGTCTGTGTCTCTGGAGGAAATAGAAGAGGCAGCTCTCTGGCCATAGAATTAGATAGAGACGGTTCAGCCTTGGACCTTGTGGCATTAAAGTCAATAAGCTATTTTATGGCATCTTGTTAAAAGTTCTAGTAGGTGAGATCTTGGCTATTTTTAGGCTGAAACAGTACCAAATGGTTTTGGGTTATAAGCAAAATATTTCACGTGATCCCTACCTAAGCCAATGCAAAGGGTCCATGACATGCATGGATTGCTTTCCTAAGAAATCTGGTTTAACAAATGACTTGTTTATTCAGCCTATTATGGGCTGAATGTCATCCACAGGTGGTGGCTGCCTTTTTAAACAATCAGTTGATAGTATGTGGACATTGAAAGATTTCAATAAATAGCCAGACTTCTGGCTTCACTTACAAAAAACAGTTTGCCAACACTAAGCTAATACTGAGTATCAGCTGCCTCTCTTAAAAAGTGCTTGAGACATTCAATACATATGTTCCCTTCCCTTATTTATTATTCTCTGCTCTGGCTCTAAACAATGTTGTCTACAGTTCTGCAGTAAGGAGAACCTAGTACATTATTAATTGGTGATTAAGTTTGCTGGCCCTCGATAGTGGTAATATTTGTACAGATCTTGGTCATGGGATCTTTAATTGGCTCTTGCAAATGCATATAAAACAAAGGAATCATCGTTATAAACAAGTAAATGGAAGCTGAGCCTGACTTTCAGTAAATAAACATAAAATTTGCAAAGAAAGCAGAAGAGGACATTTTCTAGTGTTAGCCAGGAATGGCCACTCCCAAAGCACCAAGTATAATTTTGGGGCTAATAGCAGTCAAAATAGAGAAACTGGAAGGTCTTTTTTGTATGGATAAGATGACTGTGTTCCTGTAGCCTGGACACTGACTGCTGCGATGAAATTGGATCTCTTGAGCATTTCTTCCAATGGCAAATTGGGGTAGTAAGCCAGGTAGAAGGCCAGAGCTCCCACGAAGCTGTCACCAGCACCCTGCAGTTAAAAACACAGTTGTGGAAATAAGCGTGTAGTCAATCTGTTACCTAAACTTTATATTTGAAAAATATTTAAACTTTTATTTTAGGATAGTTTTAGATTTACAGAAAATGTACAAGAATAGTATCATAGTTTCCATATATCCTGTGCCCAATTCTGTTATATTGTGGCACGTTTATCACCACTAATAATATTGAAATATTAACTGAACTCCATACTTCATCAGATTTTGCTAATTTTTGCTTAATGTCCTTTTTTTGTTCCAGTGTGCTATCCAAGATATCATATTACATTTAGTTGTCTTGTTTCCAAAGACTCCTGCAACCTGTGACAGTCCCTTAGACAGTCTTTGTTTTTAATGACTTTGATAGTTTTGAGGAGGACTGGTAAGGTATTTTGTACCATGTATCTCAACTGGAATTTGTCTCTTTTTTTAATGGTTGGACTGTGGTTATGGTTTTTGGGAGGAAGACCACAGAAGTGAGGTGTCGTTCTTACCACGTCTTATCAAGGGTACATATCATCAGGTTCAAATATAAGTTAAGTCAAAATATTTAAACTTTTTATTTTAGGTTTTAGATTTATAGAAAAGGTACAAGAACAGTACATACTTTCCATATCTCCTGTGCCCAGTTCTGTTACTATATACTGTTGTGGTACATTTATTACAACTAATAATACTGATGTTAATGCCATACTTTATTGGATTTTACTATCATAATACTTAATATACTAGTTGATGTAAGTGACTTATCACTGAGGATATCAACCTTGATCACCTGGCAAAAGTAGCCCTTACCAGGTTTCTCCACCGGGAAGTTACTTTGCTCCCTCTTTTCATATTGAACTCTTCAGAAGCAAGTCACTAAGTGCATTCTACTTGTGAGGGGTGGTGAATTCTGCTCTGAAGTTATCATATGCTCTATCTCCTTGAGGGTAGAGTTTGCATAAATTATTTGTAATTTAGCTTGGCACTTGTTGCTCAGTGGTTAGGGCACAGGCAGGTGGGTACGAACCCAGCCCAGGCCAGCTAAACAACAATGACAATTGCAACAAAAAAATAGCCGGGCGCTGTGGTGGGCGCTTGTAGTCTCAGGTACTTGGGAGGCTAAGGCAAGAGAATTGCTTAAGACTAAGAGTTTGAGGTTGCTGTGAGCTGTGATACCACAGCGCTTTACCAAGGGTGACATAGTGAGACTCTGTCTCAAAAAAAAAGAAAAATTATTTGTAATTCCTCTTTATAGATTTGTTCCTCCCCCGTTTATTTACTCAATCACTTATATCAGTATGAACTTTGGATTCTTTGGGCCATAATCCAATATTGTTTTGCTCAAATTGTTCCAGCTTTAGCCATTTGTCAGTTGGCTCTGTGTTCCTTTGAAATATCCCCACTGTTTTGTTTTTAAGTACTTTATGGCATTACAAGGCTCACCTTGTATATTCCCTGCCCTAGCCATTAGCCATTTCTCCATTAGAAATGCATGCAGAAAGGGGGACGAGCCATTTGATGTTATTTTCCAAGTAAATATAGGGGCACATCAGCTATTTTTCCATCTGTGAAACTCCAAAGGTTCAAGTTGGTCAAGGCTGTGAAGGGACCATGGAAATAGCAAACACCATAAGAAAACCTGTGGACCTCTGCCTTGGACAGGGCAATGCTTATTCATGTGTTTATCTAAAAAATGTGTTCGATTTAAATATGATTATACAATCTCACTTGAAAAATCACTCTGGTATTCAGCAACTTTCAGGGTCATTTTCTAGTTTTTCCCAGTTTGCTGGTTCCTTATACCCAAGAGCTTTCATAATAAATCTTGATGTATAATGGGCTATGTGTGCCAAGCACAGTGATGGTTCTGGAAAATGACTAAAATCCACTGTGGATAAAATGCTAAATAGTGTGGCAGAGTTTATAAATGCTTTTGGATTTTGAGAAGAGGTTTGAAGAAAGCTTCCCTGAAGGAGGGAGTCCTTATAAAATAAGCCAGATTTATAGAGAGAAGGCACGTCTCAAAGAACAAAGACACAAGCGCAGGAAGGAACACTGAGCTCATGAGATAGTGAATAGCTTTCAGGAGAATGACATTTCCCCATTTACACAGATAAAGCAATCAAATATTAAACCTGCCAAAGAGTCATAGTAATTAAGATATGAATTCAACACTTTCCTTCCTCCCATGCATGTTTTCCGAGTGCCTAAAATGTGTCAGGCAGCATGGTAGGTGCTTTGCAGTGTTTATCCATCTTTCCCGGAGGATGCAGCGGAGAAAGAGACAGACACAGTTCCTTTCCTCCCTTGGTTTGCAGCGTGACATGAGAAGGGTCTGAAACCAGGGCAACTGTGAGCTGGGTAGATGGAGTTTATGAAACTATGGAAAATGCCACAAGATAGGAAGGGTTATGGCAAACTCTAAGATTCCAACTCTTGATTCCTTTTGATATTATATACAAAATTAAGTTCCAGATAAAGGCTTAAAATGTAACAAATACTAAAATAGCAAGATGAAAATTTAGATGTATAACCCCAGGCAAGGAAGACACAAGCCAGTAAATACAAAAATCCATAATGAAAAAAGATTTAAATTTTATGAACATTTAAAAAAATTATATGACCAAAGACACTGTAAATAAAGCCAATAGAGAAAGCACAGAGCTGATGAAAATTCTCATAGTACATATGACATATCCTTAATATTCAAAGAACATCTTCAAACTGCTAGGAAAAAAGACAAAGCTAGGGAAAAAATGCATAAAGATATAGACCTGCAACGAACAGTACACACATGAAAATATGCTCAATGACTGGGAATGTGTATGCACTTTGACTCCACAGTCCTGCTTCCTACACAAAAGCTCCTGTAAGATGGAGATACACACACAAGAATGCTTACTGCTGCATGGTTTCCAAGGGCAAAACACTGGGAACAGTATTGTCTATCAAATAGGAGAATGAACTTTGATATGTTCTTATTACAGAAAATCATGTAGCTATTAATAAGAAAAGGTTAGCAATGTATGTATATACCTGGAGAAATGTCCATTAGTTAAGCTAAAAAATGTTTCAACAGCATAATCCCATTTGGGGGGAAAAAACAAAAGAAGGAAAAAAGAAAAATGCTTACGCATGTGAGTAAATGTAGGCTTTTTGAAGGTGAGTGGGGTGGGGAGAGACAAAGTCTTGCTGTATCACTGGGCGGGTCCTGAACTCCTGGGCTTGAGCATCCTCCTCAATCCTCCTACCTCAGCCTCCTGAGTAGCTGGAACGCTAGGCATATCCCATTGTGCCCAGCTAATTTGTTTTTTTAAAACTTTGGGGGAAGGTGTCTATGTTGCCCACGCTGGTTTTGAACTCCTGGCCTCAAGCAGTTCTGCCTCAGCTTCCCAATTAGTGGGGCTTATAGGTACAAATTACTGTACTCGGCTGTTTTCTTAAGAAAATAGAGAAAAGGCTCGGCGCCTATGGCTCAAGTCACTAAGGTGCCAGCTACATACACCTAAGGTGGCGGGTTCGAACACAGCCCAGGCCCACCAAACAACAATGAT
>NW_003852417.1:18721841-18722731 GCF_000181295.1 Otolemur garnettii
GCGCCGAGCCTATTTTTGTTTCTTTATTTTTTTGAGACAGAGTCTCAAGCTGTCGCCCTAGGTAGAGTGCTGGGGTGTCACAGCTCACAGCAACCTCTAACTCTTGGGCTTAGGTGATTCTCTTGCCTCAGTCTCCCAAGTAGCTGGGACTATAGGTGCCTGCCACAGTGCCTGGCTGTTTTTTGGTTGTAGTTGTCATGGTTGTTTGGTAGGCCCAGGCTGGATTCGAACCCGCCAGTTCCAGTGTATGTGGCTGGCATCCTAGCTGCTTGAGCTAAAGGCGCCGAGCCAGTTTTTCATTTTTAGTAGAGACTCTTGTTCAGGTGAGCTCAAGTGATCCACCAGCCTCAGACTCCCAGAGTGCTAGGATTACAGCCACCGTGCCCAACTTCCTTTATATACTTTTGTATTTGATTTGTTACAAGCTTGTAATATTTCTTCAAAAAATTAAGATAATAAAAATGTGTATGCGTAGGTACGCCAGGCCTCTGTCTTCCCTCCCTTTACCTTGTGGAACGTCTAAAGCAAAGGCACAAGGCTGAGGGGCGACATTCTAGCATCAGAGACAGAAATCAGTTTCACATATCCCTTTTTTAACTAGTGTGATATTTATTTGGCTGCAGGCAAGATTTTTAAGAAAGTTTAAAAAATATCGTACCTATCTCTGAAAACACTAAAGTTGATTTCCTCTCTGGCCAAAGCCAGGGCAACGCAGTGCTTGGTAGAATTCTGTGTGTTGGGAATGTTACTCAGCAGCGGTGACCTTCACAACATGATTTCCCTTCATTCTCAGTGCTACACATTGTGTTGGTAGAGACTGCAAAGGTTAAGTCCCTCTTGCATTAAAAATAGGGAGCTTCCCCAAAAGAAAGTCTTCACTGGAGAATTCT
>NW_003852417.1:18723113-18724306 GCF_000181295.1 Otolemur garnettii
AAAAAGATATAGAAGTAAAAATCTTAACTTTTTAAAAAAGTAAGTTGGGGCTGGGGCTCAAACCTGTAATCCTAGAACTCTGGAAGGCTGAGGTGGGTGGATTGCTTGAGCTAGGGAGTTCAAGACCAGCCTGAGCAAAAGTGAGACCCCCCCATATCTACTAAAAATAGAAAAACGAGCCGAGCACGATATGCATGCCTGTAGTCCTAGCTACTTGGGAGACTGAGGCAAGAGGATCACTTGAGCCCAAGACTTCGAGGTTGCTGTGAGCTATGAAAACACCATAGCACTCTACCCAGGTCGACAGAGTAAGACACTGTGTTAGAAAAAAATCAACATCAGTCACTTGTGGATTTAAAAATGAGCCAATTTCTGCTTCTGAATAATTTTTCTTTTTAATTAAGTGGACATCTGCTACCAGTTGGGGTGAATAAATTGAGAACTCTTCCCTACATTTGGGAATACCATCTCTCACCAAGATTCAGTGGCTCAAGCCTGTAGTCCTACCAAGGCGTAGGCAGTGATACCCCTGGAAGTTGAGGGGACTGGGAGGAACACTTCCGGACTGTGATGGTGACCGCAGAAAACTGAGGCCTGGGATGTTAGTGGCAGCATCTCTGGGATGGTATCCAGTGCGCCCATGTCAGACCACAGCTGGTTTCTTTTCTGTTAAACCCAGAACTTTGAGGCAGTGCCCACGTGTCACACTCTGAGAGAGATCAGAAATTTTTCCCTGGTGACTCCCCGTGTTACGTGCTCCCTTAGGGGTAGCTCGTTAATGCCTGCTGATAGACCAGCTCTCAGTTGCCTCGTCTGTACCTTCTCAACAGACGTGAGACGCAGTGGGTCAAAGGGCATCAGTCAGGCCACTGAGTCCAAAACCACAAAGAAACGAGGCAGCTCCTGGCTGACAGGGGCCACCAGCTCAAAGACATGACAGCCGGTCTGAAATCACATTACATCCAACAGTGGAAAAGTTCCTTGAAATTTCAGCATGAAAGGGCTGGAAATGGCTTCTTCTTCCAGAGGGTGGAAGGGTAAGGAAGAGAATGAACTTGCATAGTTTGCTGTGCATCGGGAGGCACCAGCTGGGTGCTTTATACACACACATACTCCCCTGACCTCATTTCATGTTTATCACGGCCCCCATACCTCACCCTTCAAACTGGAGGGAATTGGGTCTCAGAGACATT
>NW_003852417.1:18724582-18731711 GCF_000181295.1 Otolemur garnettii
TCCCCTCCGTCTCACCCACTGCCTCACCCCAAGCTCTGAGGTGACCTGACCTGTTAGTCCCAGTTTCATCATGTCCTTCCCTTCCTGTGATCTCTTCCAAGGTGGCTGGATGGCCCGTGGTGAACCACATGTGGCTTTCTTATGTACTAAGTGAAAATGGAGGTTAGGTTGCTGCGGCCCAGAGTTACTTGATATTCTTTCTCATTGTTGAATCTATTTATACCACAAAGCTTTCAAGTGCCAATAAATTACTTGGCTGTTGATTCACATCTTCAGTATAACTATTTTTATACACTGCTATGATTTTTTTTTAATGGAAAGTGCTTTAAAAGTGGAAGCTGTATTCTATCACTGTGATTTTCCTGTAAGTAAAGTACTTTCCAATCAATCATTCTTGGAATAATGGAATAGTTCTCATTGATACAACATGATGGCTTTAACCTTTTACTGAAAATTATTTTTGTGCCAAAAGGGGTGATGGCATAATTCATCTTCCCTCAATAAAATACCCATGTGGCTACTATTCATTGCCGTCTCACAACGATTTCCTCTTAAGGAAGAGCAGCTCTTGCAGAATGGATGTAGCATTCTGAAATCCCTGCCTTCTTTTTAAACAATTTTTATATTTATTTTTATTTTATTTCAGATTAATATGAGGGTTATCCCTGCCTTCTTGAGGGCCTTTGCCCTCCTGGGTTCTGAGAAGTTCTGGGCTGCGGTACCCGTGGAGGCTGGGGAGTACCAGTGAAGTGAAAGGCCAGCAACACCTGCCTAATAGAACCCCTGAGCCTTCTCGTGGGGTAGGGGGTGGGGTCAAGGTCTCGGCTGGTGGGGTGGGGATGGACTCAGGACCCCGAGGGGAGGAGCCCCTAAGGACAGCACCCCAGAGCTGGGGCATGGGTTGGGGTGGGCAGCCGCTGCTGCTAGGACCTGAGGCAGTGTTGCCACAGGGTGGTTGGTTTCTCACGTCCCTTCCCCTCAGTCAACTGCCCCACTCTCCCTTCCTGACATTGCCCCTTGCTTGCCTGGGCCCTTGCCTGTGACTGTGGGTCAGCTTCCTCACTGAACTCACTCAGCCCATGTCCCAGTTTCAGGGCTCTGCTCTTAGCTGACAGACAGGAGCACACTGAAAACCCCCATGGAGCTGGCAGTAAATGCGTGTCAATGGTGGAGTGTCCAGCAGAGCACAGCTACATCTTAACCTGAGTTCAAGCTGTCTGCATTAACTCCTTTTTCTGGGGTTCTGCTCAGAGTCAGGCTGTCCTCTGGGTGCTTTGTGACAGCTTTTGTTTTTCTCAAGAACTCCGTGGTGTACAGTTAGGTCAAGTGGCACTGCACAGGAGCACCCAGCTGGGGGCGAGTGTAGGCCTTCCAGCCCTGCTCAGCTCACCAGGCTGAGTGCCTGTCCAGAGGGGCTTCTTCTTCTAATATGCACAAAGTGCCAGAGAGGCTAGCGGCAACCCTGGGTGATCCCTAGTTTAAGGTGAGAGAATTGGGAGTGAAGGAAGTTAAATAACTTGCCCAATGTACAGGAAAGGCGGTAAATGGCAGCCAGAACTTGCACCCAGGTCATCTGTGTGGGAGTCCAGCAGCCGGGCAGGGGGAGAAACTCTTCTGAGGGAAAGAGACTGGGCTTTTGGCTGCTGCTCACATTTTCTCATTTCCCTGTGGGAACAGCTCATATGTGCGCTAGTGATGAGGAACGACAGGGAGAAGAGAGCAAAGACCATGTATGTCTCTAAGATGTTCCTCTGTGTGCTTGGGGCAGGAACAAAGAGAAGGGGAACTACAGTTGTCCTGGGCAGGTGTGGAGGAGGAATAAGGGTACAAAGGAATCAAGGTTTTCAGGAAAGAAGGAAAGAATACTTCAGATGAACAGCCAGGGTCTAACCCAGATAAGGAACAGAGGTCAGCAGGGGTCAGCAGGCCAGGAGAAAATGCAGGGAAGCCAAGCCAAGCGAGAAGGTGTAGGAGGGGGGTGAGAAAGCTGGCTGTGGTCAGGAAAAAGAGGGAGGTTTGTACCACAGAACTGAAGTGGCTCCAGGTCCCAACAATGTCCTCGAAGTCATCATGGGAACAGAGAGGAGTGGTGTGGAGGTGAAGAGTTATCAGAGTTGAAAACATCTGGGCACTTGGATGGTACTGCAGTCATCTACGTGATGGCAGCATTGAGGTAGAGGGAAAAATTGTGATATAGATGCCAGAGTCTTAAGATAAACAGACAAGGATGTGGAAAGAAGGCTGAGGTGCTATAATTGAATTATGCCGGCCTTGAAGAGGCAGGCAACTTTACACGGGGGTGGATGGGAGATGGCTGGAAGCCACAATGATTGGGCTTTAGGGTCAGGAGCAGCCTTCACCCGTGAGGGCCGTGTGGGGAGTAAAGGATGCCCAAGAGCTTGCTTAGGAGGAATAGAACAGCCAGGGGGCTTAGGGAGAAAGTTTAGGAGGGAGAGAAGCACAGAGCAGGAAGGGACTTTGCTTCTCACCCCCCTCCTACACCTTCTCGCTTTGCTTGGTATCTGATTCTTCCTTCTCTGCCATGGGTCCCTCTTGTTTCTCTCACACCACTGATGTTGGTCTTTCCTTGTGTTCTGTCCTGGACCCACTGTCCTTCTCATTCCCCATAATTTCCTGAGTGTCTCAAATACTGATACAGTTTCAACTGCTATGAATTTGAGTCCTGAATCAGTATCTCTCCTCTATCTTTGGAACTGTGAGCCTGGTTGAGCAAGCAAATCTAACTCAACATAACCAAACTGAATTCATTGCTCTACCTGAACATGGGCCTCTTACCTTTTCAATTTGTGGCACCTCCACACTGAACACCTGGGCATCTCCTGGGTATCTCCTGCCTAGATAATTAACCAATCATCCATTGCCAAGTTTAAATCCTTAATACTTCTCAAATCTGTCCTCTGATCTTTACCCTTTCTCCCACTGCCCACTTCATGTTCACACCACCTCTAGGGGACTGTATCAACTGACTGAATCAACTACCTGCCTCTGGTCTGGACCTTTCCAGGCGGCTGTTCTCTTTACTGCTGCAAACCTGGTCACCTGACTTCCATGCCTAGAGCCCTTGGAATATCTCTTATCTTCCTTAGAATAAAATTTTAGCTCCTTAAAAAGGCACATGAAGCTCCCAAAACCACTTTCCCAGTTTCATCTCTCACTTCCTCCCATTACTTAAGGAACTTACTTCCTATTCACTTATGAGTCTTCATACATGACAATTTCTTGGCTTGGACTCTTCCCTAGACTAAGTCCTCATTTTCTAAGACTCAACTCAGGAATTGACGAAGTCATCATGTATTTATTGCCTGGCACTATGTCCAGACCACTGTGCTTGGGTTAGGTGCTCTGCTAGGTCCTCCCTGCCCTCTCCTCTTTGTCCCCTCGTATCTTGGGACCCAGTGCAGTGCCCAGCTCATAGCTGAAGTGAGGGCTGACTGAATCAAGAACTGTCAGGATGGGTACTGAGTGATCAGGTGAGGAGCACAGGCTGTCTCAGGAATGCCCTGTGGGAGGGATGACAATCAAACAGTCAGTTGTGAAAATCTTAGTTTGCTAAATTCTAGCTGACAAAGAAATGGATGAGTTGGAAGGAATGATGAGTATTAAGTGTAGTTGGGAAACGATCCCATGTGATGAAAACTCCCAAAGTAAGAGCTTCTTAGGCGGCCACAACAGACCCAGACGGTCTTGTAAGAATGATGTCATCATTGAGGCTTCATTTGTTAGGAATCTGTACCCACGCTGGCTGACTCATTACCAACTGCTGAGGGACCCTAAGAGTTAAAGCCCTTGCATTCCTCCTCGATGTCTTAACACATTCCATCTGACAAGCAGATACGACTATCTTTTCTTTTCAAAACCTCTCCCTACACAAAGCTCTTCAGAGCCTACCCGGTGGATGTGAATTCCTCAGCTATGCTTGTGGTTTTAGAAGCTGGGGAAAAGCAAATGGGATGAAACATGACTAAATCATAAGTCAATGATTATTTCTTCTTAAAAAAGAATATTGCAAGGGGTTCAGAAAAGGGAGAGAGTAAATGTAAACCACCAGGGTTCCTGCTAACTCCTATCATGCTGGGGCCGCCAGATTCCACCTGGAGGGTCGGCCTTGCTGGTTGCACTGGGTTTAGGTCAGAATTTCTTCAGGGGAGTGAGGTTCAAAGAAGGCTGTGCCAGTTGCTGAGATAGCTGACCCTTAGGTTAGCCTGGGGGTCCTGCTCTGCTCTGCTTCCAAGTTCTAACAGTGGAGCTCAGCCTTGTTCCTGTTTGCAGGAGACTGGGTCCTGATCAGGCCCAGAACATAAAAGCCATTCTTTGTCCTCCAAGGATTAATCGCTGATGGGCAGGAAATGTGGGTGTCATGAACCTTGGACAAGCATCACCGAAAGAGCAAACAAACCTGGTTTTACATCCTGGCCCTACCCCTTTTTGTTAGTTCTTCACCCACAGTGAAGCCCCTTTGTCATTTTTATTTCGATTCCCACAACTGGATAAGATATTTTTCTCAACTGGGACAGTGCAGTAAATAGTCTGGGGTCAGACAGACATGGGTTTAAGTCCTGATTTCACCACTTACTAGCTGTGTGACCTCTGGTCAGGGAAATGATAAATACAGGCCTTTTCCCCACACATTTCCCTGACATAGTTCTTGGACTACCAGAATCCTGCCTGCAGAGTGACTTGACCTCACGTTTTTGCAGTCCTTTCTGGTTTACAAAGCGTGTGTGCAGATGTGATTCAATCTGAATTTCACTGTGATCTTGTTAGATAGAGTGGGTCTTTCACTTTCCAGATGAGAAGCCAAGTGTAAGAACTTACTTAAGTTCAAATGGGGAGGTGGCAGAACCGAAACACCTCTGTTGAAGCCCAGTGCCCCTTAAAGTAGTCCTCTGGGGAAGCCATACAGATATTCCAACTGTGTTCAAAAATATTGAAACTTCTCTTTCAGAATGCCTTCAAGATATGTAGCACATCTCTGAATATCCTCAATGGAAGCACAATTTCATCTAAGCCCATAGTTCTCAAACTTGAGCATTGCCTGCAGGGCCTGCTCCAACATGGATTGCTGGGCTCCACCCCTAAGTGTCTAATCTATTAAACCTGGGGTGGGGGCCCAGGATTTGAGTTTCCTGTCAGTTCCCAAGTGATGCCCAATGCTGCTAGTTTGAGGCCACACATTGGGAACCACTATCCTGAGGAATTTATTTCTGGTAGAGTGAATCATGTAAAACCAAGACTAGTAATTAAAGTGGGGGATCAAACTAGGGAACTCCACCATTGGCCAAAAGCCATGGGCAATTATAAAGAACAACACTAGCTCTGGTGGGAATTCAAATAAAGAGCTCCAAAAAGGTTCTGAACAATAGCATTTTGGACTAAATGTGAAGTTTCCCAAGGTGTCTACTGTACAGGGGAGAATGTGGTTCTTGGATGTGTGCTAAAGTATATAGAATACCTCACACATTGCTTTGTGAGATGTTCATTATCAACCTTTTATTTTCCAGTTAAAAAAAAACAACCCATGGAGGTGACACCCACATTAGAGAGGATCAGTACTGTGTTGAGGAAGAATTAAGAGTTATCTACAATAGCTGCACTAGTCACACTGGCATGGCAGAGGTCTTTTCTATGCTGCAAACATGATGTAGAAAATGAGGGGGAAACTGACTCTTCCTACCCTCATTTTTCTGTTGCGAATGGAATGGAAAAAGTGAAAAGATATACCTTTGGATGCCAGAGAAAAAGATGCAACATTGTTTTTTTGGCAGGGGAGATCCTAGTAGAAAAGAAATAAATGAACTAGGTACTCAAGCTGGGAGAAAGTCAATCTTCCGTGTCACAGCAGGGAAAAAAGAGGCGGAGGACTGCCTAAATATTGGTTCTATTTTAATTTCAATTCTACATTACATTAAACTCTCCATGTACTCCTCTTTAATTTACAGCAGATGCTGACACAAATTGGTGTGCCTTCTCTTCTTTGACATCAGTATTTCTCGTGAATTATGTATTTCTTCTGGAATGAGGTTTAAGAGGCTAAAGCTTTCTTTCATTTAGACAGATGAGAGCACAGAAGGATCAATGGGAGGTTGAGTGTAAAATCAAAGTAAGGTGGGGCTGAGATATATTCAGGGCAGCATTTCACTGCCCAAAGAGACTGTAAGTGGTATTAAAAATGACACTGGTCTTTCACTTTTTAATACATATATTGATTAAACTTCAACTACTACAGAATAAGAAAAACCTTATCCCAGAACTGCCATATTTTTCATTTATTGGTACCCTACACATATTCACACAACCATTTGTAAGTGTACAGATGATCATAATAGTGGCATCCCTGGGTTACACCTAAAACTGAGTTAAAGACAAAAGATTTCTCCCTGCCTGATGTAGCGTGTTTTAGCCACCTCAACCTTCACACATGAATGGACTTGGTTGTAGTGCTCAGGCTCCCTCATGGGTTGGCACTGTGGACAGATCTGGTCCCACTACTGGTGACAAATGGCTCCTGGTCCAAGCCAGCCAATGGTTCATATTGACAGAGGCTATTTGCTGACTCAGCTTCTTCAGTTTGTGACGGGCTCAGGGCTGACCAATTACACCAGGATTGAAGTGGGGCGTTTTGAGGAGGCTGTTTCCATCAAAATGACCATGTAAAAAATACAGACGTGCTGTCTTATGTTACCAAATATATAGAACAAACATTCCAATCTCCACCTTTTCTGCACTTCGTTCTACCCTCAGCCCAGCCCTGGGCCTCACTCCATAAGCAATCATTAGCCATCACTGAAAACCCTTCTTAAGATTTTAATCTTTACCCACCACGGGTAATGGGAATTGGGGATAAGGCGAAGCTGTTTGTTTTGCACATTGCTCGATAGTTTAAAAATGAAGAAAAGGCTCGACATCTGTGGCTCAAGTGGCTAAGGCACCAGCCACGTACACCTAAGGTGGCAGGTTCGAATCCAGCCTGGGCCTGCCAAGCAACAATGACGGCTGCAACCAAAAAATAGCCGGGCATTGTGGCGGGCACCTGTGGTCCCAGCTACTTGGGAGGTGGATGCAGAAGACTTGCTTGAGCCCAGGAGTTGGAGGTTGCTGTGAGCTGTGA
>NW_003852417.1:18732221-18733855 GCF_000181295.1 Otolemur garnettii
CCAGGAGACCAGAGGGCTGCTCCAGCCTCTTCCAGCTCAGGGGCAGGTGCTGCTCCCAGCCAGGGCCCCTGCCACTCTGCTGTCTCGGGACCTGTGCATGAGAGTGGCCTGTGGAGACTGAAAACTGGCTAAAAATTCCATTCTGGCCAAACTGTCTGTGGTGGAGTAATTTATTCTATAATTTAAAGAATTCCACATCAATAAAAGAGGAGTGGAATCCTAAGTGCAAGCTAAAAATGAAATTGAAAAGGGGCTATTCTTCAGGCAATATTAATGAAAGCTTTGTATGTATATACATTGCTGAATAAAAGGCCCTTAAAACTAAAATGCCTGTTAGTGATTCACCAGGTTCTAAAGATTGGCCTTGCATTTTGTGGTCAGCCATCTTTTCTCTCTGTGACTTCACTATTCTAGACAGAAAACAGTTAATCCAATATGATTTAGTATCTTACAAAAGAGTCACTAAAACATTTTCTGCCAAATGTTCATCTTCTAACAGCTGCTTTTTTATTTCAGTGAGAGGTACTTGAAATAAAATCATTGTTCTCCATGACAAATGCTTGCTAAATAATATAGAACTACCAGATTATTAAACAGCAAAGGCATTTGATAATATTAGCACCAACCACAGGTTCCACTTCTGCTGATGCACAAAATTTTGAGTAATTAGTCATTGCACAATATTGTATTTATATTCTTTGTCACTCGAGCTGTTAGGCCACAAAGTCAGCAGGCAGTTGCTGTTATAAAAGGTTCTTTGGGTTATTTATAATGTTTTTGCTTCCTTAACAGTTAGTTGTGCCTCACTCTTGGGGCTTGAGCCAGGTCTACACTGTGAAAATGAAGGAAGGAACTGAGCAATTGTTCTGTGACGCTAACCATACTGAAGGCTGGTGTGCACGATTCCCAACACGCTGTGTATGCCTTGGCTGGTGCACCTGGTATTTTTGTCTACACAACCCAAATTTATCATATCCTGGCTGATTTGTCACTTCGCTGGGGAAGGATGCATAGTTATGTGATGGCTTTTTTTCTACCAGGAATAAGCTAGTGTCTAAGGCAGAGGTGGTCGGGCTAGATATCTGAACTAGTATTATGCTGCAAAAGAGTTTTCTCTGACTGTTATTTACTTTATTTTTTATTTATTTATTTATTTTTTTGAGACGGAGCCTCAAGCTATCCCCCTGGGTAGAGTGCCATGGCATCACGCTCACAGCAACCTCAAATTCTTGGGCTTCGGTGATGCTCTTACCTCAGCCTCCCACATAGCTGGGACTATAGGCACCTGCCACAATGCCCAGCTATTTTTTTGTTGTAGTTGTCATTGTTGTTTGGCAGGCCTGGGCTGGGTTCGAATCTGCCAGCCCCAGTGTATGTGGTCAGTGCCCTAACCACTGAGCTATAGGTACCGAGCCAAAAGAAGAGAATTTTGTATGTTACTTATAGTAACTTAATGTAAACATCGTCCCTGAGTCAATATAGTCACATTAAAGCAGCTCAATCATGTTCTTGGGCTGAAACTGGCTGTGCCCAGGAGCCATGTCATGATGTCACTTACCCACTGGTATACCCTTAGGTGGTCAACCAGCCTAAAGAACATGTCCTTACACCGTCACCCTACAAGTGGGCCCAGG
>NW_003852417.1:18733875-18737529 GCF_000181295.1 Otolemur garnettii
AGGTGTATGTGGCTGGCACCTTAGCCGCTTGAGCCACAGGCGCCAAGCCAACTGTTATTTACTTTAAATGAATATTTTCACTCCAAATGCTTATCCATTTTATAGACCAGTAATTCTCTAAAATGAGGGTGGTATGCAGGTCGGTACCCCCAATGGAAAGGCACGTAGGCATCACCCAAGATTTTTATCTTATTTTTTGTAAATTATATAGGGGACTTTCTTGTGATCTGCAGAGAATCACTGCTGGCATGAACTCTTTCTAAGGAGAATAGGTTTTAGCCCTTAGATGAGTCAGCCATCAAAATAAAAAAAATGTTGATAATAGACCTAAACCTAAGGCACGAAACTATCGGAATTCTAAAAGAAAAACTTGGAAAAACTCTTAAGAGACATTGGCCCAGGAAAATAATTTATGAAGAAGATCCCAAAAGCAATCACTGCAACAACAAAAATAAATAAATGGGACTTGATGAAATTAAAAAGCTTCTGCACAGCCAAGGAAACAATTCTTACAGACAACCTATAGAATGAGGAAATATTTGCATGCTATATATCCAACAAAGGGCTGATAACCAGAGTCTACAAAGAACTCATGCAAATCAGCAAGAAAAAAAAAAAAACAACCCAACCCCATTAAAAAGTGGGCAAAAGACATGAACATAAACTTCAAAAAGAGATAGACCGATGGCCAACAAACATGAAAAATGCTCAACTTCTCTACATCAGGGAAATGCAAGTCAAAACAACAATGAGATATCACTTAACTCTGGTGAGAATGGCTTTAATTAAAAAGCCCCAAAATAACAGACGCTGGTGTGGATGCGGAGAGATAGGAGCACTCATACCCTGTTGATGAGGTGAGACTGCCAACTAGTACAACCTCTATGGAAAGCAGTATGGAGATACTTCAAAGAACTAAAAGTAGACCTACCATTCAACCTAGCAATCCCACTACTGAGTATTTATCCAAAGGAAAAAAAGACATTCTATAAAAAAGACTCTTGCACTCCCATATTTATAGCCGCACAATTCATAGTTGCCAAGATGCGGAAACAACCCAAGTGCCTATCAATACATGAGTGGGCTAATAAAATGTGGCATATTTATACCATGAAGTACTACTTAGCCATAAAAAAATGGGTGAACTAATACCTCTTGTATTAACATGGATGGAACTGGAGACCATTCTTCTAATGAAGTGTCACAAGAATGGAAAAACTGGCCAGGTGTGGTGGCTCATGTCTATAATCCTAGCATTCCGGGAGGCCAAGACAGGTGGATTGCTTGAGCTCACTGAGTTCAAGACAAGCCTGAGCACAAGTGAGACCCTGTCTCTACTAAAAGAAAAAAATAGCCAGGCATTGTGGTGGGGGCCCTGTAGTCCCAGCTACTTAGGAGGCTGAGGCAGGAGGATCACGGGAGCCCAAGAGACTGAGGTTGCTGTGAGCTGTGACACTCTAGTCTGAGGCAACAGAGTGAGACTCTGTCTCAAAAACACAAAAAAGAAAAGAAAAGGAGGGAGGGGGGTTGGGAGGGGTCACGGTGTTTGGCACACCTCTTGGGAGAGGATCACGTTTATCAGTGGGACTTTGCCTGACAAATGCAATTATTATAACCTGGTTTTTTGTATCCTCAATGATCCCCCCCCAAAATGAAAAACAAACACCAAATGTACTAATTATTACATTGGAACTAATCAATCAATACTTATATGCACATATAGAAATAGCATTAATCAAAAATCAAGTAGGTGGGAGGGTAGAAGAGGGGACAGATAAATTCACATTTAATGGGTACCATACACACTATCTGGTTGATGGGCATACCTATAACGTTGACCCACATGGTACAAAATCAAAGTATGTAACCAAAATGTTGGTACCCTCATAGTAGTATTCTTTTTCCTTTTATTGTTTTTTGAGACATAGTCTCCCTCTGTTGTTACTCTCTTTTACTAGAGATGGGGTCTCGCTCTTGCTCAGGTTGGTCTCAGTCTCCTGAGCTCAAGCAGTCTTCCCCCCTTGGCCTCCCACAGTGCTAGGAGTACAAGTATGAGCCAACCGGCCCATAATACTGTGAAAGAGAAAAAAGTTCCGAAAACCACTAAGACTAACAGAATAATCTACTTATTTTGACCACAATAAAATAACCATCTTACTTGGTTTACTCCTTTTATTAAAAAGAAAAAGAAAAAAAGGAATGACCTACGGTTATGTCCTTCTGAATTCCCCAGCCCACCTCTCGACACCCCCATAGTACCCTCCTTATTCCAGGCTGCCAGTATCCCTCACCCACATCAGTACAACAATCTGGAGTGTTCTCCATGCCTTCAGTCTTGTCAGCCATATTAATCTTTTTATGAAGTATAAATCTGATCAAATCTATCCCCTGCTTACAATCTTTAGTGGCTACCCATTGCTCTCAGATAAAAGTGTAAATTCCCAAGGAGTAGGGCGCTGGCCCCATATACTGGAGGTGATGGGTTCGCACCCAGCCCTAGCCAAAAACTGCAAAAAAAAAAAAAAAAAAGTGCAAATTCTCAGATGTTCATAACCCATTTCTATCATCTCTCCACCTCACCAGTTCTTACTTTTTCTCATAACATAAGCTCTTTCTAAACAAAATGACTTGAAGAAGCACAAACATGCCATGTTCCCTCTGGCTTCCTGGCCGTTTCATAAGCTGCCACCTCTGTCTTCTCCTCCAGCTCACCTCCTTCCCTAATCCTTTCCAACAGCGTCCCTGGGCTTCTCGGGCTGGGTGGGCCCCTTTACTGCACTCCTACAGCACCTCAGGGGCATCTCATTATGGTTTTCCTCATTCTGACCGTATGTACCGTTGTACTCTTCTAAATCTCAAGCTCTTTTGTCCCAAACTGTATTAGTATGCCAGTGTGTCCCTGCCATCCTAGTGTAAGCCTGCTGCATGGTATGCAGAAAACTCAGTGTTCTAAGTGAATGGATGTCCATACAGTAGGGTGCTCCTTGCCCCATTTTGCCATACTTTCCTGCAGGGATATTTTCCATTTCTTAAAGAACTGTTTTCGATTCTACAGGCCACTTTTGTTTCATTCACCTTGGAACTAGCAGGATGTGATGAGAATAAGATGACAGGCAGCCCACGGATCCTGACTGTGACCACTGGCTGTGAAGAAACTTGATGTAGGCTTCTCTTTGTAGCAAGGTTGTGACCTAGAGATCTGAAAACCCTCCTTCTACAAGATAATTACAAGTCAAGAATAAAACAGGAATTTCATTACTATAAGTGTATCTAAAAAGTAGAAGGAGGATTTCCCAGAGTCCAAAAACAAAGAGGGACTAAAAACCAGAGTGCTAAGTATATATGAACTAGGGCCCTCCAGGAGTTTTGCTGGGCTTGGTGATCTTGGGGCTTGGGTTTTAAGGCTTATGTTTTGACAAAAGGATTTCAAGCAAAGTGAGGTGATAGAACTAAGACTAGTACAGAAAAGATGGACTGGGGTGGAGGGATATTGAGCCACTACCTCAGGTAAACAGCAAGGAATCCTGTCTCCATTGACACTTTGTAACACTGATCTTGTTTGTTTATTTATTTAAGACAGAGTCTCACTATGTCACCCTGGGTAGAGTGCCATGGCCTCACAGTTCACAGCAACCTCAAACTCTTGGGCTTAAG
>NW_003852417.1:18737647-18752637 GCF_000181295.1 Otolemur garnettii
GATTCTCTTGCCTCAGCCTCCCAAGTAGCTGGGACTACAGGCACCTGCCACAACGCTTGGCTATTTTTTTTTTTGTAATTGTTATTGTTGTTTAGCAGGCCCAGGCCGTGTTTGAACCTGCCAGCTCTGGTGCATGTGGCCAGCACACTAACCACTGAGCTATGGGTGCCAAGCCACTGATCTTGTTCTTAATGAAGTGTAGGTTTTGTGGCTCGGTGCCATAGTCTACCAAGGGCGACATAGTGAGACTCTGTTTCAAAAAAAAAAAAAAGTTTAGGTTTTGAAATTTATACTATCTGTGTAATCACAGATTCACAGACATTCACAAGCTAAGAGATCAAAATAAAGGTGTTCCTTAGCTGGGGACTCCTGGAGGAGCTGGAAGAAGAAAAGGCAAAAGTTCTCTGGGAAGAAACACCTTCAACCTACCTTCAAGCCAGACCACGTAGGAGATAAAATATTACTGAAGATAAGCTCACAGCCCCAAATTACAAAACATGTGACAGAACAGGCTTCCACGGAAGAGAGTGAGAAGTTAGAAATACGAGAGTTAGTCCCTCACTATGTCAGATTATTATGGATGTATGTTTTAAATGATTAAAAGTAAAACAAGGAATTTAAAAATAAGTAATATATGAAAAATGAATGAGAAGGTTTGAGATAGAACTGAATATTAAATGGAATTTTTAGAAATGAAAAATATGGTTACTAAACCAAAAAAAGCAAATTAGACATGGCCAAGAGAATTGACGGACTGGGTAAGGTACCTGAAAAAATGTTCCCGAACATAGCACAGAAAGACCAGGAGATAGAAATGCAAGGAGTGTTTAAATTTTAAGAGACATGAAGAATAGAAATAGAAGGTCTGACACGTATCTACTGAGGTTCCCAGAGAAAATAGGGGAGAAGCAGTAACAAAAGAAAAAATGGTTAAGAATTTTTCAGAAATGATGAAAACAAATACTGAGATTCAGGAAGAATAAAGAGTCATGAGCAGTATAAATAAAAATAAATTCAGATGTGGACTCATTGTAGTAAAACTGCAGAACGGCACAGTAATACCATCACGCTCTTCAAATGTGTTCCTAAAAGCTGAGTTCTGATGTAGGCTGAATCTTCATAATACTTAACGTGTTATTTTTTTTTTGAGACAGTCTCACTTTGTCACCCTCAGTAGAGTACTGTAGTGTCACAGCTCACAGCAACCTCAAACTCTTGGGCTCAAGCGATTCTCTTGCCTCAGCCTCCCAAGTAGCTGGGACTACAGGCGCCCACCACAGCACCCAGCTATTTTTTGGTTGTAGTTGTCATTGTTTTTTGGCAGGACTGGGCTGGATTCGAACCCGCCAGCTCAGGTGTATGTGGCTGGTGCCCTAGTCGCTGAGCTACAGGCGCCGAGCCAACACTTAACATCTTAAGCAAAGAAGTCATGTCATGTTTGCAATGTTGTGTTTCTTAAAACTGTCTGAAGCAAATAGAGGAAAATGTTAAGAATTAATAAAGCTGCGTGGTGGGTCAGCGTGTACTCATGTTTTCTATACTTTGCAGTATAATAAACTATTTCATAATTTTAAGGATGGAAGGAAGGACAGAAGGAAAAAGCAAGGAAATAAGGAAGGAAGAAAGGAAAGACGGGCAACCTGATTCACCTTGGGACTACGGAGGGAAGTGGTAAATGTACGTGTTTGATGCAAATTATGGTCACTCACAACTTGGGCTAAACAATTAGATTCCTACATGCTAGAACTGAAAGTGAAGAGAAGACTTTGCTTGACATCCTGTGCTGAAAAATAGAAAGACTGAGTAAAAAAAAGGATTTCCTCGTTGGGAACAGGACCATCATGGGGAAGTCATCCAGCAGATACCACTATGCTCTTTCTGTTCCCTATTTTGGTTTGTTTTGACCAACGAAAGAAAAAGATTTAAAACTTTCAGTTTTCAAGAGACTCTATCAGGAGAGATATACTTCACCTAACCCTGGGAATCTTTCTATCTCCAAATCACATACCTTTTTCAGGGGTTGTACTATACTACAAAGCATTCTGTATTTTTTTAAAGAACTAGAAGTAGGAAGAGGAAAGCAGGCGTGGCTTGCTTTAAAGAGTTGCCCCTTTAAACTCTATCCCACCATAGCACACTCTGTTCACATGCACATGTACACGTACACACTTGATGTTCATACCACTAGTAGTTTATTCACAAAGAATATATGCCTTCAACATAGAAAACACACAAAATATACACACCACTCATCTACAACATGCACACACGCGCACACACACATTTTTTCATACAGAGGGCAGACAGATGTTCGGCCAGCTATGAACCACACACCTCTTCTTCCTTTTCCTTGCCCACCTCCATCAGCAGCCAATGGCCAATGAGAGCAATGGGCATGACTCCAACACTCTGGGCTCTATAGGCTCCAGAGGTTTTTTCCACCTTATAATTTCAGGTCTACCCAAGAAATATTGCTACTTAATGGAAGCCACTGAGAAGACCTACTGTACAGTCCTGGGAGGTCTTCTCCCAAGAGTGGCACTCCAGCACCTTAGGAAAATGGACAAGGAGCAGGCCACTAGCTCCCTCCTAGCTTATCACACCAATGTCTAAGATACTTAAGGAGGGGGCAGGAGTGGGACTTAGGTATAGGAAGCTAAGAGGAAATGAAGCTCTAATCACAGATGGGTAAGCAAGCTCCCACATCCTTATACCATGGCTTCTTAGTAGGCAAAAGGATTATTTCCTGTCCAGGCCCACAGAAAATTCTAACTCTGGATTTACATTCTTCCATCTTGGATTTGACTAAGGGTGAAATAATTGTCTCTTCTCTATACTCAGCCTCTACCTCCATGCCCCTCTCCTCCAGTACCATATTTTCTTTCAGTCATATTTGGCCATATTTGAGTTCTAAAGCAGCACCCGGGGCCCAGGGCCCCGCTGGGAGCCCCTAAGATGCCAGGTACCAGCACACGTACGTGCATGTCCAGTCCTGGCTATGGGTAGTACCTTGGGAAAATGGAAAAAACAGCCATGCATTTGGCTCTGGTTCAATTCCTCAAAGTGAAGATGACATTTCTGGTAAGCAGTTACAATTAGATTTTTAGAGCCCTGGGTTTTCAACTAATCACATGCAGGATTAAGAAAGATAATTTAAAATATTGAATTCTGCCTGATTAGCTAATAAATGAGGTGATCTGTTAGTGTGGAAGTAATGTAATAAAGTTAATGTGGCCCCCTGGGCATGACAGACGCCTTGTGCCTTGTCGATCAGGCTCTTCAGCAATTATCTTGTCCTCTGTCCTTTCCTTACAGTCAGTGGACTTCTTCATCGTTTTTGCAACACAGAGCTGGCAAGTTTACACGAAGAGTTTTACTGATATCATTCCTAAGTTTAAGAAGGCCATTTAGAACCTCATTTGAGTTTTTTAAAAATTCCATGATGCCAGTTTCAGAGATGTCATTCACTCTCAGTAACTTACTGTTATCATTTTTGGGCCTGACTTTTATATGACTGTAAGTAAAACAATCTAAGGATATGTTTTTTTTTTTTTGTACTTCTAGGGCATCATTTCCGTTTTCATCTTTTTTTTTTTAATTTTTAAATTTTTTTATTTTTTATCTTTTTTTTTTTTTATTGAATAGTAACTGTGTACATTAATGCACTTCTGGAGTACACTGTGGGGTTTTCACAAACAATCCGAAACACTTCCATCAAACTGGTTAACATAGCCTTCACATAATTTTCTTAGTTATTGTGTTAAAACATTCATATTCTACTCAAAGAAAGATTCACTTGTAGCCTTGTAAGATGAACAACAGAAGTGAACCCTCGAATCCCCCTCCCTCCACCCATTCCCCCCCCTCCCCCTTCCCCAAGGATATGTTTTAAAATGGAAAACCGGATAATTATTTTGTTTCCAATCATTTATAAAGAGCATTTGTATCTAACAATTTATGCTTTCTCTAGGCATCTTAAATGTACAATTTAACAATGTAAGGAATCCTGTAGATCCTCTAGTTCCCTGAGAAAACAGGTCCAGGGAGACTAAGTGACTCTTACGTTCAATCTAGCTACTGTTCCAGAAGGAACTAGAAGTCTTTCATTATTTAGAGGGCCTGTTATTATATACCAAGCATTGTATGAAGCATTGGGGTTGTCCAAAGAGAACTCTGAGCTGGACATTGAGGATAAATAAGAGGTTGGTAGGCAGACAGGAGTGTTTTTCTTTTTCTTTTTTTTTTTTTACTTCTATTTTTTTATTACTATATATTCTCAAAGCAATTTTTAGAAAAGTCACAAAAACAAAACAAGGATAGAGGGTAGGAATTCCCAAAAGGTAGCTGACCACTATTTGAGTAGATGGCTCTATTGTCTTTGCTAAAGGGACAAAAAAAGAGCCCCTGAAAAGATATATATATATTTTTTTTAAGGTTAGGTTGGTGGAAGACTATGCCTTCAGGATCCTGTCTATAGCCTGTTACTACAGAAGCTTCTCTGAATGTGCAGAGCACGGGAACCCAGGAGGGGGAGGTGCAGCATCCTCCCTGGTGGTGAAGTCGGAACCCACGAGAAGGGGCGCAGTGTTCTCCCTGAGTGTGAAGCTAGCTCTTGGTGTGTTTCGCGACAACTACCACTCCCCACTCATGATCCTTCTCCTCCTCCTCTGGAGTTAAGAGGGACAGGGCATAGTCAGAAGGAGTGTTTCTCTCCTCTTCAACTAGAAAGCTAGTTTGGGAATGTCAACAAGGAGGACTCATATTTTCACTAGCCTTTAGAGTAGCAGTTCAGGCTCCTGTTTAAAGAAGTTTAATTAAAAGATGATTTGGTGGCTCGGTGCCTATAGCTCAACTGGCTAAGGCGCCAGCCACGTACACCTATGGTGGCGGGTTCGAATCCCCAGCCTGGACCCGCCAAACAACAATGACGGCCACAACCAAAAAATAGCCGGGCGTTGTGGCGGGCGCCTATGGTCCCAGCTACTTGGGAGGCGGAGGCAGGAGACTCGCTTGAGCCCAGGAGTTGGAGGTTGCTGTGAGCTGTAATGCCACGGCACTCTACCCCAGGGGACAGCTTGAGGCTCGGTCTCAAAAAAAAAAAAAAAAGAATGATTTGGTTAGTCCTTAAGAGTAATACATGTCTTCTCCAGGTTTGATCATTCAATGATGGGAACAAATGGACACTGTTTGTGGCAGAACCTTTGCTATCTGGAATGGACGTGATGGGCAGCGCCTGTGGCTCAAGGAATAGGGCGCTGGCCCCATATACCTGAGGTGGCGGGTTCAAACCCGGCCCTGGCCCAAAACTGCAATAAATAAATAAATAAATAAAGATGGAATGGACATGATTCCATTGCATCCATGCCACACTACTGTCCATGTAGTCCAGCTCCTTACCCTTATAGGAAGTAGGTAGAGCTGCATGGCAATGGGATATGGGAGTTCCAGAAATGTCCAGAGCCAAGTTAATATCTGTTCTGCTTAACAGTGTGTGATGTAAACTGTTGGCACATGCTACCTGGTACCCCCAAATGATTCATAAAGTGGTACAGCGAACAATTAGATATATAGGGATGTACTAACCAGAGCTAACAGCGAATGCGTACATGTAGGTTATTTCATTTAACTGAGTCTGCAGTGCACTGTGCAAAGTAAACAAGGCCTTTTGACTCTCTGGAGGCTTCTGAAGATCTAGAGAAAAGGAGCAAGATGAAAGCCTTACCATAACGAGTGACAATGAAAGTCAGTGCCATAATGTCAAATAGGAGAGAGTGAAGGCTATAGGCAGACACCAAATCAAGAGGCAGGGTGCTGAGGTAGAAAGTGTTTGGGCGTTGGAAACAAACAGATGGACAGACCAACAGACTGGCCAACCTAGAATCATCCTGGCTCTGTTAGCTTACCAGCTGTATGCCATGAGCAGGTTACCTTTGGGAGCCATAGTTTCCTTCTCTCTCAAACAAGCAAAAACCCATTTTGCAGCATGGTTTTGAGAACATGAGGTAATGTAGACAGGGTCCAGCACCATGCCTGATACAGAGTAGTGCCCAACTTTTATTACCAGCCCAAAGCATCCTCTTGTTCCCAAGAATCCAATTTCAGAGGCCAAGTAATCGAGGAATATCAGAGGTCAGAGGTTCCTCACAGATCATCTATTCCAGACGTATCGTGTTTGGGTCTATACCTGTGCCCCAAACATAATAAATAATTTGTCCAAATCAGCACAGCTAGTTAATAGCTAAATTAGGGTGGTTTGAACTCAGGATTCACCTGCCCTTAGCCACCAGAACTGATGATTACAGCTGAGCCATATGTAAAATCCTGAGGGAATTCACCTAAAGGTGATTTAGGCTGATTCTGTTAGTTTCTTCTGATTGTTTTCTCCTTACAGAACCCCTGATTAGGTCACTTCTGAAGCGTGTTCTCTTGCTCCCTGTGTGTGTTAGTCTGCTACGGTCTCCATAATATGACACCACAGACTGAGTGGCTTAAACAACAGAAATTTACTTCTCACACTTCTGGAGGCAGGGAAGGCCAAGATCAAGGTGCTGGCAATGTAGGGTTCATTCTGAGGGCACTTTTCTTGCATTGTAGCAGACTCCCATCTCATTGTGTGCATGCAGAGAACAAGCGAACTCTCTGCTGTTTCTTCCTATACAGACACTAATCTTATTGGATCAGAGCCCTCCCCTCATGACCTCATTTTACCCTAATTACCTCTTAATGCCCAGTCTCCAAATGCAGTCACATTGGGAGTTAGGGTTTCACCATAGGAATTTTAGGAGGGACACAATTCAGTCCATAGTACTGTGCTACACACTCTTCTCTCCCATGAGCCATTCCATCCAGGACTGTTTCTTATAGGAGTTACATGAACAATGAAGTATGCAAGCTATTACATCCCTAAACACAAGGCGTACCTATTCCCTGGTCCTTCTACACATACCTGAACATGAGGCATTACCTATTTCTTTGTTCTTTTTAAAAATTTTTTAATTAAGACAGAGTCTTACTCTGTGCCCTGGTGTCGTGACTCACAGCAACCTCAAACTCTTGGGCTCAAGAGAGCCTCTTGCCTCAGCCTCCTGAGTAGCTAAAGGAACACCGAGTAACATGTACGCACTCGGTGTTAGCTCTGGTTAGTACATCCCTAGTACGGGTATCAGCTACAATGCCTGGCTAATTTTTTTTGTTTTTAGTAGAGACAGAGTTTGGCTTTTGTTTAGGCTGGTCTTGAACTCCTGAGCTCAAATGATCCTCCCACCTCAGCCCCCCAGAGTGCTAGATGATAGGTATGAGTCACCAGGCCCGGCCCCTTTATCCTTTTTACAAATCCTCTAGGTAGTCCATTAGCCAAAGACCAAGAAGTGTGGCAAAACCCAAAGTTAATATCAAAGTTAATTGTGATAATGAGGGTTGAAGAGTTAAATTGAGAAACATAAGCAGATTCATTCAGAAAGAAAACCTGAACATGAGGAAACTTTCTCTGAAGATCTGCTATACATTTGAATGACAAACAGAAACAGTGAAGCTTTGACATTTATTCTGATATTTCCAAGGGGAAGTGTATGATAGAACATATTTTTGAGGAAAATTATTTCTTTAGAAAGATTAAGAAAAAAAAATACTTGTCAAACTTAAAGATCCCCAAGTGAACTGAATGTGAAGTTAATGTAGACCTATTTCTTTGGTATCAGGAGTCTATCCAGTCACAAGTTATCCTAAGTCAAGGGGCTACTTAGTCCATTTATGGATTTTTGGGATGCTTGCGGGTTTTGTGTGTGTGTGTGTGTGTGTGAGAGAGAGACCAAGAATGAACTGTGACCAATCACTGGCTCTTTTGTTAGAATGACTCCCAGTAGAATAGGAGAAATGATAATATCCCTTATCTTACTTGATAGATGTGGCTCCAAACAGCTTTTGGCCATGCCCCAAGGTCACATGTACTTCAAATTGCAAAATAATACGTGAAAAATACAGGCTGTTGGAAAAACTCAAACCATTCAGAAAAATATGGGGGCAGGATGTAGAAGTGCCCCTTGAGAGCACCTCCCCCTCTTCCTGTCAGTAATGATCAGAACAGTTTAGTGAGTTTTTTTTAGATTTAAAATATGCGTTTACTTACAGATAGCTAAAAAGTTACTTTTAAGTTAATGGCACCACACTATTTTTATTATTTATTTAGTTTATTAAATCATAACTTTGCACATTCATGCATTTATGGGGTTCAGTGTACTGCTTTGATGTACAATGTGAAATGCTTACATTGAACTAAGTCAGCTATCACAATTATACTCATTTCTTAATAGTTTTGAAATGTACCATTGCATCGTGCACAATTAGGTGGACCTTACGCTATTATTATATTGTGATTTTTATTTGTTTGTTTTTGTTTTTGAGACAGCGTCTTGCCTGTTGGCTCAGGTAGAATGCAGTGGCATCATCATAGCACACTGCAACCTCAATCTCCTGGCTCAAGTGATCCTCCTGCTTCAACAGGAACTGAGACTACAGGCACCTGCCAAAACATCCAACTGGTGTTTCTATTTTTAATAGAGATGGGGTCTCCCTCTTGCTGAGGTTGGTCTTAAACTCCTGAGCTCAAACAATCCTCCTTTGGCCTCACAGAGTGCTAGGATTATAGGTAGGAGACACCTTGCCTGGTCTGTATTATTATTACTTAACTTTCTCCTGGGGATGATTTTGTAGCTCTGTCTTTTCAATTTTTGGTTATTGTAAACAAAGTTGAAAAAAATATTCTTGTACAAATATTTGTATATATAAACATTTCTGCAGAATAGACTTTATTTATTTTTGAGCCAGCGTCTTCCTCCGTCCAGTAAGACCTTGCACAGGCTGGAGTATAGTGGCCTGACCATAGCTCACTGCAGCCTAGAACTCCAAGCCTCAAGTGATCTTCCTGCCTTGGCCTTCCAATCAGGCATGAATCACTGTGCCTGGCCAAGATAGATTCTTAGAAAGAGATTTTCTAGATGAAAGGGAAAGTATATTTTAAAAATTGGTACCGTCAAATTGCCTTCGGGAAACATTGTACTCATTTGCCTTCTCACTAGAATTGTATGGAAGTATATGTTTTTCAATCTATTTGGACTTTGATATCATTTTTCATTTTTGCCAACCTTATGGACAGTAAAGAGCACATCACTGTTATTTTAACTTACGTGTTCCTGATTTCTAATGATGTTAAGGATTATTTCATTTTTTTCTGCTTTTTATATTTCTTCAGTGAATTGCTGTTTACACTACTCTAGAGAAATATTTGATTTTTTTTTTTTTTTGTTATAGAGGCTTCTCATAGTTACATACAGTATCCTCTGATGTTGCAAATGTTAGAATTTGCTGTCAGTAGATATTCAAAAGTACATGAATGTGTGCAGAAAAAAATCTGGAAGGGTGTACACCAAAATGTTAACAGTTACATCTGAGTGGGAGGATTCTGGACACTTGACTTTATTTTTTTGAGACTGAGTCTCAAGCTGTTGCCCTAGGTAGAGTGCTTTGGCGTCATAGCTCACAGCAACCTCAAACCCTTGGGCTTAAGCGATTCTCTTGCCTCAGCCTCCCAAGTAGCTGGGACTATAGGTGCTCACCACAATGCCCAGCTATTTTTTAGTTGTGGTTGTCATTGTTGTTTGGCAGGCTCGGGAAGGATTTGAACCCATCAGCTCCAGTGGATGTGGCTGGTGCCCTAACCACTTGAGCTATAGGAGCAGAGCTTGGATACTTGACTTTTTTTTTTTTTTGCAGTTTTTTGGCCGGGGCTAGGTATGAACCTGCCACCTCTGGCATATGGAGCTGGTGCCCTACTCCTTTGAGCCACAGACACCACCCGGATACTTGACTTTGTTCTCTATACCTTTCTGTGTTGTGTGTGCTCTTTCTCCTCTGGAACATTAAGCATATATTAATTTCACAAATAGAAAAAACCCAATAAAGTAATTAGTAGGATAAAGGTGATGATGAGGGCTGTCAGGCAATTCTAAAAGACGATTTCCAAAGGTGCGTTGCAGAGTGGCTGGCAGAATCAACAGAGAAAGGTCAAAATTTGGAGGAAACAACAGTTACTTATTAGATAAAAAACTGATATTGCCATTGCTCATGCCTGTAATCCCAGCACTTTGGGAGGCTGAGCATTCATTGAGGCTCAGAGTTCAAGACAAGTCTGGGCAACATTCTGTCTCTACAAAAAATCAGTCAGGCATGTTGGTGCATATGTGTAATCCCAACTACTTGGGAGGTGGGGGTTCTGAGGCAGGAGCACCACCCAAGCCCAGGAGTTTGAGGTTGCAGTGGGTTATGATGAAGCTACTGTACTCAAGCCTGGGGAACAGAGCGAAACTCTGTCTCTAACAATAAAAAACAAAACAAAACAAAACAAATGGGAAAGATGAGTTCCCATGTTCCTGGCTTTTGCTGATTCTTGGCATATTTATGTACCCTGAATTATGATGCATTATTATACAGTGAGTGATTCTTGTGAAGACAGATTTAGCCTATGGGGCTGGATTCTTGAAATGAGTGTTATTAGAGATGCTAGGACTTAAGCATTTACAAAAAGAAAAGTAACTTATATATCAAGAATATAAAGCTCATAAGGCAAGGATAACTCCTGTTACAACACATTATATCACACTAGCACGATAACCCTAAAATATACCATGCTTAACTGTGTGTCTGATTGTGGAGTGCTTCCTCAGTGCAATTCTGAACACAAGCAGGCGAAGAAGCCCTTAACCTGAAGGTTGAAAGGAACGGAGGTGGGGCGATGTGCATGCCTGTCATTTCGAGGCAGAGATTCAGATAACATATAGAAATGAGGATAGAGACACATCTGTCATGCCTTCCAAACTGAGCAGAGGACATCTGCAGCCGCTGCCATCATCTCACTCTAGTACAACAGGGAAAACAGATGTAAAAATAGAAGTGATATATCCAACTATTAACAGTGAGGCAAAACTGAATATAGCAGTCTGAAGGAGCGCTGACGTAGAACAGGAAATGGCTTCTCCTAGGCAGGCTGTCGTCCCAAGTGGACAGCACGCCAGCTAACTCAGGATGTTTCCACCATTCATGTCATCCCTGACTTCTTAATAAGGGGTTGGGAGGAGGAGAAAAGCGAGAAGGCTACGAACCAACAGGAGAGCAAGTAATACTCTCCATACAGAAATGCGAAGAGGCCCATTTGTTCAGAAGAAAATGCCTCCCTGGGAGTTCCTCACCTCACTGTGAGAATTATCTCCCCATTCTGGGACTTAAGAAGAGGCTGAATGGTTGTGTGCAGAACAGCCAAGAATTTTAATAATGAGAGCGCTGGATAAGAGGACAAAGACGGCATAGAAAAGACGAAGGAAATTCTAGGCCCAGAAAATAACTCCCCTGGTTTCCTGTCAGTGTCACCTTTGCTCTACTAAAGGGATGCAACAACCCACTCAGGATATTCAGCAGAGCAATTCAGTGTAAGGGTCTTTATCACAAGAATATCTGTTCTTTAGCGAAGTGCCTTGATGGGGCTTTGTTGTTGTTTGAGATAGAATTCACAAATAACATTTACTTTACAAAGGTATCCACTGCAGTGGTTACTGGCATATCCACAAGGTTGTTCAACAATAACCACTAATTCCAGAGTATTTTTATCACCCTCAAAAGAAACCCCATTCCCATTGTCAGTCACTCCCCATCTCACCCCTCACCCCTAGCAACCATCAGTTTACTTTCTGTCTCTAAAGATTTGCCTATTCTGGATATTTCGTATAAATAGAATCAGAGGTGTGTGGTCTTTTATGTCAGGCTTCTTTCACTCACTATGTTTTCAAGGTTCATCCATGTCATAGCATTGATTAGTACTTAATTCCTTTTAAAAAGTATTACTTAATAATTTAACCACTTTAACATATACAATTCAGTGGCATTTAGTATATTTGCAATGTTGTACAAGCAACACTTCTGTCTATTTTCAAAATGTTTCCATGACTCCAAAGTAGCACCTCTTGTCCATTAAGCAGTTTCTCCCTATTCTCTCTCCCCCAGCCCCTGGTCACCACCAATGGTGGTGTTTGGTGTCTACGGATCTGTCTATTCTGGATATATCATAAAAGTAGATTCACACATTTTGTGACCATTTGTGCCTAGCTTTTCTCACACAATGTTTTCGAGGTTCATACACATCATAGCATGTATCAGTATTCCTTTTCTTTTTTTTTTGAGACAGAGTCTCATTCTATCACCTCAGGTAGAGTGAAGTGGTATCATCATAGTTTGCTGCAACCTCAAACTCCTGGGTTCAAGCAATCCTCCTGCCTTAGCCTCCCGAGTAGCTGGGACTACAGGTGTGCACTGCCATGCCTGGCTAATTTATCTTTTCTATTTTTGATAGAGATTGGGGGTCTCACTCTTGCTTAGGCTGGTCTCAAGCTCCTGAACTCAAGCTATCCTCTTGCCTTAGCTTCCCAGGGTGCTAGGATTACAGGGATGAACCATTGTGCCAATATCCCTTTTAATGGCTGAATAATATTCCATAGTATGGATATACCACAGTTTGTTTATCCATTCATCTGCTGATAACATTTTTTTTCTAATTTTTGGCTATTAGAAATGATTCTGTTATGAATATTCAAGTACAAGTTTTTGTATGGACACATGTTTTTGATTTCTCTTGGGTATATACCTAGAAGTAGAATTGCTAGGTCATATGGTAACTTTATATTTAACTTTTTGAGGCACTTCTAGACTGTTTTCCAAAGTGGCTGCACCATCTTACAATCCTGTCAGCAATGTATGAGTTCTAATTTCCCTACATCCTTGATAACATTTATTATCAATTTCTTTTATTATAGCCCATTCAAGTGGGTATGTTAATATTCTTTGTTTTAAAATCAAAGTCATCCATAGACATAGTTTAAATAAACTAGGCATAAAGTATAGATGTCTAATCCCTTTTATTCCCATTTCTATAAGGTGCCTACTTTAAATTCTGTTAGTGGTTTCTTCATATCTTATGTTTCTGGTAATATGGTTAACTATTCTTTAAAAAATAAGTTTTAGGTACTATTTCTTAACTTCCAACTGTGGAAGATGAACATTTAGTTTTTTTCTGTCTCCTGATGTGCGCACAAATACTTCGTCCTTCTATCTTTACAATATGATTATAATCTTCATTGCTGGTTAATCAAAAATTGGCATTTTCATTGTTATGACTATGCATTTACAAAGCTCAGTGATGTACAAAGATTATATTTACTTAATCATACTTTGTTCTCCTTAGATTTCCAATGACCTAGAGGGAAAAAAAATCTGCCTTATTTAAAGTTTCCTTAGTTTTCTATGTACCAATAATTCCTCTTAAATTCTGTAGGAAAATTAAAAATCTCTAGATATATTCAAACATGCTGGATATTCTACTATTTCTTCTAGGGATGGGGAACCTGTGGTCCTCTAGGTCCCTGAGTGGCCCCCTAGACTGAAACTAAACTTCATATAACAAATTCCTTTTAAAGAAGGACCATTTGGATTTAGTCAAAAGGCTGTACTCAAAGATCCAGAAGGCCACAGGTGGTCCCAAGGCTGGGGGTTCCCCACCACAACCCTGGCTGGTTCACAGTATTAATGCGATGAGTTCATTTTACAGGTGAGGTGTCAGAGGCCCTGGGAAGTGACCCGACTTGTCAAAATGACAGCAAAATTTCAGGAGAAGAGGGATAAGACCTCTGGTCCTCTGGGTCTCAGACGCCTTCCACTCTGTCAGGTTGCTTCCACAGAAGAACAAAGGAGATGTGGACTCCAGATCTTTTACCCTCCAAACGTATTTAATTTCCTGAAACTTAAAAACTAACTGCGAGTGCTATGAATGCAAATGAAAGGGCACAAAATCATGTCATCAAAACATGAAAACTTTCTCAGTATATGTTGCTGTATTTAATATTCTCAAAATTGTGATCAGCTAGGAGCTATGAAATCCAATCCTCACATGAACTTACCCTGAGGATCATTACTACTAATTTGAATTTGAACATTTCCAAGGCTAGTTTTTCCCTAATTTAATTCCATGCCCAAGTAGTGCATTTCCACATGACTGTTTTGTGGCAGGCACAAGCTGTTCTTTGTCTGACTAGCATCTACTTTCTCATCCTCTGGTAAGAGTTCTTTGATTTTTATTTGACCCCAGGGATGGCGACATGACATGGGGCACAGTATGGGACAGGGGACTGCCAGGGACCCTGGGCTAGAGAGGACCTGCCCAAGCTATTAGCCCACTATTAGGAGAGCTGACAGGGACAGAGTGAGTAAGCAAGTCTCAATGACCCGTTTAGCCTTTGCATTCTGCTTTATCTTCCAGTTTTCCAATTATGTGCACCAAATAAATCCCTCTTCCTGTTAAGCCTGTTAGAGTTGTGCTTCTGGTGCTTACAACCAAAAGGGGCAGTGATGCCCACAGACGCTGAAGGTAGAGGCTGAGCCACTTCCGTGTGTCCATGTGGGTCCGACATCTTTGAGAACCCCTCATTTCACTTTTAGCAAGGGAAAAATAAAGTCTTCTCACTTTAGTTCAGACTTAGAGTAGTTTTAGTCTAATGGAGGGTTGATTTCAGAAATAATAAAAAACCTCTTAAATTCAGATTTCTGTACATCTTCATAGAACAGAAAAAAAAAGGCTAATGGTTTCAGCAATGACTAAATATGAAGAGAATAACACCAAGGACAATTTATCAAATACTCAATAAAACACATTTTGAAAGGCAACCAGGATATTAATTTTATATCATCTAAGCATTTTTGGCAGTTACATATTTTTCAAAGCATATTTATATCCATAACTTCATTGTAACTTCAGATCAGTCTTTTCTAATAAATAACCTATATCTTTTTTTTTTTTTATTGTTGAATAGTAACTGTGTACATTAATGCACTTCTGGGGTACAGTAACCCATATCTTAAAGTCATAGTTCAGCATAAAAGCAAATCAAAATATATTT
>NW_003852417.1:18753125-18764487 GCF_000181295.1 Otolemur garnettii
TCTTTGGCCTCAGCCTCCCAAGTAGCTGGGACTACAACGCCCAGCTATTTTTTGGTTGCAGTTGCCATTGTTGTTTGGCGGGCCGGGCTGGATTCGAACCCACCAGCTCAGGTGTAAGTGGCTGGTGCCTTAGCCACTTGAGCCACAGGCACCGAGCCATCCCTGAAGTTTATGTACTTTTCTAGTCACTTTTTCTGAATTCTTTTTTTTGCAACAGGGTCTCTCTCTCAAGCTCCTGGGCTCAGGCGACCGTCTGCCTCAGTCTACAGACGTGTGCCACCACACTTGGCTAATTTTTGTATTTGTTTGCAGAGATGGAGTCTTAAGTTATTCTTCTACTCTGGCCTCCCAAAGTGGTACAATTACAGGTGTGGTACCTGGCGAGCTCTTGAATTAATTACTGTAACAATAAATAAATAACTTTATTTCTCTAGCTTTAAGAGTAGGATGTACCTTTTTTCTAACCTATTTCTTTTCCTTTCTACTCTGTACCATGACTTATCTACTTAACACACTTGTCCTTAACACAGTACCTTACATAAAAAATGTCTGTGGTTTTTGGCTGGGGCTAGGCTTGACCTCTACCACCTCCGGCATATGGGGTCAGCGCCCTACTCCTTTGAGCCACAGGTGCCACCCTAAAAAATGTCTATGGACAGACCTTGTTTTGAACCCCCTGCTCTGTTACTGGCAATGCGAGCCTGAGCAAGTTTCTTCAGTAACATGAGGATTATAATAGTACCTGCCTCCTATAATTGTTGTAAAGATTACATGAGTTTGGTGAAAGAGACATAGCAAGCATGCAGTAATGTTAGCTATTACTATTTGTTGGCTAAAAGAATGAACTCTGGTAACCAGTGCTCCTTGCCATCCATTCCACATGAGAAGCTTGTAAGATGTGACTACCTGTTTACTGTCTAGAATCTAAGCCCCACGAGGGCAGAGACTTTGTCTTGTTCATTACTATCTCCCTAGCACCTAGCATACAACTGGCACACATTCAATAAATACCTGTTTATTAAAAGAATGAATAAATGAATAAACATATGTAAAACAGGTATAATTTTACTAATATTCTGATTTTAAGGATGAGGATGGGGCTCAAAGAAGTTAAATTCGTTGCACAAAGTCCCACAGTGAGTTAGAGAGGGATTAAGAAACAGTCCTCTTGCCTGATTGTTTGTTCTCTTCTTTTTTTTTTTTTGGACAGAGCCTCAAGCTGTCCCCCTGGGTAGAGTGCCGTGGCATTACAGCTTACAGCAACCTCCAACTCCTGGGCTCAAGCGAGTTTCCTGCCTCAGCCTCCCAAGTAGCTGGGACTACAGGCACCCGCCACAACGCCCGGCTATTTTTTGGTTGCAGCCATCATTGTTGTTTGGCGGGTCCGGGCTGGGGATTCGAACTCGCCACCTTAGGTGTATGTGGCTGGTGCCTTAGCCGCTTGAGCCACAGGCGCCGAGCCTGTTTGTTCTCTTCTAACGTATCACCTCCGATCAGGAGGGTTCACCCCACAGCCCACAGGCCACATGCAGATTATCTAAGGACTGTTTTGCTTATCTGTGGTGTTGGATATTGTGAAAAGTATGCACAGACCTTTTCTTTTGCTCCTTAGCTTTTTTTTTTTTGGAGATAGAGTTTCATTATGTTGCCCTCGGTAGAGTGCCATGGTGTCACAGCTCATAGCAACCTCAAACTCTTGGGCTTAAGCGATTCTTTGGCCTCAGCCTCCCAAGTAGCTGGGACTACAGGTGCCCACCACAATGCCCGGCTATTTTTGTTGTTGTTGTTGTTGTAGTTGTCATTATTGTTTGGCAGGCCCAGGCTGGGTTTGAACCCGCCAGCCCCAGTGTATGTGGATGGTGCCCTAGCCGCTGAGCTACAGGTGCTGAGCCTGCGCTTTACGTTAGTGTTTGTATATTTAATGTGTGGCCTAAGACAACTCTCATTCTTTCAATGTATGGCAAAGAAAAAAGGTTGGACCCCTCTGTGACATAGGCCTTTATCTCATCCAAATATTTAGGTGCAGTGTCTAATTAGATTACTAAATAATGATTTTCAAAGGTGTAAAAATGATTCTTAAATTTTAAAACCTACCGTGGTATCCACAGCCTTGACTTTCTCGGTAGGAATGTGCTTGGGGACAGGTTCTGTCTGTGAGAGCATCACACATCCTTCAGCTCCTAAGGTGATGATTACCACCTGGCAGCCCCTTTCCAGGAGCACTGAGGCAGCCTCTCCAGCATCCGCAGGGCTGCCCACCATGTGGCCGGTTAAAATCTCAGCCTGAAGCACACAAAAGTGAAAAGACACAGCGATGAAAATAAGTAACCTGGATGCACTTCCAGATTGTATTTATTTTTTGGAAAATGTCTCCCTTTTCTTTTTGGTTCTTTTAAGAACTAATCAATAGGCTCAGGGCCTGTGGCTCAAGCGGCTAAGGCGCCAGCCATATATACCTAAGGTGGCAGGTTCGAATCCCCAGCCCGGGCCCGCCAAACAACAATGATGGCTGCAACCAAAAAATGGCCAGGCGTTGCGGTGGGCGCCTGTAGTCCTAGCTACTTGGGAGGCTGAGGCAGGAGACTCGCTTGAGCCCAGGAGTTGGAGGTTGCTGTGAGCGTGATGCCATGGCACTCTACCCAGGGGGATAGCTTGAGGCTCCGTCTCAAAAAAAAAAAGAACTGATTAATAGGAATCCTGATGGATATTGGCACAGGAAAAGAAATAAAACACAGCAATAACAATGACAACGAAAACTAGCTATAAAAGACATTCTTGGGGCAACTGGGGAACTCTGAATATGGCTTGGATATCAGATGATACTATGGAATTACTGATAATCTTCTTAGGTGTGATGACAATGGTATTGTGGTTCCTCCTAGGAGAGGTACCCTGAAGTATTTAGGGTAGGGTGACCAGATTCTAACATCTGTAAGGCGGGACAACATGGCGGGGGGCGGGGACGGCGCTGGGCAGAGCCTGACAACAAGGCAAACTTTGATAAGCAGTTCTCAATAATCACTTCTCAGCAATTATTTATTATAGTTTAACATTATAAAATTAACAAAAATAATATAAAACTCATATTCTGGCGAAATAGCCCTATGGCGGCCGAAAACCGTATATTCCCTTCTTGTTCTCCAGCCCGTTCGTGCATTCTTTCCAAAAATCAGGACTTTTTTAAAACACCGCGGGACGCAGGACAAACTGTTGAAAAGCAGGACTGTCCCGCCAAAATCGGGACGTCTGGTCACCCTAATTTAGGGGTGAGGTATCATACTATCTGTAGTTTACTCTTAACAAAAACAAAATCTATTTGCTTTTACTTAGTTTTTAACAAAAACAAAAAAATACATACAGGGAAGGAGAGAAGCAAATATAACAAAAAGTTAACTATTTAGGGGGAAGGTGGGGTGTTCACTGTATTGCTTTTTCAACTGTCCTGGACATATGATAATTTTCATAATGAAGAGTTAGGGGGAACAAAGAGAATTCTACAAAAGAAAAGAAAGGAACATTACGGAGGAGGAAGGACAGGGCCATTGCCAATGATTTTGGTATAAATTGCACCTATAAATTTTAGCACCTAATTCTCCCAGGCCTCTCTTGGGCTACACGGCCTTTCTCACATTGCTATTGATAGTTGTAGCTTTCCATGATTTCAGGCTACTCATTTCCTTTGTTTTTGACAGAGAAAATGGAAGCAGTACATGAGAGGCATTGTTATGTAGCAGAAAAAGCAATGTAGTGGCATTCAGGAGACTTCTCCTATTCACTAATTCTGTGCCTTCTCCAAATCACTTACAATTTGTAAAATGAGGGGAGGCCAACAGAATCAGTACCTCTCTCCCAGAATATAAAAAGATCTTTTGCTGGAGTAGGGCTCTAACCCTGCTCCCTTGACTCCCAGGAAACTCCTGCATCTCTATGGTTCTGAGATAGGCAGTCCAAAAATCACTGGACTAGATAAGTTATATGATACTTTTTGATCAAAAAATGTGTAACTAAATTTTGTCTTTTCTGCATGACACTTTAACCATGTGCTATCTCTTCCTAAGAATGGTTCTAGGCCTTCTGGTGTTTGTCCTTGAAGTTAACCCTTTCTGTTGTGTATAAATCATACCACAAGTGCCTACTCACTCCAGGCTTCTGCTTTCCCAAAATGCACAGGCTTCACAACCCTGACCACATGCCCTTCTTGCCATCTCTTGCACAGACCCTATCAGTCTGAACTGGTTATACTGTGTAGCCACTGTTTTTTTTTTTTCTTTTTTTTAAAATAAGTTTTGCATTGATCTTCATTACTGGGATCACCTATGTCTGTTGAGTTGAATGGTCTATTTTCAGAAACACTAATTTGTGTCTTCTAAAAACCTTTTAAAAATTTTCCTTTTTTTTTTTAAAGACAAAGTCTCGCTGTTGCCCTCGGGTTGAGTGCCGTGGCATCATCAAGGCTCACAGTAACCTTAAACTCTTGGGCTCAAGTGATCCTAATGCCTCAGCCTCCAGAGTAGCTGAGACTACAGGTGTCTGCCACAATGCCCAGCTAATTTTTCTATTTTTAGTAGAGACAGGTTTCAATCATGCTCAGGCTGCTTTCAAACTCCTGAGCTCAATCAATCCACTTGCCTTGGCCTCCCAGAGTGCTAGTATTATAGGCATGAACCACTGCACCCAGCTTAAAAATATTCTTTACTATAAAAATCTTTAACGTAAACAAATGCAACAAACATCGACATACCAACCATCCACCTTTACTAAGTCTTAACATTTTACCTTATTTGCTTCAGATATTTTTTCTTAAAATAAGTTAAATGATATCTTCCCTCTATATTATTAAGCAATGTGCTTTTTCTCTTAACATTATGTATTTCATGTTGGTATAAGTATCTCTCTTTCTTTCCTTATAAAAAACCATACAGTATACTGCAAATACACTAGAGTTTAAATAAAATCTATTTTCCTTTTAGTGGACACTTAGGTTTTATCCATTTTCCTCTTTGGCAAGCAATGAAGTACTCAATATTCTTATCAATTATATGGAACCTGTCTTTTTTCCTCTGGCTTTTAAAAAATATTTTTGTCTTTATCTTTGAATTTAAACAGTTTGACTAAAATGTATGTAAGCACAGAGTTATATTTATCTTATATGAGTTTTTGTAATATTTTGACCTGAGGGCCCATGGCTTTTTTCAAATCTAGAAAACATCTAGCAGTTTTTCCTCTAATATTGATACTCTCTTCAGTTCCCTCCATTTCCTTCTTTCACTCCAGTTTGAGGTATTGAAGGCTCTCAAGCTTTCTCTAAAATTTCCTTTACCATCTGTGCTCCTTTCGAGGTGATTTGGGTTTTCTAACTTTAGGTAAATTGGTAAAAATCCTCTTTCAATTTACTAATTCTTCATACCAATCTCATGTTTATTTTTCCAATGAGTGATTTTTAAAAAAAGTTTAATGACTGGGCAGCGCCTGTGGCTCAGTGAGTAGGGCACCAGCCCCATATACCAAGGGTGGCTGGTTCGAACCCAGCCCTGGCCAATCTGCAACAAAAAAATAGCCGGGCTCGCTTGGTACCTGTGGCTCAAGTGGCTAAGGTGTCAGCCACATACATCTAAGGTGGTGGGTTCAAATCCAGCCTGGGCCCACCAAACAACAATGATGGATACAACCAAAAAAAAAAAAAATAGCCTGGCGTTGTGGCGGGCGCCTGTGGTCCCAGCTACCTGGGGAGCTGAGGCAGGAGACTCGCTTGAGCCCAGGAGTTGGAGGTTGCTATAAGCTGTGATGCCACGGCACTCTACCCAGGGGGATAGCTTGAGGCTCTGTCCCAAAAAAAAAAAAAAAAAGGAAAAAAATAGCCGGGCATTGTGGCGGGCACCCGTAGCCCCAGCTACTTGTGATGCTGCGGCAAGAGAATCGCCTAAGTCCAAGAGCTGGAGGTTGCTGTGAGCTGTAACAGCACAGCTCTCTACTGAGGGTGACAAAGTAAGACTCTGTCTCTAAAAAAAGTTTAATGACTATTTGCATTTTCAAGATTTCTAATTGGTTGTATCTCATATTCATATAATGTTGGTTCAGTTTTGTTTTTCTTTCATAATTTCTTCTTCGTTAATGAATGCTAATTATAATCATACTTATTTTAGAGTCTTTCCTCATTGTTTTATTATTTGAGTTTCATCTTGGGTGAATTCCTCTTTAGATTGTTGATTTTGTTGGGCAAGTTCTGTCACATCATGTTCCTTGTTTGCAGGCTTGCCTGGCTCACTCTGAATTGGAAAGTCTTCCCACTGCAGCTCCCACCTGGCTTATTCCTGCCTTTCTGGCGGTTGTGTAGTTGCATCCACCAGGCACGTGAGGGTCTGTAAACCAGAGCCAGGTTATATTGGCAACATGGAGTGCTTGTTCTGCTGTTATGGGGTATTGCCAATCCAGTCACTAAGCAGTGGTTGGCCTGGCTTATTTCCTGCTGTTTCCATCCTCCTATCTCTTCATGTTGGGAGCCTTTACTATGTTGTAGACTCAGGCAGCAGGGGTAGCAGATTCCTCTGCCTGTTATTGTCAGCAGGGGACCACAGCCCAGCATGTATGGTTTCTAACAGTGGGCCCTATTCTAGTCTCCTGTGAGTGGCACACTCTAGTGCCCATGACCCATACAAGGCAAATTTCCTACCACCTCTGCCCACTTCTGAGGCTGGTGAACAGCATTTCAAGGGCTCATGCACTGTGAGGCTGTTCCATTTTGGTCTGTGGAGTTATGTGTCTTATTTTTGAGCTTGTGAGTATCTTTCATTGTCTCTTTTTATATTTATTTATCAATGGTTTGTGTTTAGAATATAGAGAGTATCATGAGTATTAATTTACATTACTATCATGATTTGAATTCATCCATAAGAACATTAAGTTTTTCTTTTCTTTTCTTTTCTTTTTTGAGATAGAGTCTCACTTTGTTGCCCTTGGTAGAATGGTGCGGCGTCACAGCTCACAGTAACCTCAAACTCTTGGGATCAAGGGAATCTCTTGGCTTAGCCTCCCAAGTACCTGACACTACAGGCGCCTACCACAACACCCAGCTATTTTTAGTGACAGGTTCTAGAGTGCTAGGATTACAGACATGAGCCACTGCACCTGGCCAACATTAAGTTTTTCATGTTTTTCTTTTTTCCATTAAGTTTTTGAGACTGATTTCCTTAAAGACTAGAGCTCATCCATTTGTTCATGCATTCACTTATTTAATAAGCATTTACTAGGTGCCAACTATGTACAGGCACATTTTAGCAGGTATTATTTTCCAAAGGCAACTATTATGTCATATAGTATATACTACTTTTTTTTTTTTTTTTTTAGTATATACTATTTTTACACTGTGAAATGACAATGTTCTATTGGGAGGTGGGGTACCAGGGTGGAACTTCTTGCTTCAATCAAAAAGGGGCAGACGTGATGCTGTGTGACTTCTGAAGCTAAGTCATAAAACCTAACATAGCTTCCACCTGGCGTTCTCTGTTGGAATGCTGGATTGTGGAACCCAGATACCATGTTGTGAGGAAACCTAGGTCACAAGTAGAGGCCATGTGTAAGTATCCTACCCAACAGACCTACTATGCCCTAAGTCAACAGCCAGCATCAACAGTAAACCCTGTCAGTGAAGAAGACTTCAGATGGTTCTAGGCCTCAGCCTTTGAGTCTTCCTACTGAAGCTCCAGGCATTGCAGAACAGAGTAGAGCAGAGTCAAGCCTTGTTGTGCCTGTCTGAATTTCTGATGCACAGAAACCACTAGTAACAATAAATAATTATTGTTATTATAGGCCACTACATTTTGGGGGTAATTTATGATGCAGCAATAGATAACTATATACACAGAGATAGCCACTGGGGGTAGAACAGTGAATAAGATGTCTCTGTCCTCATGGAACTTGCAATTTAATGGAGAAGCCAGAAGAAATGATTAATTTGAGCTGTGATGAATATTTGAGGAATAGAGTGCTCTTTAAGTAACTAACAGGGAAATTTAAGCCAGTGTGGCAGTTGAGGGTGATCTAACCCCTTATTGTGAAATGGTCACTGTTTCTCACAATTCCTTTTTCCTAACATGGTGGTTGCTCAGAAATATTGCATAACTTAATTGTGATTAAAATTAGTTTCCTTGTAGCAGTCTTCTGTCTTGTTTCCTCTGTGTTCTAAGAGTTAAAATTATCAAGAAAGCAGGTCAAGAAATCCTAGAAATCTTCATCCCTTAAAACAAATGGAAAATGGCCTATTGTGGTTCATTAATTAGTTTCTCTGCATGTTATATTCACCAGTGTGTATACTTGTGTCATAATTATGGGAGCAAGCTCTGGTCTAAAGCTGTCTGGCTCATAAAAAGAGAGAAATATTGGCATTTTCTTCCCAAAAATGCTTGAGTGGTACAAGATCAACATGTTGATAGATATTTTGTGCAGAGGCATGTATTAGGACACTCAGATGGACTGAGATATGCCTTTAATGGAGAGGCCACCAAGGTCTTTTCCATGGTCAGTGAAGAACCTACATCTGTCCACCAAGGCTGTCATAGGACTGTCACTATAGGAAGTAGCAAATGCTCCAGGGCTTGTATACTAATTAGGATTGCCAAATTAAAAAACTTAAATTTAAGTTTGGACTTGAGATGAACAGTAAATAATTTTATAGTGTAAGTATATTAGGTATATTATTCATTATCTATCTCAAATTCAAATTTAACTGGGCGTCCTGTATTTTAATTTGCTAAACCTGGTGACTTTGCTATTAATTAGTCTACAGAATATGAAATAATTAGAAAAGAAAAGACCAATAATGTGAGGGCAGGGAAGAGACAAAAATAACTGAGGTTTGATATGTGCCAGATTATGGGGGTGACTCAGTAACACATCCCAGTACAATGAAAAATCTGTTTTCACTGAGCCTAAGAATTCACATGTCATCAGATTGATGTGGTTAGTTCTGCCTCTCTGCTTTATCCACTTGCGTAAAAGTCCTTCACGTTCTCACAGAATGACCAAAGTGATTCATCCTTACCTCACTTTCATTGCAGCAGAACACATCTGAGAGGGTGTAGAACTGAGGATCCAGGTCAGCAATGGCAGGAGCTGGGTTGAACAATGTTTTCACTACAAAGGAATGGAAAAAGGGTTCAGTGCTTATCAGTTTTAACATGGTGCAGTTCCAGACATTCAGTAGGGGAAATCTCCAGTGCGACCATTGTTGTTCTCGTTGGATTAACTATCCACTTAGTTATAGATGTAGAAAAGTCTATAATCTCAATCTCCATGATGGCCTAGCCTTCTTATTTTCATATTTTTCTACTTTTTACTTTACGAGATTTCAGCTTCCAGGGCAGGCATCGGTATTTACAACCAAGGTGATTACAGAGTTAAGCCAAGGGAACAAGAACAGTAAAAAAGGTAAAAATGTTGTGGCAAGAAAGGTCATGTATGAATATGAACAAACAGGCTGGCGAACATTTTTGTGGGTTACTTAAGTGCTTAGCTGGAAGGCTAGTTCATGAATCCATTCGCTAGGGAAGAAAAAAAGAGATGACAGAAAAGAGACAATAAAGACTTCAAACATTTCCAGATAAGAATAATAAGTAGGAAGCTCGTGTAAATAGCTAAATTTTGTACCCCCATATATGTCTCCCAAATATGTCATAATTATTCCTGCAAACATAAACATGTGCATAAAAGCTTATAAATTCTTGGCTTCTATGAGCAATCTGGGAACATAAAGAAAGATTGAGAGAAGAAATTCCATACAGGCTGAGTGCCAACTCAGACTAAAAGACTAGACTATACGAGAAGGATGAAAGGAGATCGCAGAAATAGAGAAATGACACTGTCACAGCCATTTTTCAGAAAGAGGAAAGTGAGGCTCAGAGAAATGAGATCATATGTTTAAGGTCATATACTGGGAGGCAGTTGAGCGGGGCCCCTACCCAGGGTCCTCTGCTTTAAGTGCAGGATCTGTTCCTTTCTAAAAGAGTGACCTCTCCACGCCAAGACTCTGTCCATGGCAACACATGCCCCAAATCCCCATTCAGAATATTGTAAAACAACTTTTGGAGTGGAACTTTGTAAATATGTGTGTGTGTGTGTGTGTGTATTTTTTTGAAAATTACATTCATAGGAAGATCCCTCTTTGTCAAAACACTTATTCACTAGACTACTCAATCAGATTGGTTGATCTTTTTCTCTTCCCACTTGACTGTGGATCCACAGGGTAAAATTCTCCAGCTGCAGTTCTCAGAGACTTGCAGAACAGCGGTTTGCAAACTTGGTTGCGCATCATCGTCACCAGAGAGCTTGTTTAAATGCTTGATTTCTGGGCTCTACTTCCAACCCCCTGAGTTAGAATCTCTGGGGGGTAAGACCAGGGCTCTGCACATTCACAAGTTCTCCAGGTGGCTCCAATGTGGATCCATTCCACATTCTTGGGAAGAAGCTAATCAGCTGGTGGCTAATGAAAACTGTCCCCGCTCAGCCTGGTGAGGCTATCTAGTCTACTTCTGTACCTTCCTTGGTCTCACTTAACATTTTGGCTCAGTCAGTGGGTCTTGTCCAGTGTAGGCTACTGCTCTTCCCAGAATAGTGTTTTTTTTGAATCTAGAATGTCCACCTACAGAAATTCTCTGGTATATTTTTGGCTGTTCAGATTTTTGTACAAGGTATTGTGCAGCTTAAATTAGAAAACGGATGTAAAGCCCAGTGTAAACTGTAAAGTGTGGAACAAATGTGAAAGATTATTACTGTTATTATATTGTCCTTTACACACAGCCAGACACCCGCGCTGTCCACCCATCTCTTCTGCTTCCGCTGGAGTTTGTAGCCTGGCAACAGGCTCTTTCATTGGTTCTTCCACTTCTGCAAGGTCTCACAGATGTCAATTATGCATAAAGGCCCTCACTGCTCACACTTGTTTTTAGGTTTTCAGATCAATATATTGTTTCTGATTTTTCTTAGGAATTAAACTGAAACACTACTCACTGCTCACCTAATGTGATCCTCAAATCTGCATTCATCAGCATTTGAGCACAGGTTAGAGTAAGCTATCAGTACGGAGCAAGAGTAGAGCCATTCTTACAAAAGTTCTATTTTTTCTCAAAAGATTTCTGATCCTGCAATTCCTTTTCTAAACTGATGCTACAGAAATCCACAGCATGCAAAGCTGATATATAGTGACTTTCATGCAGCTCTGTGTGTAAGAGAAAAACAAAGAAATCTACAAATCTATCAAAGGGGATTGGTTAAAAAAATCAAATGCATGTCTGATATAAAACTCTATAGCTGTTAAAAAGAATGAAGTAGGTCTCTGTTTTTTTTTTTTTTTTTTTTTGAGACAGGAGCC
>NW_003852417.1:18764551-18767302 GCF_000181295.1 Otolemur garnettii
ACTCCTGGGCTCAAGCGAGTCTCCTGCCTCTGCCTCCCAAGTAGCTGGGACCACAGGCGCCCGCCACAACGCCTGGCCATTTTTTGGTTGCAGCTATCATTGTTGTTTGGCGGGCCCGGGCTGGATTCAAACCCGCCACCTTGGGTGTACATGGCTGGCGCCTTAGCCACTTGAGCCACAGGCGCTGAGCCTAGGTCTCTGTTTTGTCAGAGAAAGATTTCTATGATTTATTTATAAGTGAAAATGGCAGTTTTGCATTACCCTTCCTTTTTATTAAGTATGAACACACGTAACTATATCTGTATTTACATTTACATGCTTACATAGAAGAAAAAAAGCCTGGGAAGTTACTCACTAAACTAACAAGTGATCAGTTACAAGAGACTGATGGGACTAAATTTTTTTTTTCCAATGGGACTAAATTTGACTACAGATTAAGTACTGTACATCATGCAAAGACATCATTCTTAAATCATCAAAATCTAGGTATACTGGCTCGGCGGCTGTGGCTCAAGCGGCTAAGGTGCCATCCACATACACCTGAATTGGCGGGTTCGAATCCAGCCCGGGACCGCCAAACAACAATGACGGCTACAACCAAAAAACAGCCAGGCGTTGTGGTGGGTGCCTGTAGTCCCAGCTACTTGGGAGGCTGAGACAGGAGACTCGCTTGAACCCAGGGGTTGGAGGTTGTTGTGAGGTGTGATGCCATAGCACTCTACCCAGGGCGGCAGCTTGAGGCTCTGTCTCAAAAAACAAAACAAAACAAAACAAAAAATCTAGGTATACTATGAATGAAACAATATAATATCTGGGTTTTGCCTTCAACATTATCAAGGTTGCAGTGCAGAGGGGGTGCTAGAGAGCCAAGTTGGGCACAGAGGAAACAAGATTGGCCATGTGTTGATAATTGTTGAAGCTAAATGATAGGATATATGGGCTTACTATACTATTCTCTGTATGTCCATATACATTTGAAATTTTACACAATAAAAATAATTTTATTTTTTTTTGTAGAGACAGAGTCTTACTTTGTCACCCTCGGTAGAGTGCCGTGGTGTGGTGTCACAGCTTACAGCAACCTCCAGCTCTTGTGCTTAGGTGATTCTCCTGCCTCAGCCACCTGAGTAGCTGGGACTACAGGTGCCTGCCACAATGCCCGACTATTTTTTTTTTTTTTTTTTTCAGTTTTTGGCCGGGGTCAGGTTTGAACCTGCCACCTCTGGTATATGGGGCTGGTGTCCTACTCCTTTGAGCTATAGGCACTACCCCTGGCTATTTTTTTTTTGTTGCTGTTTGGCTGGGGCCAGGCTGGAACCCGCCACCCTCGGTGTACGGGGCCGGCGTCCTACTCACTGAGCCACAGGCGCCAATAAAAACAAATTTTAAAGAAACAATTACAATGGCTTTGAAGTATCAAATGCTGGAATAGGAATTCTATAATTTATTTTTACCATAAATATTGTATAAAAGTCAATTAAGTCTTATTTGGCTATACTTTAAAGTGGGATAGCAGTCTTACCAATAGTAAGAATAGGCGCATAGTATGACTAGTAACTAAATTTAGAGGAAAAGTGAAAATCTCATAAAGAAAGGATTCTTCTTAGCCCATGCTACTGCAAATTGACATAAATACTTTACCATGATGAAGGAAAAATGGAGAATTAGCAGATGTAGTTAATCAACAAAGAAGGCAAATTTGTAATACACGAGCTGGAAAAGATCGTGTCATCCTGGCACCAAGCAGATCTAGAGAACATACCATGTACCACAGAGTGACCTGGAGTTGCAGAGGTGACTGACAGTGCCCACAGTAATTATTATTAATTATAGTGTAAGATGGACTAAATTCCCAGTTATCTTAGCTGCATGTCAATGGCTGGCACTATAACATCAATGAGGAAGTGGCGAGGCCTGGGGGAGTAGCTGTATGGGCTAACATACAGGAAAATGAGGGGCTGCCATGGAGGGTAGAGGCTTGACGTTAAGAAAACCCTAATAACTAGCTCAGAGAAACTGGGGAAGAAAATCACCCTAACCACAGAAACTGTGAGAAGGTTGGAATGCTCAAAATACTGGCTGTCTCTTAATCTAGAGCAGTGATTTTTAACCTGTGTGCTAGGAAAGGATCTTAGGTATGCCATGAAAATTTTTATAGATCATTAATTAAATTATTTTTGAAAGAAGTTCAAAGCACAGTAAGTATATTCTTTTTCTTACTCTTTTTCTTGAGCAACATAATTTAAGTGTGCCACAGAAGTTTAACTACAGGTTCAAGAGGGTCATGAGATAAAAAAGGTTAAAAAAACACTGATCTAGTGGCTCTTTCCTATGACTTGGGCAGCAAAAACACAAAAAGCTTGGGCTACGTGCTGGACAAAGTCTAGGTGTCCAGTGAAGAAGTTGTTTGCCAAATGAGAAAGAACTAAAGTGGCATTAAAAGCTACTTTGTATCATACCTAGAATTTAATCTTGGCAATTTTATAATCTCAATTATTTATAATTGTTCCTGTAATGTTCCTTTTGTTTTGAAATGGATACAAAGACCAGAACCAACATGCAGGATTTCATCACAAGCAGCTGCAGCCTGAGCTCTGCAGTGGGCCTATCTCATAGCAGGGTGACCTGGCTAGGACAGGGGCTAGACCAATTTGACTTTGTAGGTGCTGTCTCTTTATTTTTTATTTTTTTTTATTTTTTATTTTTTTTGAGACAGAGCCTCAAGCTGTCCCCCTGGGCAGAGTGCCATGG
>NW_003852417.1:18767864-18772047 GCF_000181295.1 Otolemur garnettii
AAAAAAAAAAAAAAAAAGACCGAGGAATCTTTTCCTTTCGATTTTAATCATCAACATATAATCTAGATATACAATGTGTTTAATTAAACTTTCACTAATTACAAGTAGTAAAGAAAAGGGATCTGACAATAAACCTGCAGATGACAATGATGATGATGATGATGATTTTACCATCTCTCTTAAAGATGGATAATGCTGATCAGCACACGTGCAGTTTCCTGGAGCAACGGGCAGGATGCTTAGTGCTCAACAGATCATTAAGCTTTGCCCACTCTGCTGTGTAATTAGTCCAAAGTGACATTAAAGAACTGTGAGAGCACTCAGTCCAATTCTCTTGTTTCACAAAAGAAGACATGAAAGCCCTGAGGAAGGAACTGGGCTACCTGACTGAGGTCCCTCATTTGCTGATTGATTCTGAATTCAAAGCCGTATTTCAGGATTCCCAAAGCAGTGATCCCCTTTCATTATACCACTCTTCCCTCATATGAGAATAAACATGCATTAAATATATCCCTCCTCCCGCCCACAACACACTCATGATACAGAATCTTTCTGGCTAATGTCCACTAAACAGGGACCAGCTGACTTGGCCAGAAGATGTTGCTTGACTGGAGGAGTTCTGGGCAGAGAAGTGCATGTGCATCTCTCTGTGTGTGTTTTGCACTGGGGGAAGGAGAACACATTGCTGAAAACACTCTAGAGCCTCTTCTCGGTTTTTTGCTGCTCAAAGCTTAGGTCCCATAGTGGTCATTGTTAAAATTTGTGGATTTTACTTTTCTAGAGGTCAATGGGATATGGCAATTTCTTTCTTTCTTTTTTTCTCTTCTTTCTCCTCTTATCTCCTCTCTTCCCTTTTCCCCTCCCTCCATCCCTCCCTCTCTCCTTCCCTCCTTTCCTTCCTCTTAGGGCCTTGGTTTGTTACCCAGGCTGGAGTGCAGTGGCCCTATCATACCTCACTGTAACCTTGAATTCCTAGGCTCAAGCAGTCCTCCTGAGTAGCTGGAACAACTATCAGGTACCACCACATCTGGCTGATTTTAACTTTTTAAAGTTTTTGTAGAGAAAGTCTTGCTATGTTGCCCATGCTGATCTTGAACCCCTAGCCTGAAGCAATCCCTTATACCCTGACCTCCCCAAATGCTGGGATTATAGGTATATGAGCTACCATGCCCAGTCATGGCACTTTCTTTTAAAAGTATGGTCCAGGAGACAGAAATTGGGTGTAGGAGTCTGCAATCCTGGTTCTTTCACTTACTTAAAATGTGATGTTGGGGGAGTACATTGCTTAACCTCTCTGTGGTTAAGAGACCTTCAGTCTCCTCACTTTCAGTCTGAGAGAACAATGCCTATCGTATCTTTGCATGAGGTATTTCTGAGGATCGGATGTGTATAAAAGTATATTATAAGCTGTAAAGTTCACATATGTATGTGCAAGGTATGACTACTTCCAATATTATATAAGAAAGAAAGATCATGCAGAATGAATACTTAGGCATGCTGCCTCTTAGTAAAAATGTGAAGTAAGCCTCTTAGTAAAAATGTCTCTGGCTTACCATCACCCCCCACCCCCTTTCCCAATGTCCCAGGTCCTCTAACTCCTCAACTTGAAGAGCTTCATGGAAGGTGATGGAGGAAGCATTTCTTGAGTCTACCCAAATGATGGCCTGAGAGTATGCTGCCCGCCCATCTGGATTACTCTGGCCTCACCTGTGAAAGGCTAGCTCCTCAACTGTGGCTGTTATAACTTTCTCTCCTCCACAAGCTGGCTAGGTAACAGGTAACTAGACTGGGACAGAGGAAACAGTGATCTCTGAGAAGCAAGGGACAGTGGGAAAACAGAGATGTTAGATGAGAATAAGTGTTGATTTAGATGAAGGAAGACAGAAGCGGGAGTGGCGCGAGACACTGTATGCACATCGCTTGACAGAGACGAGAGCAGAGACTGCTTACCATAAGCATTAGACTTCACTGTGACACTCCGAGAAAATGTAACCAAATGGGTTTTGGCTTAGAATTCTTTCTGATAGCTTTGAGTCTATTCAAAATACACTAAATGTCAGTGAAAATTTGCCATGGCATGTTATTTTGCCAAGAGAAAAATTTGTTAAATCATGACATGCACTTAAAAATTCTCCACAAAATCATTTCAGTGGTTTATTTCCCATTTATTATTATGTGGAATACTACACACTTTGAGAGAAGTCACTTTTATAAACACACACACACACACACACACCCTCTTCACATATTTACTGTTCTTTCTCTTTTCATTTTTTTTTTTTTTGGTTTTCTGTCTTGATGAGAAAGTGTTATCTCTTTAATATAAATCACAGAACTACTGTCACAATATCAAGAAGAAGCCAATATCTTAGAGTTTATTTTATTATTTTTTTTTTAAACAAACTGTGCTAGATCAGGATACTATCCTCATTTTAACTTAAAGAGAGAAGTGGATGCAGAAGAAAATTGAGATTTGATGACATGTACTACACCATGACTGGCATTGTATTTTATTTCATCTATTTGTAGGACAACTTTGTAGAGAGAGTATTTATACAGTTTAGTCATTTTATTTCATTCTTTTTTTGATTAATTGATTTTTTTTTTTTAGAGACAGAGTTTCACTTTGTTGCCAGTAGAGTGCTGTGGCATCATAGCTCACAGCAACCTCCCACTCCTGAACTTAGGTGATTCTCTTGCTTCAGCCTCCTGAGTAGCTGGGACTACAGGCACTTGCCACAATGCCAGCTATTTTTACAGATGAGGTCTTGCTCTTGCTCAGCCTGGTATCGAACCTGTGAGCTCAGGCAATCCACCCCCCTCAGTCTCCCAGAGTACTAGGATTACAGGTGTGAGCCACCACCCCTACCCTATAGTCAAGTCACTTTACAGAAAAGTTTCAGAAAAATCAGATAATTCTGTTAAAACCAGGAAGGTTAACAAGGGACAGAAATGAGATTCTCACTCAGAAGATGCTCTCTCCATTAGTTAATAGTGAAAAAGAAGCAAATAGAAATAAACTATCTGGATTTTTAAAAAGTCTGTTATTTTCTGGGGCTGAGAGAAGGGGAGTGGAGGGGAGAATAGATGAATCAAGATTAGCCACAGGTTGATAATTGTTGAAGCTGGGTGATGGGTTTTATTATAGAATTCTGCCTGCTTTTGTACTTTTGAAAATTTCCAAAATCAAAGGTCAAACAAAAGAGCCAGTTGATAGACATTGACAACATAAAAAAAAATTACAAATAAATAATCTGTTTTTACTTATTGAGAAGGTGAATCAATTTTACAAAAAGGAGAAAACTAATCTTCAATTCCTAGAGATGTTTATCAAAACATAACTGGGCAGGGATTATAAATGACAACCTCTGCTTCTCAGAAGGGATAACCTTTCACTCCCTAGAGTGTATCATGGACAATAGGCTGCTTCGGAGATTCTAATTGCTATTTGTATCATTTCTACTAACTAGACCGAAGATTTATATTGAAGAGATCGGAAATGCTACTCAGGTTTTTTTACTCTATCTGTAAGGTTTTCTAACAATCTCAAGAACCATAAGATAGTGAATCTCACAGATGGAAGAAAGGATATTTTATTACAGAAAAAAGTATTGTTTTGCTTACCTTAAAAGGCTAACTTTAATTAAGACAGTGATAAAACCTTTTACAGAAATAATGACAAATATGTAAAATTACCTCCATTGCTGCGGCCCATTTTCAGGGCTTCCAAAGAAGTTGCTGGAGTTATTTCTAGTTGGCAGATCATTACTTTGGCTCTGCTAATAACACTGGCTGCTTCCCTCAGGTCTTCAGTATTCAGGAGTAAATTTGCTCCAGCCACTATGATGATGATATTCTGGCCTATTAAGAAATTCTACATATTTATATTAAAACCCAACAAAGTCAAGCAATGATGTGATCTTCAGTGTGTAATCACCCTTGTAAAGTCATTATACAAAAAGTGTTTTAGGCTAGACATGTTAAATTTTGTGTTCCAAAAATATCTTCTGCAATCTCTCTGTAAGATTCATATTCTGATCACTTTGAGCAAAATCTTAACAAAATTTCATTTCCCGTATCAATGTATTTTTTTTTTTTTTTTTTTTTTGAGACAGAGCCTCAAGCTGTCCCCCTGGGTAGAGTGCTATGGCTTCACAGCTCACAGCAACCTCCAACTCCTGGG
>NW_003852417.1:18772884-18789312 GCF_000181295.1 Otolemur garnettii
GCTCAAGCGAGTCTCCTGCCTCAGCCTCCCAAGTAGCTGGGACTACAGGCGCCCGCCACAACGCCTGGCCATTTTTTTGGTTGCAGCTGTCATTGTTGTTTGGCGGCCCGGGCTGGGGATTCAAACCCGCCACCTTAGGTGTATGTGGCTGGCGCCTTAGCCGCTTGAGCCACAGACGCCGAGCCTCACCGTACTTTCTTAATCATTGTGTTATGACATTTATACTCTACACTTAGTAGATTTGATATGTACCCTTGTAAAATGCACCATGCTGCCCTATAGATATATTTTTTTTCTTGAGACAGAGCCTCAAGCTGTTGCCTTAGGTAGAGTGCCATCGCATCACGGCTCATAGCAACCTCTAACTCCTGGGCTCAGGCAATTCTCCTGCCTCCGCCTCTCAAGTAGCTGGGACTACAGGCGCCTGCCACAATGCCCGGCTATTTTTTGGTTGCAGCAGTGATTGTTGTTTGGTGGGCCTGGACTGAATTCAAACCCGCCAGCTCAGGTGTATGTGGCTGGTGCCTTAGCCTCTTGAGCCACAGGCGCCGAGCCTGCCCTATGGTATTTTAAAATACGATTCTTTTATTTATTTATTTATTTAGAGACAGAGTCTCACTTTGTTGCCCTTGGTAGAGTGCTGTAGCGTCACAGCTCACAGCAACCTCCAGCTCTTGGGCTTAGGCGATTCTCCTGCCTCAGCCTCCAGAGTAGCTGGGACTACAGGCGCTTGCCACAATGCCTGGCTATTTTTTGTTGCAGTTTGGCTGGGGCTGGGGCTGGGTTCAAACCCACCACCCTCAGTATATGGGGCCAGTGCCCTACTCACTAACCACAGGTGCCCCATATTTTTAACGGTAAATGTTTCACCTATACCAAAGCCTTGTGGCAGACTTAGTTGTATACAGACGTTGGAGATTTGACTGCTGTTTAAAGAGCAGACAAAATTGAACACTACAATAAGTTAAAAGTAATTAGTAGATGCCATTTTCTCAGGAATATTCTATAAATATGATTCATCAAACTTTTCTTTGAAAAACCTATTTACTGGCTCAGCGCCTGTGGCTCAGGCAGCTAGGGCGCCAGCCACATACACCTAGGGTGGCGGGTTCGAATCCAGCCGGACCCGCCGAACAACAATGATGGCTGGGCGTTGTGGCGGGTGCCTCTGGTCCCAGCTGCTTGGGAGGCAGAGGCAGGAGACTCGCTTGAGTCCAGGAGTTGGAGGTTGCTGTGAGCAGTGAGGCCATAGCATTCTACCCAGGGGGACAGCTTGAGGCTCTGTCTCAAAAAAAAAAAAAAAAAAAGAAAAGAAAAACCTATTTACTTATGTATGTACATGTAACTGAAACGACAGATGAATATTGTTTTTAAAAACAAATGTCAGTTCTGAGTTCACATAAAGGGGGATATTACAGGATAGAAATATTATTTTGAGGCAAATTCATATATATTAGAGACAATTTTACATTTGGATGATCAATGTGGTAAATATAAATAAAATGGAACACATTTGTATTTGGTTTGGGAGAAAAGCAACACTTTAGGGCTTGGAATGGTGGATATGATAAGAAGTCCATAGGATCAGAATAAAAATGATACTTCTAGTGTAGTTCTGGAAATCAACTGTCTGTTTTATAAAATGACACTCTGATATGTGAAACACCTTCATTATTGACAATTACAGAAGCCGTTCCTGTAGCAGCATTTTCAGTCTGATATGTGAATTCTAAAAGAAAAGGGAAAATTATAATTATGTACATACAGCCTAGCAAAGATAATTTATTTTAACAATTTCCTATAACACTAATCCTTGAAAAAACTTTTTAACCTTTAACCATCTGGGATGATAAAAAAAAAAAGTAATTAGTGCTAATTTATACCCATCACCTATACAATGAGGAAAACAGACAGCTTTACATTTAGTTGCACCTTTTCTCTACATTAGTAACAACCCACCAAACCATTCCTACTTCCAATTCTCTCTAATTATTCATAATTGTATAATATGCATTTTTCCAGACCAACACCTTTATTTTCTTCACTGAAAGAAATGACAGAGTTGAGGTAAATACAAAGGTTAAACCTATAAAATGAACTTTTTTGATTTTCTTCATTATCATAAGCTTGGCATTTCATCAAGATTCACAGTCTGGCGTGTAAACAGAAATGTTGATCAGGCAGCCTCTGATAGCAGCAAAGAGCCCGGAACTCAGAAGACCTGCATTCTAGTCCTGGCTCTAGCTCTTACCAACTGTGTGCTCTTAGAAAAAAAAAAAATAATAACAGAACATTTCTGGCCTTTGGGTTTTCTATTCTGTGAAATTATGGTATCAGCCTTGATGGTTTCCATGATCATTCTAGCTATAACATTCAGAAACTTTTCTTAAAGTATCTTTTGTGAATGAGGCACCTGTTTTTCCTTGTCACTTGTTACATAAGATGAAGCTTTGGAATCTCCTATTATTTTACTTCCATCTGGAGGAATGTACATAAAAGAATCAACCAAAAGACATTAAGCAAGAGGAGATCAAGCTGTGCACAAAACTTCTCTGGCCACCACGAGAAGATCTAATAATTCTGATCTATATTTAATTATTCTTGGCTTGGGACAAGATCACAGAAGAACCACTAACTTTAAAAAAGATAAAATTTTACCTGTAGAAATACCATTCTGTTTTAAGTTTTCTATATAGTCATTGCCAAAAGAATCTTTGCCAACCTGTACCAAAGAAATGATGAACATTAGATCTTTTACATTTAGTAAAATGCTACTGTGTAGTTTTTTAGAATACTTAGCATTTTAAAAGGGCATATCTGCACAGTACTTTACAAACATTAACTAATCTTAATATAAGATGCTAGACTTGATTGCAGCCCAAAGAATTGTTATATATTCTTTCATTATATCCTGCCCAAAATGTGAAGCATTTAAGGACTGTTCGAAGTTCTATAGCTTTACTCTCACTTTGATCTATTCCTTGATAATTCCACCAAGACAGAGCTGTCTACCATCCTTAACTCCCAATACTTATAAAGAATCTCAGCTGTTTGTAGTTCACTATAAATGGGGGCATCTTTGTAATGGCCTGCCTGATACTACCTGGAATCTGCGAGCTATGATGACACAGCACTCTACCAAGGGTGACAAAGTGAGACTGTATCTCCAAAAAAAAAAAAAGAGCTTGTTTCATTACCCTGGTCTCGTCATAGTGATGCGTTTAGGAATGGGAATGTGACTTAAATCAGTCCAATAAGATTCAATACTGGAAATTTTATTGAAACTATTGGGGAAGACAAGTTTTCTTCCCAATGAGATTGATGGCTCTAAGATAATATAAGCCAAGAGCTATTGGGGGTTACCATGTGGAGAGAGCCAGAATGAAAATAGAGTACCATAACAGAAAGCAAGAGGATGGTAGATGCAGACAGACTTCTAAGAGCCTAATGTATACCTACACTGTCTGTGGCCAGCTCCACCAGTGGGCTTTTCAGTTACACGAGCCAACACGTCCCTCCTTTTGGTTTTGCTCTGTGTGTGTGTGTGTGTGTGTGTGTGTGTGTGTAGGGGTTCTTTTTGCTTAAGCTATTTGGAATTGTCCATTATCTGCTACTGAAAAAGTCAAAAGTCAAAAGTCAAAAACTAACCTAGAGATATAGATCTCTGTAAAGAAAACAAAAGCTAGTGAGCCTACTCTGACCCTGAACCGTAATTAAGCAGTTGTGCTTGTGCCAGGATCCTGAGATCAAGTTCCTGCTTTGTGGTCCACTTGGGTCAGCAGATCTCTCTCTCTTTCTGTTAGAATGAGGGTGTATCTTAAACATCTAGTTCTCTAGCTCTTTCAGAACAGGACTCTTCTCTGTCTGGCCAGCCATCTGTAGGCCTTTGGGTCTGTGAGTCAAAGCCAGAAGACTATTATCACAAGGCCTTTGACAGTAACTGCTGGCACAATCACCTCCATCTCCTCCTGCCCGTTCCCGGCCTTCCTGGTGTTGTGATCATTGTGTGAGTCAGGACACCCCTGGTATCTTCTGCCATACCTCTCTGATGTTAACCATTTGTCTGACTGCCACTTTGATTGAACCCGAGATCATCAATTGGTGGGCTGAGTCAAACCTGACCCCTGGATGTGTTTCACATATCCTATTTTTTTTTCTAAAAAATATACTTTAGTTTTAAAAGCAGATTGAGGTTCTCAGCATCAGTGAGAAGAAAATACAGAGAGTTCCCATACATCCCTGTCCCTCCCCATCGAGAACCCCTCACTATCAACATCTTGCATCAGAACAGTACATTCGTTACCGTCAATGAAGCTGCACTGACGTATCATTATCATTCTAACTCTGTAGTTTACATTAGGGTTCACTCTTGGTGCTGTATATTCTATGGGCTTTGACAAGTGTCTGACATGTCTCCACCATTATAATATCACACACTGTGCTCTGCCTTTTTATCTGCCTTTTGCAGAATATCATACAGTTGGAATCATATGCAGCTTTTTCAGATTGGCTTCTTTCACTTAGTAAAATGCACCTAAGCTTCCTTCCTGTGTTTCTGTACCTTGATAGCTTATTTGTTTTTAGTGCTGAATAATATTCCACCATCTGGATATACCACAGTTTACTTATCCATTCACCTACTGAAGGATACCTTGGTTGCTTCCAAGCTTTGGCAATCAGGAATAAAGCTGTTATAAACATGAAGGTTTTTGTGTACATGTCCCACAATTTTTATGCTTAATTTTAATTAGCTCTCAATATTTAAATATTAGGAGATGTGACAAAAACAAGCAGATTTCCAGGAGGTCCTGAAAATTCAGAAGTTGCGATAACACTGGGTCCACTGCCAGGCAACCCAGCTGGAACTGAGAAGTGAGTGCCTCAGAGTAGGCTCAGGCTTTCTAGTTTATCACAGCTCTCACCTGGCCCTTCAACTTCCCTCCTGCTTGGCTCCTGTAGGCCCTGAGGCTTGTTACCTCTGAACTACACTTCTATTTTTCTGGTCTGTAGGTCAGCACTACTTCACTGCCTCTATCCACGTTTCACTCATTCCTGGTGTGTTCAATTCTTCCACAAAACACTGTTACTTTCTGGATGTATCAATACAAAGGAACCTAAAGATTTAATTAGGTCAAGATCCTCAATGAACAAAGATAAAATTGCCTAGTAGCTTTTGGACTATCTAGCCCAGGGGTTGAAAAACATTTTTGTATAAAGGGCCAGATATTTAAATATTCTAGGCTTTGCAGGCCACATGATATCTTTTGCAACTATTCATCTCTGCCCTTGTAGTGCAAAAGTAGCCAAAGATAATCTGTAATTGAATGTGTGTGGCTGTGTTCCAATGAAATTTTATTAACAAAAATAGGCTGTAGGTAGGTTTTCCTTAAGGCCCTGATTTAAATGCTGTATTTCATGGCTGCTTCCTCAAAGAATACTTTTCCATTTGTTCCTTTTCTGGCTAAAGTGCTGATTAGGCAGTGATCTTGAACAACATGTAATAATTGTTAATAGCAGAATTTCTATCTCTACAATGAAGAGCGTCCAACATAAAGCACTGTTTGTTGTAGGACAGTTTCCTGTTGGGAGGAGCTCATTTATCGAAGGTTTCCCTCATGGAAGGTTGGCCTTTTATCTGCCAGATAAGTGCCAATATCTTAGGTTGATGATTCGTACAGAAACAAATTCTTTTGTCTCTCATCTTCTTTTATGTTACTTAACTCTCTCCCATGGACAGTCAAGGTGTTAAATAACTGGGAAAGTATTGTAGAGATTAAGACAAGACCATCACTAGATCTATGAGTCATGATACAAATTAGAGGATAGGAACTTCTCTTCCTTGCTTAAAAGATTTATGCAGGAAAATCTGTTACAAGGTTAACATCAAGGGCAGCTTTGATAAATAGAGCTGATACTATAAACATTAAGAAGTGCGGGGAAGAAGAATTGTTGCTAGGGAGAACGAAACCTAAACCATGCAGCTTTGCCTTCAAGAAACTAGTATCATGGCGGAGGCGAGTATTAAGACATAGAGAGACAACTGTAATATCAGGTGGAGTATCGCGTGCATCAAAAGCATAATTAGGAAGAGATTTCAGGCTTGGAGCAGTTGTATTTTAGAACCTGCACTAGCTGCCTTTTCTTTTTCCTGCTCATGGAATTACCTGATTTGCTACATCCTCTTGTGACGGTCATAGTTCCAGATTTGTTCCACTAGGGAGTTCCTGACAAATCTGTTGGCGCTTTTCTAAACTACGTGAGAGGTGGAACAAAATACCTTGCGTTTCCATTCTTTTATATTCTCTTGTTAAAAATAAAAATCAGGTGTTAAAAATAAAAATCAGGTACTAAAAAAAAAAAATGGAAAAGTAATCACAATTGCTGAGGATTATAAGAAGTCACTTCGTCAGCTCCATGAATTTTGTATCTAGGTCATGATGACAGTAAGAGAAATAATAAAAAGCCCAAGATTAGGAAGATAATATTTTCAATTGTGTTATGGAAGTCAGAAGCCTCTGCCCACAAGCTTTGTGATTTTGGACAAGCTGCTTTAACTCTCCATAGTTCTGTTTCCTTGTCTGGAAAGTCATAGCAAGTTTGCTGTAAGGATAAAATAGAATCATATACACAAAAGCATATTTAAAACTGTAGGAATTAAGGCTTCCATGCTCTCACCCATCCTCCTCCTCCTCATGGCAATGACACAGTGACTCTGGCTGTCTCTCCTTTGCAATGACAGGGCAGGGCTATTGTTGCTTGGATTCAATCAAACAAACTACTTTCTCACCCATCTGGTTTTAGTTTCTCCTGTTGCTCCTTATCTCCAAACGAGACAGCACTTGATCATGATAGAAGCGTGTGGGTAGATTATTTTGGAGATTGTATCACTGACAGTATTCTAATAAAAACCTCAAATTTCCATTAATGGTTTGGTGTAATTAATACTGTTCAACATAATTGTTTACCCAATTTCTTTTGTGAGACTAAATTGCCAGCTCGGCGCCTGTGGCTCAAGTAGCTAAGGCACCAGACACATACACCTAAGGTGGCGGGTTCGAATCCAGCTCCAGCCTGCCAAACAACAATGACAGCTGCAACCAAAAAATAGCCGGGCGTTGTGGCGGGCACCTGTGGTCCCAGCTACTTGGGAGGCTGAGGCAAGAGACTCGCTTGAGCCCAGGAGTTGGAGGTTGCTATGAGCTGTGATGCCACAACACTCTACCCAGGGGGACAGCTTGAAGCTCTGTCAAAAAAAAAGAGACTAAATTGCCAACTGGGAGCTTATCTGTGTATTGGGTTTGGGAAATCAATGACTATCAACCTAGGCTGCACAGTAGCATCTCCCAGGGAGTTTACATGTATAAAAATCTGGATTCACTGGTTATACCCCAGACCAGTTAAATCAAACTCTCTGCAGGTGGGACGCAGCAGGCTCCTCAGGTGATCACCTTTGGCCCAGATCAAGGAGCACTGAATTATGGGAGTAAGAATTGGGAAAGGATCTGTAAAGGCTGTATGTTTGGAAGAAATGAAGATGGGGGAGCACACTGATGGTTGGTGCTATGTTGGTAAGTCAGGAATGTGTCCCTCAGAGTCTGCTGAGGGTGACGGGCCCATAAGCTTCCAACACTGGAACCAACACATCGTGAAGCTGGAAGCATTTCCTTGGCTTGTGTTTGCTGAACCCATTCTAAGTCTGAAGTGGCCCAGGCTTGCTTCCTTTGCTTCTCTCTTTCTAAAACTCACATTTGGCAAAAATAATTAGATTTCTGTTTTTTTTTTTTTTTTAAGAGTTTAGGCCAGGCTGGGCTTGAACCCACCAACCTCCAGTATTTGGGGCTGGTGCCCTACTCCTTGAGCCACAGGTGCCGCCCCAGATTTCTTTGTTTTTCAAAGTGGTTGGTAGAAAGGCTCTGTTTACCTGATCTTACCACCTGACTGTGTGTGAGTACAACATGTTCGTGTCTATTTCCTTGCCTTTGGTTTGAGAACTTAGAAGTCCTGAACCCTCTCTACCTAACTAAACCTCAGGTGTTTTTCAAGCATCAACTTAAGGTCTATCTGCCTTCTTCTGATCCTTGTTCATCTTCTCATCTCCAGAATTCCTACAGCATGGATATCTAAATCAGTATTATCTTATATTGTGCGCAATTTCATATTTGTAGTCTAGTCTTTTTTTTTTTTGAGACAGTGTCTCACTGTGTTGCTCTTGGTAGAGTGCCATGGTGTCACAGCTTACAGCAACCTTAAACTCTTCGGCTTAAATGATTCTCTTGCCTCAGCTTCCCAAGTAGCTAGGACTACAAGTGCCGGCCACAATGCCTGGCTAAGGGTACCTATTCTTGCTTGTAGGTCTGGTAGAATTTGGCCGTAAATCCATCTGGTCCAGGGATATTTTTTTTTTTTTTTGAGACACAGTGTCACTATGTCACTCTTGGTAGACTGCTATGGCAACACAGCTCACAGTAACCTCAAACTCTTGGGCTTAAGCAATTCCCTTGCCTTGGTCTCCCAAGTAGCTGACACAAAAAGGTCATTTTGTGTTGTTGTTGTTGTTGTTATTTGAGAGGCCCAGGCTGGGTTTGAACTCACCAGCACTGGTGTATGTGGCCAGCATCCTAGCTGCTGCGCTACAGGTGCCGAGCCCAGGGATTTTTTTATTTGTTAGAAGACATTTTATTAGTGCTTCAATCTCACTGTTCATTGTTGGTCTGTTCATGAGTTCTATTTCTTCCTCACTGAATCTTGGAAAGTTGTGTGTTTCAAGGAATTTTTCTATTTCCTCTATGTTTTCTAGTTTATGTGTATAGAGATTTTCATAGTATTCATGCATGATGTTTTGCATGATTTGTATGGTATGATTTCAGCTTTTTTTTTTTTTTTTTTTGGAGACAGAGTCTCACTTTGTTGACCCTAATAGAGTGCCATGATCTCATAGCACATAGCAACCTCAGACTCCTGGGCTCAAGCAATTCTCTTGCATCAGCCTCCTGAGTAGCTGGGATTACAGGTGCCCACCACAATGCCTGGCTGTTTTTTTTTAGACATGGGGTCTCACTCTTGCTCAGGCTGGTCTTACTCACGAGCTCAGGCTATCCATCCTCCTTGGCCTTCCAGAGTGCTGGGATTACAGGGGTGATTTCAGCTTTTATAAACAGCTTTTAAAAATGTTCTGTGGCCTAAAATACCAGTCATGGAGACTGTCCCATGTACTGATGAGAAGAATGCATATTCAGTAGTTTGGGGGTAGAATGCTCTATAAATATCTGTTAGGTCCCATTAATTTATTTTCGGCTTTGATAATCTGTCCAGCTGCCGATGGGATGCTGAAGTTCCTGGCAATTATGATGCTGTTACTTATTTCTTTGCTTAGCTCTAGCAGTATTTGTTTTATGTATCTGGGAGCTCCTGTGTTAGGTGCATATATATTTAGTATTGCTACGTCTTCTTGTTGAATTGCTCCTTTTACCATTAAATAATGACTATCTTAGTCTTTACCATTGTTGATTTAAATTCAATTTTGTCTGATATAAGAATGGCTATACCTGCTCTCATTTGGTTTCTATTTGTGTGGAGTATCTTTTTTCATCCTTCTTTTTGATCCTGTTTGTGACTTTGTATTTCAGATTTGTCTCCTGGAGACAGCAGATAGTTGTGTTGTGTTTTTTTATTCGTCCAATGTCTTTTGAGTGGTACATTTAAACCATTAATGTTAAGAGAGAATGTGTGTGGGATGCTGTTCTGTTCATCATATTGGATACTATGCTATTGTTTTGTTTTTCTTCTTGTGCTATTGTTTTATAGGAGTTGTGAGAGCTAGCTATTTTGGGTGATTTTATGCTGGTGGGTATCTATTATGCTCATTTATGTATAATACAGATCTGAGTATTTCCTGCAGGCAAGTTCTGGTCATGACAAATTCCCTCAGTGTTTGCTTGTCTGGAAAGGACTTAATATCTCCAACAATTATGGAGATATTATTAATATCTCCAACTTAGTTTTGCAGGATACAAAATTATAGGCTGGTGGGTGTTCTGCTTAAGAAGATTGAAGATGGGCCTCCTCTCCCTTCTGGCTTATAAGGTTTCTGCTCAGAAGTCTCCTGTTAGCCTGATAGAGGTTTTCCCTTGTAGGTCAGTTGTGGTCAGTTGCTGCTTATATCTAGCTTCTTGTAGAACTTTCTCTTTCATTTTGACTTTGGCCAGGTTGATTAGTATGTGTTTTGGAGATGTCCTATTTGCTATGAACTTTCCTAGTGTTTGATGACCATCTTGTATCTCAATATTTGGTGATACCAGGGAACTTTTCCTTAGTAATTCCCTGGAATAGAGTTGCCATGCTGTTAGCTCTTATTTCTTCTTCCCTAGGGAATACAAATTATAATTATAGGTATACAAATACCTATAATTTGTATGTTCACTTTGCACAGTCCCATATTTCTCTGAGCAATTACTGTTCTGAATTTTTTCTTTTCTGCATGTTTGAATGATGGGTTAGCTTGAAAGACTCAACTTTAAGCTCTGATTCTTTCTTCTTCTTGGTTTAATCTGTTGCTGAAGCTTTCTATTGTGTTTTGAAATTTCCTACATGACTCTTTCATTTTTTTGTATTATATCTTTCCTTATGTTGTCTAGTGCTTTCATTAGTTTCCTAAATGTTTCTGGGCTTCTTTCTGTTGGTTTTCAACTTTCTCTTCAATTCTATTCATCTTATCTGCCATCATATTATGAATTCCATTTATGTTAGTTTGACAATTTCCTTGTAGTTAGAGTTTACTACTATAACTCCACTGTGGTACCTTGAGGGTGTTGATCTGTTTTGATTTTTCATCTTGTGAGGGTTCGTTTGCTGGTTTCTTACGTGCAACCTCTATTCTTGACTCAGAGCTGATAGGTTTACAGGGTACCTGTTGTTTGAGGGGCACTTTCCTGTTTGATTACATAAGGGAGGTCCCTGGATTTGGCCTCCCCCCCCCCATTATGGAATGTTGATGTGGCAGAGGAGGGGCATATGCACCACAAGCCTGTAATACAGCTGTGCTGATTTATTCACCTGTGATTGCCTCTGTTCAATCCTGTGCTTGATGTTGTTTGTGTTGGGTGTTAGGTTGTTCCCTAGATAATTATAGGATGTTGGAGTTGGGAGCTGGGTAAGACCTTCTTCACTGATGCTGGTGTTGTGGGGGATTGCTCTACCCAGGTTCTTCCCACAAAGGTGACAGCAGCAGCTGGGTGAGGCTATCTAGTCAGTGGTCATGGGTTCCCATGCTATGGATATTTGCTCAAACCAGGTCACTGTGTACTAGCAGCTGGAGGCTGTGTGGAGGAGTCTAGCATGGTGTTGGACTTTAGAGCAGGTCTTCCAGCTCTGTGGCATTGGTGGAGGCTCCAGGGTGGGATCTTGGGGACCAGGTGGAGTGCTGGAGTCTTGGGGGGTGGTGTCCTGGGCCTGGTGGGAGTTTTGGAGGAGCAAAGGTGGAGCCTTAGGCCCCAGCAGCCAGGACTGGGGAGGAATCCAAAGCTAAGCTTCTGAGCAGGGTCTCAGAGTCAGAAGCAGGGCTGTGCAGGTAGCAGGGCTGATCTGAGGTAGAGGGTAGGGTCAGGGCCAAGCACACAGGAGACAATTGGGGCCTGTAGGTCGGAGTCAGAATCAAGTCAGTAGCAGGCTATTCTGCAGGCTGGGTATCATGAAGATGACAAGTCTCAGGGATGGAGGCTGGATCCAGCAGATTGGGTACCACAGAGTTCTCCCCACACCCCTAAGACTGCCAAAGCAGTCACACTAAACCTCCCAGGTTGGAGACTTCTGTACTCCAGTTAATTCTTATGCTTAGATCCAATTGTGCTGTAGGGGAGGGGCTCTTAGCTTGCAGTCACAGGATGCAGCTCAGGGTAGCCTCCAGTTGCCAGGTCCCTCCCTAGCCCAGTTCTAACCTGGCACTGTGCACCTGAGAGCTCAGGATGGCTTTAGCTGCTGCCCAATCCCCACCATGCCTGTTGTCTGGTGCAATGACTCTGCACAGACTCCAGGCAGATCCCAGGTCTGTGGTGATGGAGGGAGATCTTGCACGGTGCCTGTGGGGTAACAGTAGCACCTCAGTGCTCTATCCACCTATTTTTCTTTGTTTATACTTTCATCTTGTTAAATATCGCGTGCCACCTTGTTTTCCACACTAAGTGTCCTGTTGCTTCTCTGTGATTTCATAATGTTACTTCAGAGAAGAGCAACCCATATGGAGGCAAGTGCCTAACATTTTCACTTCTTTCCTTATGAGCAGCGTGCTGGCAGTTTGCTTCTAGTATATCTTTGTTTTGAGGGTTACTATTACTATTATATTGAACAGCTATACATTTATTCTGTCGAATTGTCATAAATGATTTTAACTGCTTACTCTCTCTATTCCTGTACTATCTGAACCATTTTGCAGCCTGGCACTGGCTGAGGACTAGACTTTGAGTAGCTCTGCCCTAATGTACTGCCGCTGTCACAGAACTTTTATGTCTGTCCATTATGACAGGAAAACAGAGGGCTTCCTGTATTAAAAAGTTGTCTCAATTATGTTGGAAGGAAGCAAGATCAGGTAATTTCTTGAAAGTCTTCCCTGTTTTCTGATTCTTGCCCTGGGTCACTTGTGTCCATGCCTGCTGGTGGCTTCTGGCTCATACTTGGCCACTCAATGCACCTTGGAAACTTCACCTTAATGTGGTCCTCCTTCCCCTCTTTAAACATTTGGCTTCAATGGAATAGAGGAGGAGGAAAAGTCTGAAGTCCTATAAAAGATGTCCTAATAAGTTTTTTGCTCTGGGAAGAAGACTTTAATTTTCTACACTATCTTCCTGGATTTTGAATCTCATCATATTTCCAGTTATTATTGGACTGTAGCCTTAAACACTGACTACATAATTCTTATCTACCAGAAGTATTTCATTATACATGTATCACTCTACAAATACTGATAAAACTCTAGCTTAATGTTCTTCATCACAATATCTTGACAAATATTTCCACATATAAGAGGTTTTGCTTGTGCCACCAATTAATCTTACTTCATAAGTGTTTGAATTCTAGTTTGTGGTAGGGTAATAGTGACAAATGAATGTTGCTAGGAAAACTTCGGGAAATTTCTAGTCTAATTTTCTTTTGTTCTATCTGTTCATTTTAGATTAATATTATGATTTTGGTTTCTACCTATAATTTGTCATCTTAAAAAAATAGCAAGGTCGGCTAATTATGCTTAATAGAAATATACTTCATAATGGAAAAATATTATATATTGATGATGATAACTTCTATTTTTTTTTTTTGAGACAGAGCCTTAAGCTGTCACTCTAGGTAGAGTGCTGTGGCATCACAGCACACAGCAACCTCCAACTCCTCGGCTCAAGCGATTCTCCTGCCTCCACCTCCCAAGTATCTGGGACTATAGGTGCCCACCACAACGCCCGGCTATTTTTTGGTTGCAGCCGTCGTTGTTTGGCGGGCCCAGGCTGGATTTGAACCCGCCAGCTCAGGTGTATGTGGCTGGCACCTTAGTTGCTTGAGCCACAGGCACCAAGCCAATAATCTCTATTATTAAAAGATACATCACTTTTCTTTTTAAGAAGTCTAAGACTATTATGCAATTTGCTTAAGCTTTTAAAGTAAATCTGTCTAAAGGTCCAAGGTTATCTAAGCAAAGTTACCCTGGATAGGTTTCAGTTGAAGTCACATTTTCTTATCTATGGTACAGATACCCAGGCTAAATTCCACTGTGAGGCTAAACATTAGATGACTGAATCAGGGGCACGGTATAAGTGCAGAATTTTCAAAATTGTACAGATGTTAGCATAACCATCACACAAGACCAGAATAAAACAAATAGCACTTTTGCTTTAATCAACCTCCTAACTGGCACATTTCCCCAAATGCAGCCTCCTGCTTTCTATTCCTCCTGTATCCACTTGCATGGCTTCATGATTCATTTCCCAAGTTCAGTTCCACAATTCAAATATTTCTATTTTGCATTTCTTTCTGCCTCAAATTCAACAGACCTAAAATTAAAACCAATCTCAAAATCTTAGGGTTGGATAAGATCCAAGGGACATCCAATTTTTACTTAATGGCTACTTGAATAGCTTCCAATAGGGAGAGGTTCTCTAATCTCTCCTTCAACATCTCCAGCTCTAGGGAACGCTCATCTTACCAGGGCAGACATTTTGGGCACCTACCTTCCAACACCAATTCTGTGTCCAGGTTTTCCTGGCCAGAAAATTACATTATTCCTTTTCCAGTTCCCAGGTCCTCTTAAGACAGTACCATTTGATTACTCCCAAATGCTTCCTATCTAATCAAGAATGGGATGGACTGGGCCTAAAATTTTTAATCAGCCTCTTTTCATAGCCCTGTAATTCCTGGAATATAATTAATTGCTGATTAGTTACATTGATATTTTAAATCTATTGAGAGCTCAACCTTTAGTAAATAAAGGTTTTTTAACTTTGAATCTTGTGTTTCATGTGATGTTTTTGACTGGAAGCCACATGAGAATTATATCACATTAATCACAAGTTAGAAATAAAGCTACAGTTCATTAGCAGATGAGGTGATAATTATATAGTTTATGCATCATTTAAAGACTCCTATGGAGAGAAGAGTGCTAAATGCCATGAAAAAAATGACATTTCAGAGAAGTTTTGGTAAGCTCTATACCAGGGGTCCTCAAACTTTTTAAATAGGGGGCGAGTTCACTGTCCCTCAGACCTTTGGAGGGCTGGACTGTGGGCCCCAGGACGAGTCGGCTGCTAAGCAGGACAGGCAGTGGTGGCAAAAACACCCAGTGGACCAGATAAATGTCCTAGGTGGGCTGCATGTGGCCCGTGGGCTGCAGTTTGAGGACGCCTACTCTATACAGTTCATAGGAGAAGGCTTATTCTTTTAAGTTTCTCATATTTTTCTTATCCTCTACTTTGCAGGCCCAATCTAGCTTTCTCTAAAAAGACACCCCATAATCTGCCATGTTATACTAGTGCTATAAAGCTAGCACCTTAAAATTTCATTAAAAATGCAAAATTTGAACCTTTAGCAGCCAATTTTATTTATAAATTATTTCAATAGGATGGATAAAATTGGGCCACTGTATGTTACATGTCATTTCTCTGTGTATCTGAAAACAGAACTATGTCAAAAGATACATTAGGCATATGTATAGTTCTTTAAAGCCCAGATTCCTTTCTGACCTAAGATATAGCATTAGAGGAAAATGACTTAGAGGTGAGTAAATCACCAGTTACTACACTGTATTTTGAAAAGCTGTATAGCTGCAGTGAAAGCTGCTAAAAGGAAAATGACTCCTGCTGTTGTTTAGAAGATGGGCTTCAGAAACCCACTGGGATAGGCTAGTTCCTCTCACTTCTCCCATTCCAGTTATAAACTCATTACATTAGGGAATGCAGCATTAAGTTATTGGAGGACTTCGACTTCTCAGAGCATTCGATGACGTAGAAACTAATATAAAGGACAAGGAAGAATAACCCTTTCCTAAATTAGATCTTTAAAAAATAATGAATTTCCACAAGAACTGAAAACAGGTAGGCAAACAAGTACATGTACATGCATGTTCATAGTAGCATTATTCTAAACAGCCAAAAGGTGGAAAGAGCCCAACTGTCCATCTGTCCATTCATCAACAATAAGCAAGTTGTGGTATATCCATGCAATGGGAGATTATTCAGCAATAAGTAGGAATGAAATACTGATAGATGTACAGGGTGGATCAATCTCAGACATGGTATGTGGAGTGAAGGAAGCTAGACACACAGTGTCTCACAACATGTTCTACTTATATGAAATGTCCAGAATAGATAAATCCAGACAGATAGGTGGTTGGTAGGGCCTGGGGGGAGAGGGAAATGGAGAGGAACTGTTTATAGGGTAAGGGGTTTCACATAGGAATGAAGGTAGTGTTGAGGAACTGAATAGAATTGGGGGTTGTACAACACCGAATGTATTAAATGCCACTGAATTGTTTACTTTAAAATGGGTAAAAAGCCAAGTGCAGTGGCTCACTCCTGTAATAATAGTACTGTGGCAGGCTGAAGTAGGTGGATGGCTTGAGCTCAGGAGTGTAAGATCAGCCTAAGCAAGGTGTGACTCATTTCTATGAAAAACAGAAAAAACAAGCCAGGTGTGGTGGGGGCACCAGCTACCTGGAAGGCTGAGGCAAAAGGATTGCTTAAACTCAGGAATCTGAGGTTGCTGTGAGCTATGATGATGGCATAGCCCTCTACCCAGGGCAACAGAGTGAAACTCTGTCTCAAACAATAAATAAAATAAACTCTCTGGAGGTGCCTGTAGCTCAGTGGGTAGGGCGCTGGCCACATACACCGAGGCTGGCAGTTTTGAACCTGGCCTAGGCCTGCTAAAACAACAATGACAACTGCAACAAAAAAA
>NW_003852417.1:18791215-18807754 GCF_000181295.1 Otolemur garnettii
AAAAAAAAAAAAAAAAAGCATCCTAAATAGCTACATTGAGTTTTTAATTTTTATGACAGAAAATTGCAAACATATAAAAGTAGAGAAAGTAGTATATTGACTTCCCTTCTCCCCATTTACTCATTACCCAGATTCAATAATTACCATTTCACAGCTGCTTTTGTTTCAATCTATACCATTGCTGACTTCTCCAAGAACGGAGGACTTTTACTATAATGTTATTGCCTAATACTAGCATGTATTAAATGAGGCAAAATTGGTAAAAGGTTTGATCTAGTGTACGAAATTCATATCAGTAAAGGTGTAAGATGTGAAGAAATAAAATCTTTAAAGGATGGAAGGAAATGGCTGACTTTAAAGTGGAAGAGGAGCTCTGAGCCTTAGAGGCAAGTGAAGAAGATGGGCTCCAGTGGCATTGGCTGGGTGGCCACAAAGAAGGGGGCCAAAGACCAAAGGAAGCAGATGGAAAGAGGATACGGGTGATCAGAACCGTTAATTAGCTTTAGACAGGAATGAAAGGCCAACTGATCAAGTTCTCAGACCTACACTGCTTTAGCAGGTTAGAGATTTATATTAATTTCCCACATAGACTGTGATCTATCTGAAACTGCTATCTGACTATATTAGAGTAACTGAACAATGCCAGTTTCTACAGGTCACTATCAGCTTGTTAGCAATGGGATAACATATAACTGATGCCAAAAACACGTGACTGTTTCAATAAAGACTAAACTTAACCCGAGAACCTCCTTTATGTAGTTCTCAAGGTGTCAATAAATTGAGCTGAAATACTCCATTCCCTAGCAGTGCCCTGTCAAATATGGTTGAGATTCAAAAGACACTCATCAATAATTTGAAAACATCCCACTCCTCCCCTTTTAAATTCTATTTTTACCTTGGATTCTAAATGCATTTATAGTACTGATGAAAAAAATACATGTGGAAGGTTCACTTCTGAAAAAGGTACTCAATCAAGAGAAAAATGGTTTTAATGTAATGTTATTATCCTGTCATTTAATTTAGCAATGACAGTGATGATGAGATTTTGATTTGCATCAGAAATCTTAAACATTTTAGGATTCTGTTATGAACAGGCAATGATGAGTAATCTGTGTGATTGGGTAACTATATGAATTCTTGGCTTACTGAGGCTGCTACAAACAACACTCAAAACAACCTTAAAAAGAAAAAATATCCAATGAAGCTAAAAACAGCCCAAATAACTTAATTAGTAAGACTGTCACTAAGGAAACTTATAACTTCCAATATATCTATACTTAGATCTGGGTCACAATTTGCTGCCTTGAATCAAGTGTATTTTTTATTAATGACTGAGGGAAATCATAAAAAAATCTATCAGAAGGTTATTGGGATGTATATGTATGTGGAGGAGGGTGGAAATCAAGGGGACAGTATGTACGTGATGTGGGAGCAGATGGCTGAGATTTAAACACATTTCTCACAACTTATATTAACACAAGCACTTATTAAGCCAGTGATCATTGAAATTCTTCACTCCTTCAGTATTTTACTATTTTGTTTTCTCTTCCTTCTGTTATTTTTCCCCTCCTCTTGGCTCTTTCTTTCCTCAGTTGTAGACTTGCCCTGCATGAGGACAGGGAGCGAGTCTGTTATGTTCTCCATTTCATGCAAAGTGCCTGCCACTTAGCTTGAGGTTCACAGATAATTGTTGACTGATGGGATCTTTGTGTTTCTGCCTCTTTTCTATGTCAAAGAGATAGGTAGGGATGGTGGGTTGTGTGACGATAACAACTCCATGTTTTACCAGATTTTGTCCATTGCACTCCTAATATTAGCAACACTCCTCTTCCACAAGCAAGAACTGTAACTGTAAGTCATATGGTCATTCTTTTATTCATATGCTAATCCAATAAATGTTAACCCAGGGGTTTCTGATGTACTTTCTATAGGGCATAATCAACTTGCTGCCAGTGACATAAACTAAAGCTAACTCTGATGCAAAAAAATAAAACATGTTGCAGGATAGGAGATTAGTATGGTTTGATGAGTGTCTTTTGTTCCCATATGCTAGTATACATGTGGAAAGTGAAATGTTAAATGGTATGCATGGAGAAGGGTGCGGAGTAAATGTTTGTTTTACTGTATATGTATACGGACATAAGTATATGCAACAAAAATATCGAAGTGTATTATGGAGTACCAATTATCACTACTTCAGATTCATTTCGCTTCCACGTCTCATTTTCTAGCCACCAGTTCTTCATGGGCACCCGCTGGATTCTTTTTTTTTTTTTTATTAAATCATAACAGTGTACATTAATACTATCATGGGGTACAGTGTACTGTTTCTGTATACAATTTGAAGTACTTTCATCCAACTGGTTAACACTGCCTTCATGTCTTTTTCTTAGTTATTGTGTTAAGACATTTATATTTTGCATTTAGAGATTCTTAACAGGTACAGCCTAAAGGAGTACCAATGCCACTCTTCCCACCCCGTGGTTTTTTGTTTCTTTTTTTTTGAGACAGAGTCTTACATTTTCGCCCTCATTAGAGAGCTGTGACATCATAGCTCACAGCAACCTTAAACTCTTGGGCTCAAGTGATCTTCTTGCCTCAGCCTCCAGAGCAGCTGGTACTACAGGCGCCTGCCCAAAGCCCGGTTAGTTGTTTTTTTTTTTTTTTTTTTTGAGGCAGTGTCTTGCTCTTGCTTCAGCTGGTATCGAACCTGTGAGCTCAGCCAGTCCACCTGCCTTGGCCTCTTAGAGTACTAGGATTATAAGGCCTCTTTGCTATGTTTCTTTGGGCTGTCCTGAAGGACTGAGCAGCCACTTGGCTGCTCTAGTGGCCAACTTGAAAACGTTACATATCTTTGCATAGGCTCTTCCTTCTTCCCTGTCCCTTGCTCTTGCTTCCTGAATTAATAGTGCTGAATACAGTGTAGTGCTTAATAGAATATTAAGCCTTTGTCTTGTATTCTGCTTTCTGTTAAGCCTAGACTGAGATAACTTATTGATTATTTTTTTAAAGCAAATGAACTGAAGATGGAGTATGGTGTGGTGAGAGAAAGTAGAAAGTTACAAACAGTAAATCCTAATTTACTTTTAATTAGACCTTCCTTTATTTTTTCCTGATTTAAGTCATGAAATTATGTTCAGGTTCAAGGAAGAATCTGCATAGAGCACTATCCCCTGGATGAAAGCAATGCTCTGATTCCCCCTAATTCAAGCATGAGGTTTAGCAGCATGCCAAAGACAGACAAATTAAAGTGTTCAAAGGAAAAAAAATCAGGAAGCAATACTTGTAAATATGCACTGTTGCTACCATTTCAAAGTTAAAATAGTGTAAATTTTTAAATAAGGGGGAAAACCCAAACAGAAATCTATGCATAAGAAGTATATTTGAGTTTAAAACAAATCATAGCTTTAAAAATATCACATTTTAAAGTTGGACAGAAGGGGAACAGTGATAAGTATTCATAGATGGCCCAGTCTTCCCTGCCATGGAAGGCCACATGGTGAGAGCCTGGGAGTGCCAGGCAGGAGGTCTGAGCAACTTACTGATGGTATTATCTTTGACAGCTTTCCCCTCTTTGAACTAGCTTCTTCTCTTGCAAAACAGGTTTAATAATACTTGTCAACTCCTTAAATGCCTGGGTTTTGTGCTCAGAGTTAATTCACTGACAGGTGTTACCAGAACAACTTATCAATTGCTTTTAACTTCTTGACAATGATGTGGTTTTTACAGATCCTCAGAGATTATTCAAACCAAAGGAAAGAATGACCTGGTGATATGGGGATGAGCAGTCTTTTGGCCAAAGAGGTCATAGTAGTACTGGCTTCAGCCAAAGTCAAGGAAAATGGTACTTTTTGGTTTTTGCATCATTCCTTCTGACTGCAAGCTTCTAACAACAGAAGACTATAACAGGAGATTGTACTATTAGTTATTACTCAATTAAAATTCAGTTACACTAATTTATTATTCTTACTGCCTGTATTCTTCAACCATATCTGCTCTTCTCAGCATTTGTGTATGTCACATTTAAAAGGTTGAGAGTAATTTTAAAATCAAGTTAGTGACATCTATTTCTACCTCTGTAAAAACCTCCCACTTAAAAATTCGTTCTATGGTCCCTAGCCCTGAATTTGCAGACATATGATTTATTTAAAGCAATGGAACATGAATGATGCTTTTAACAGTTCTTAGCTGATTTTGATTTATAACCCATATATTTTCCTAGCTAAAAAGTCTGCGGCTAAAATGTCATCTTGTTTGAAAATGCAGCTACTTTTGAATTTATAGAGTAAACAATACTCTAGCCAGAAGTGGCTAGCCTTTCAGCGTGATAGATCCTTGACCTCAACTTATTTAAAATTTACCTACGTATGAAAAAGTGTACTAGGCAATGGGAGAGACAATAAAGGAGACCTTACGATCTTCTCCCCATTAAGGTCTTACCAGGATTACTTCTATCACATCTTGTTTATATGTCACCTCCTCAGAGAAGACTTCCCAGGCTTCCTGACAGGAGATATCTCCTTTCTTTCTTTTTTTTGAGACAGAGCCTCAAGCTATCGCCCTGGGTAAAGTGCTGTGGCATCACAGCTCATAGCAACCTCCAACTCTTGGGCTTAAGCGATTCCCTTGCCTTAGCCTTCCAAGTAGCTGGGACTACAGACACCCGCCACAACACCCGTTTATTTTTTGGTTGGGGTGGATTTGAGTCCGCCAGCTCTGGTGTATGTGGCTGGTGCCTTTGCTGCTTGAGCTATAGTTGCCAAGCCAGATATCTCCTTTCTGATCTAATTTTTAAGTATTCACTCATTCATTCTGATAAGAAACATTAGGTTTCTGGATCAGAAACAGCACCTGAATACTTATAATCATTTTAATTAAATCTCTTTTTCTCTCTCTTTTTTTTTTTTTTTTAGTTTTTGGCCGGAGCTGGGTTTGAACCCGCCACCTCGGGCATATGGGACCAGCGCTCTACCCTTTTGAGCCACAGGCGCTGCCCCGTATAGTCGTTTTAGTTCTCCATGTTTTAATCCTGCATGGGATGACATGATGACCGGAACCCCCAAGTAATGAATTTTGGTGTTTATATAAGATAGAGGACACAACTGCTGCTCTTCCTTCTGGGTTCAGAAGAAAGAGAAGCGGCTCCCCTTACCATCTTTGCTTTGTAAACAAATCCTCTCAAAGAGAAAAGGCAAAAAGAATAAGGTCTTTAGGTTTACAATCTTTGAAATGAAAACAAATTATCCTGGGAGAGAAGTCTCAAAATCTCTCTACAGGTCTTTTACTTCTGCGGCTTGTTTGCTATTTGAACATTCTTAACCGGTAAGCCAGCAACCTATGCTCAGAAGGTGCTGATCATGCAGAAACATGAAGACATTCGTGAAGCAACGCTGCCTGGAAGTTTTCTTCACAGCACTATCACTACCTGACATCTAATACATCTTTCCTCTTTTCCTCCCTTTTTTGGATTAAGTGTATTCCACTTTACCTTCCTTATTTAAATTCTTTCCTCCCTATTTTTTAAGAATGAATGATCTAGAGTTTACATATGCATTTTTAACTTTTTTTTTTTAGCAGGCCTGGGCTGGTTTCCAACCTGCCAGTCCCGGTGCATGGGGCCGGTGCTCTAACCATTAAGCGATGGGTACACAGCCAATTCTTTTCTTTTTTCTTTTAAATTAATATGAGGGTACAAATTTTTAGGTTACCCTATTCTCACCTCCAGAGTAAAGTTCCAGTTGTAAAATGAGCACATTAGGTGAGATCCCACCACATTCCCTCCCTCCTTCTGCCATATGTCCTCACCCTTCCCCATTCTCCTCCCATCTCCCCCTTCCCCCTGGATTTTTAACTTATTACAGTTTATTTTCAAACATTACTATATACTGCCTTTTTTTTTTTCTTTTTTGAGACAGAGCCTTAAGCTGTCACCCTGGGTAGAGTGCTGTGGCACCACAGCTCACAGCAACCTCCAACTCCTGGACTCAAGTGATTCTCTTGCCTGGGAGCTGATCAGCTTTCCCTGATTAGCTCCTTCTTGTCCAACACACCTGCCAGGTCAGGTGTATGTGGCTGGCGCCTTAGCCACTTGAGCCACAGGCACTGAGCCAGTTAAGCAATTCTCTTGTCTCAGTCTCTCAAGTAGCTGGCACTACATGTGCCTGCCACAACGCCTGTCTATTTTTAGAGATGAGGTCTCGCTCAAGCTCAGGCTGGTCTCCAACCTGTGAGCTCAGGCAATCCACCCACCTCAACCTCCCAAAGTGCTGGGATTACTATATACCACTTTATTTTTTTGAGATGGAGTCTCACTATGTTGCCCTCAATAGAGTGCTGTGGTGTCATAGTTCACAGCAACCTCCAACTCTTGGGCTTAAGTGATTCTCTTGCCTCAGCCTCCTTAGTAGCTGGGACTATAGGTGCCTGTCACAACGCTCACCCAGCTATTTTTTGGTTGTAGCTATCATTGTTGTTTGGCAGGCTTGGGCTGGATTTGAACCCACCAGCTGGTATTACATAGCTGGCACCTTAACCTCTTGAGCTACAGGCACCAAGCCCTGTATACCACTTTAAATAAAAATATAATTTTTAAAAAAATAGTACATATTCTTCCACTGCTCCCTTTCTGACCTTTGTGCTAATATTGTCATATACATATGTTGATCCACCCAACTGTATACAGGAACTGTAACTGGTCAACATACGGAGGTGGTCAACATAAGGAACTAGGCCTACTGTACTCATATGTACGTGTGGTGCACGTCTGAGCTATGAAAATTAGGTCAACTTGAGGAAGTGGTCAATGTAGGGAGGTAGTCAACTATGAAGGTTCTACTGTATTTACACTTCTACATGATACTTCTATAACCAAGAGGAAAAATAGCCAAAATAGACTATATCTTTCTATGTCTAGTGATCTTTAATTGGATGCTGAGTATTGCAGTGTTACACAGTTAAATGTCTTAATTTTGTTGTGTTTTTAAAGGGGTTTTGAAGTTTGTTTTCCCAGGCAATTAAAGTAATGTGGCTTAGCTTGATCCCTTTTAAGGATTGTTCTTGAGATTTGCTAGGGTGGGTACAGAGTAGGCTTTACTGTAGGGCAAGTTTATCTCTCCTACTAAGTTATGGTCCTTCTGGGATGTACAGATGCTCCAGAACAGCGGTTCTCGACCTGTGGGTCGCAATCCCTTTGGATTGTATTAAAGGTTTGTGGCATTAGAAGGTTGAGATCCACTGCTTCAGAGGATCAACAGTGTCTCTGTTAAATAGAACTCAACACCTCCCATTCCTATGTAATTTCTGGGAAATGCTCTGCTTATAGGTCTCTAGTAGTCACTTTGTGGAGTTTCTCTTAATGTGTGGTCATTTAGTACTTAGCAATAGACTCCAGGGGATTCCGCTGTAGATTTCTGGAGCTTTCCCTGATTAGCTCCTTCTCGTCTAACACACTTTCCCACAAATTCTAGCCTCCTTAGCCTCCCTAAGGTATGAACTCAGTTCATTGATTATTACTTTCTTTGAGTTCCTCCTTTCTGTGCCAGGGTCAGGAATGTGCTTCATTTCCTTTCTCTTCTGGATAACACTCCTGTGTTCCCTGTTTTCTAATATTTGAAATGGCTCTTTCATATAAATATGAAAATTGTCCCATTTTCTAGTTGTTACTGTGGGAAGGTAAGTCTAGTACTAGTTACTGCAATGAGGTCAGAAATAAGTATTTTTGAATGAATGTTCTATACTTTAAAAGAAACTTACATAGAAAGTTGAGATGACAGAAGTCTAGCTACCTTAATAATACAATGGGGTGAGAACAGGGCAAAAGTGCTGTGCATGACTATAGCCCAAGGGGAAAAATAAACCAGTTGTTAAATTTCTAAACTGGAACAGTGATTACATGATAAGAGTCCCTGTAATCATAGCCCAGGGATATGGTCAGATTAATGGCAACAAAAGGGGTACAATCTTTTTATTCTTACAGCGTGGCATGGAGGACTGACTATACAAGGTGCTGGGAGAGGAATATGGCTCAAAATATTGAAAATATCTAAAATACTATCTAATATCAACAAATATTTTTAGATAACATATATATGAATTGTGTGTATATGTATATATACACAAGTCAGAACTGTCATATGAGGTCTGACAATTAAGTTCATGACCTTGCCACTATGTGCTTACATTGGCAACGCTGAAACTACAACTCAGCCAGGTTTCATAACCTTGGTATATCAGGATCTCACAGTTGTGTTTGTGTCGCTGTCTGGCAGTGTCTTACTAAGTGATGTTTATTGTTGTAGTATGTTTTTGTGTGTTGTATGATGACTGCTCTGATGGTTATCGAGAAAAAGAATTCCAAATTGCTTTGAAGGGTTGACTAGGCGCTAGAGTCAGTGCATAGCTTCCCAAGGGGAGTACTTTGAATGTGACCGTAGTGATATTCAGCAGTAAGGTATGTAGCACTTTTTCTAGGATGAGTTTGCAAACCTAATTGTTAGACCTTGTTTACACTCACACACACATATATCTACTTCAATAAAAGCAGCTGGGATTAGCCCTGGAGAAATAATAGAGCTTGGATAGGAGGAGGTAAGGAATGAGCTGATTTTGGCATTAGAAGCTGTAAGAGGAGAGGCCTGGCAAAAAGTGTGTACGGGGTATTAGAACGTGGGGACTGGACAACTATAAGATAGCAGTATGTGTAAGGGAGTTGGAAAGTGGGAAAATCAGAATGCAGAAAAGAGCAGAAAGTGAGGCAAAAGCATTTGCCAAACTTCCTGATAAATAACTTTTAAATTTTTTGAAGACAATAAATATTTCTAAAACAATATAAATGACAGCAACAAATAGCTATAAAACCAGCATTTTATTTTCTATTTTGCCAATTAATTATAGTAAAATTTTAATTCCAAATGACTTTTGTCACCACATTATAATTATCTGGGCTACATCTTCCTGCCAGCTGCTGGTATAATTTGAAAAAATAAAAACAGATTTTAATTTTATCCTAAGCAAAATTATAATTAGAAGGATAAATCAGCATAAGAAAAAAGAATGTATTCTAGAATCAGTTATTAAATTTTAACTTACCTACTATTTTGTGTTTTGGTGACCATGTTCCTTTCATATTCCTATCATGAATAATCAAAAACGGATTAAAATTGAACTTAATAATACATATTGGAGATGGTTAGGGGAAGCATTATCATTTCTGTTTTAGGGAGAAAGTGAGAATTCCAAAAAGTATTGGCTTATCAATAATCACATAGATGTTAGGGGGTTAAGAATGAATTAACTTCAGGTCTTCCGACTCCATTGCTATTACTCTTTTAACCACACTATGCTTCTTTCTTTGACAATCAGCATTCTTTGAATTTTGGCTGTAATACTAGATATTAAGGGGATAAGGCAAACAAATATTTAAGAATCATTTATAGAAGAACATAAAAAACAAATTGTATACTAAAAAAGATCCATAGTTAGTTCATCCATTTCCAGTACTACTTTTTACTACAGCATTAAGTGATGTTATAGGGAAAAGATGGGTGGCGTCTCCCATAGGCTCATAATAGTGCTCATTCTTAAAATCATATTTGGGTAAGATTTCAAATATCTTTGCATATTCTGTTTTCTGAGAGCTGTTTTGCTTGCTTCTCCACTGAGCTAATCAATTCACATCCTTTAAAATCAGATGATCACCTCCTCTGGAAGCCCTAAAGTAACAAGTCCAACAGGGTTAGTTTCCTTGCCTCTGATCTCTGGTAATGTTTCTCTCATGGCACGTACACACTCCCTTTGTATGTAACACTATGGCCTGAAGTTGTGTGCATATATAGCATGTACCCAATAGACATTTAATGAAATAACTAATACATTATTAGTGAGAGAACCATTTCTCCAGGGCTAATCATATGAGAAATAACTCCGTTAAGCATTTTATGATCATCAATTCACTTAATCATTACATAATCCCATGAGAAAGTTATTATTTTTATCCTATTTCATAGATAAGGAGAAATGAGGATCAGAGAGATTAAAAAACATACTCATGTTCACCCAGTAGAAAATGGCAGAGCCAGGATTTAAAGCAAGATTGATCTGACTCCAAAACTCATGCGATACCATCCACAGAGGTACGTAAAGCCCCTTGGACCTATTTACATTTCAGGTATTTATGATTTCTTATGTAATTTCTAGTAGTTGCTTCAGCAAACTGAACCAAGATGCTGAGATGGAAAGGCCAATAATGGCTATCCTTTCCTATAGTTCCAAAGGAAATTAGGTTAATAGGTTGAATATTCTCAAATTTAGCTTTTTCTTCTTAAACCCCTTAGTGTACTACCTACTCTTTAGGTAAACTACATCTTAGTAGAAGAGTGCATACAATTTCATGTGAAATATGAATATGGTTAACCTAAGGTTAATATTCTATGATATTCCAAAAAAGGCATCATGACTTACAAGTGCTCTACAGCCTTAATAAATTTGAAAAAGTGTTCTAATAAGCAGGTTTTTCTTAAATAACATATTTGAAATGAATCCAAATAAAACAGAACTCACAATAAATGTGAAGGGATTACATTCTCCAGTGAAAAGACAAAAAATATCAATTATAAAAAATTAATGAAATAATCAACAAGATGCCTAAACTCCAGGTATGTGCTGTTTATAAGTGGCACCCCAAGAATTAAAATAAAAAAGACATAGACAAGCAAATACTAACTAATAAAAACCTGGATAGCTTTATCAATATCGGCTAAAAAGAAAAAAACTTGAAGTAAATAAAGGTAAAAGATGGTCATTACCTTTAACCAAGAGGTTAAATTCAGCAGGACAAATCTACCATCAGGTCATTGTAAAACAATTCCCTGAGTAACCAACAGATCAAGCAGATAGAGAGCCAGCCTAGCGTAAAGAATATATATAAAACACTACAGCTTAACGCCCATCAAATAAGAGAGATGGCGAGAAGGCAGTTTGTGGTGGAAGTTGAAGCTGAAGTTGAGTAGACCACAGTGGTATAGAGGAGGCCAATAAGGGCAAAAGCCTGGCAGGATGGGGAGGGAGCAGGTACTGTACTTTCAGAGAAAGCCTCAGATACAGGGAAGAGTGGGTATGGAGTGATTTTTATTGGCGTAAAAATTCAAGAACTATTGATTCGCTAGGGAGCTTTCCTTAATTCCTGCTCTTCATCATGAGACAGGCTGTTAAGGGAATTCTGGGCCACCTTGCAAAAAAGTACCCATTACTTGAGATAACTTAAATGAGTCTTTGCTCATTAAAAAGAGCTAACCTGGCTCAGCACCTGTAGCTTAAGAGGCTAAGGCGCCAGACACATACACCAGAGGCGGCAAGTTAGAATCTAGCCTGGCCTGCCAAACAACAATGACAACTACAACCAAAAAATAGATGGGCATTGTGGTGGGTGCCTATGGTCCCAGCTACTTGGGAGGCCGAGGCAAGAGAATTGCTTGAGCTCAGGAGTTGGAGATTGCTGTGATGCCACAGCACTCTACCCAGGGTGACAGCTTGAGGCTCTGTCTCAAAAAAAGAGCTAGCCAGTTAAACAAGGCACAGTTTCTTGGTTGCAGTTTTCAGTAGGGTTAAAGTTCTGCTCCAGCCAAGGTCCACAACACAGACATTCTTTAGGGTTTCTATTCTTGGGCAACCATGGCATGCAAACATTCTCTTATTCACTCTACAAATGCTCGCTGAGTACTACTTTGAGCAAGGTAGTACTGTGATATTTTGAAATGGCTTAAAATAACAAATGCTTAATCCTGATAAATATGGAATACTAATTTTCTAATTATCATAACCATTGTAGATAATATACTATTTTCTTTACAGTCTTGACATAAACCCGGAGAAGTGCTTATGATTTTAATCAAGACAGCCTAAAGGACTATAAAATTGAGTTTCTAAAAGATTTTTGGTAGACTATTTGGTTGAAAATTAGGTAACTGAAAATTTAGATCTGTATTTCTTATTTGAAAATACAGACTTCTAATTCAGAAAAAAACCCCAACATTATTTCTATTATAGTATATAGACTATAACTTTTTACATCACTGATAAAAAACAAGATGTGAAATATAATTTGTAAAGCACACTTAAAACCGTTGCACAAATTACTTTGTGCAATACTACAGAACTGTATTTGAAGATATTTTTGAACCCCCAGTGGGGGTGGTAAGGAGGAAGCCTAATATCGGATGTATTTGGGGAACAAACCAAACCAAGACACCCCAAAACAAAACTTTTAAGTTTTATTTAGAAAAAAGCCAACCACACAGACACCAAGTTAGTTTATAACAGCTTTCTGCAGATATACAAGAAACACCCCAAGTTAGGCTAGTAAAGTAAAAATTGTGAAGAAAGTAAAGCAATGTGGATGGAAATATTTTAAATGTTCATATGAAGATTTTAAGATCTGCAATAGTATCTTTGATCAGCTATCATAAGAGAAACTTAATACAATTCAAAAAATGATATCCTTGCAGATCATATAATAGGTAATTCATTGCTATGTATAAAAGAAAGTACCAAAAAATGAGTAAAAAGTATATTCAATGAGGCAAATTTTGATTTAGTATAACTATGGAAGACATACATTAGGATCATCTGAGGTTCTTTTTGGGATACTCAGTTCATTGTCAGCACACATTAATTATGCTCACTGTGTTCCAAACTCTGCGCCAGATTCTGGGGATGTCCAGACACTGTCCTCATTGAGCTTTCAGTATAGTATTAACACAGTACAATCACTGTCAACATGTCCCAAGCAGTACTCATATAATTGAAGAGTTGCTATCCATTGGACAATATCATACGACATAATTTGTAAATAGTGAAGACTTCCTATTAACACAGCTGAGAGACGGTATAACCAGGTATGTGGCCGGCATCCTACCCCCGGAGTTATGGGTACCGAGCCCTTATAGGGGAATTTAAACACAAAAATTGGTGATGCCTGGGCCCTATCCCCAGAGAGTTTGATTTAACTGATTCTAAATCGAAACCATTTTGTTCCCTTCACTTCTACCTTAAAACACTCCTTTCACTGTTAGAGTATTATTTTCTTTGCTGCAGAACTTTATTTATTTGAAATATTTTCATCAAACTGGTTAACATAACCTTCATGTCATTTTCTCAGTTACTGTGTTAAGACATTTACATTCTACCTTTAGAAAAATTCATATAAAATCACACTACAACAAAGATATTTGTACCAGGATGTTTATTGCAGCCCAATTCATAATTGCTAGGTCATGGAAGAAGCCCAAGTGCCCATCGACACACAAATGGATCACGCCTAATTTTTGTATTTTTTAACAGAGGTGGGGTCTTGCTGTGTTGCTCAGGCTTGTCTCAAATTCCTGGCCTCAAGAGATCCTCCCACCTTAGGATCCTAAAGTGCTAGAATTACAAATGGTAGTCACTATGCTTGGCCAGAACTCTTTAAAAACCCATCTCTTAATATGGGGAAAGGGGAGAAGGAGGGAAGGGGAAGGAGGAGGATGAGTGGAGGGAGGGTGATTGGTGGGATCACGCCTATGGTTCATCTTATAACGGTACAAGTGAATCTTTCTAAATGTAGAATATAAATGTCTTAACACAATAACTAAGAAAATGACATGAAGGCTATGTTAACCAGTTTGATGAAAATATTTCAAATTGTATATAAAAACAGCACACTGTACCCCATGATAGTATTAATGTACACAGCTATGATCCAATAAAAAAAAAACAAACAACCATCTCTTCACAATTCTTTTTTCTCATAATGCTGTCATTTTAAAACTTACAGAAAAAAGGACAAAGGACTCATGAACAATTCACAAAAGAAATACAAATAACTAATTAACATTTCAAAAAAATTCAACATCTCTTTAATCAAATATAACATTTATCACCTTCCAATTAACAATATATTGGTTAGGAACATAGGAAAGAGGTCTTTTCCTACACCAGGCATCCTCAAACTACGGCCTGAGGGCCACATGCGGCCAGCCTAGGACATTTATCCAGCCCGCTGCTGCCTGTCCTGCTTAGCAGATGACTCGTCCTGGGGCCCACAGTCCGGCCCTCCAACGGTCTGAGGTACAGTGAACTGGCCCCCCGTTTAAAAAGTTTGAGGATCCTTGTCCTACACTGTCAGTAGTGTATAAACAATTTCATACAATTTTGAACAATTTTTATGAAGGCAACTGTATTTCTGAACAATTTTTATGATGCCAAATAAAAGTTAAAAAATGTTATTTCCTTTCACCTAGAAATTCCATCTCTAGGAATTTACCTAAGGAAACAGACATGAGCATAAAAGATGAAGTGTTCTACGAAGTTCATCACGGCCAACAGAAACAACTTAAAAATATATATTTAGGGTAATTAAGCAATAAATTTTGGTATCTCCAAGTCACAGATTATTAAATAGTTATAACAGTGCTGCTGCTGAGATTGGGGGTAGGTGAGACGGTACGAGGTTTACTGAGTTCTTTCCCTGCACAGACCTCCTCCGCTGGCACACACACACACTTAGACATGTCACATATGCATGCACATTTGCATAAGAGGACATAAAAGAGGGATACAAACAGGAGCTAAAAATAAGACAAAACAAAAACCTCATAGAATAAACTGATGTAGGAAAAGAAGCTTAAATGGGTAAGAAGAAGGATAGGCTCTTTAAAAATAAAATACAAGGGCCGGGCATGGTGGCTCACGCCTGTAATCCTAGCACCCTGGGAGGTTGGTAGATTGCCCGAGCTCAAGGTTTGAGACCAGCTGGAGCAAGAGCCAGAGTAAGACCTTGTCTCTAAAAAATAGCCAAGCATTGTGACGGGTGCCTGTAGTCCCAGCTACTTGGGAGGCTGAGGCACGAGAATTGCTTGAGCCCAAGAGTTTGAGGTTGCTGTGAGTTGTGATGCCATGGCACTCTACTGAGGGTGATAAAACAAAACTGTCCCCATTAAAAAAAAAAAAATATATATATATATATACACACACACACACACACATACGTATATATATGTACACACACATGCATACATATGCAAGAAACTAAAGGAAAAAATGGTACAGCTGCTATGAAAAACAATGCAGCAATTCCTCAAAAAATTAAACATAGAATTATAACATAATCTAGCAATTCCACTTCTGGGCATATATCTGAAAGAAGTGAAAACAGGTGTTCAAGCAGATAGTTGCATGTTCACATCAACAGCAGCATTATTCAGAATGGCCAAAAGGTAGAAGCAACCCAGTGTCCATTGATAAACAGAGAAATACAGTGTATACATATAATGGAATATTCAGCCTTTAAAAGAAGGACGCTTGGACACATGGTACAACAGGGATACACGTTGAAGACATTACGCTAAGTGAAATAGTCACAATGATGGGATTCCACTTACATGAGGTACTTAGACTTCTATTACACATAGGGTAGGCCATTTGTTCCACAGGCCACAGAGGCTCTGCGTCTTCTTTCCTCTATGCTTCAATTTAGATAGTCTCTATTGTGTTTCCAAGTTTGCTTTTCCTTTGTTGAGGACATAATGCTAAATTGAATAAGTCAGTCACAAAAGGACAAATGCCGCATGATTCCACTTACATGATATACTTCAAGTAGTCAGATTCATAGCGATAGAAAGTATAATGGTGGTTGCCGAGGGCTGGGAGAGAAGGGAATAGGGAGTTATTATTTAATGGGACACAATTTCAGTTTGAGAAGATGAAAAAAGTTCTGGAGATGGATGGTGGTGATGTTTGTACAACAATCTGAATCTACTTAATGTCACAGAGTTGCAAATTAAAAATGGTAACACGTATATTTTAATGATAATTTAAAAAAGGAGATCCATAAATCTCAAGGACATTAAGTTCTCTCCTACAGATAACTGCATTATTAGCTATTTTTTTCAAAGAAAGCAAACCTTACTAGCGCTTTATCTCTTGCGAATTACAGTATGTGTATGTCAAACTTCTGAATTGCTATTCAAAATTTCACAATAATGTTTTAGCATTTGAGGGTTGAGGGATATAAATTTTAATATTGGGTCTAAATTTAGGAATTTGTTGAAAGGAAAATTACTTAATTCTTTCTAGACTTGTTTCCTATATCTAAAATGAGCAGGATGAGATACAAAAATGAACTCAAGATTCTTTCCTACTCTAATGCTCTCTAGTCCCAAACTATTTAAGTTCCTCCCACAACACTTTTAATATATTAAAATATCTTTGTTATATGGTTGGTAAGTTTTGAATACTTTTTCTTTTTTTAATTAACAAGACTAATCAGACAATGCTGTTTTTTTAAGAGTACAGTATGGCTGTATGAAAGCTTCTGTTTTGTGTTTCGACATTCTACTTTGTTTATATCTTGTAATTTTCTTTTTTTGAGACAGAGTCTCACTATGTCACCCTTGGTAGCGTGCTCACAGCAACCTCAAACTCTTGGGCTCAGTGACTCTCTTGCCTCAGCCTCCCAAGTAGCTGGGACTATAGGCGCCCACCACAACACCTAGTATTTTTTTGTTG
>NW_003852417.1:18808324-18810087 GCF_000181295.1 Otolemur garnettii
ATTGTTGTTTGGCGGGTCCGGGCTGGGGATTCGAACCCACCACCTTAGGTGTACGTGGCTGGCGCCTTAGCTGGTTGAGCTATAGGCGCCGAGCCCTAAATATTTCTTTAAGTCTTTTCCTTTTCTTTATCTATATCACTACTGTCCTAGTTCAGGCCCTCATCAATTTTTTATGAGGACTATTGCTTTACCTTCCAAATGGGTCTTTCTGTCTCCAAGGAGAATGTCTTTGCTGCCTTCAAAACACTGGCTTTTTAAAAATCTGCCTTTGGCACCAAGTGAGCCATGTGAAATATAAATCTGTCATTCTTGTACTTTTAGCCCTTGAGTAGCTCCCACGGCCTACAGAATAAAACTCAAGCACCTGAGCATGGCTGATGAAGCCTTTCCTTGCCACCTTACACCTGATGCTCTATGGAGCAATGGTTGCTGTCCTTGGCATCCCCACCCCTGATATCCGTGACTTTACTCCTTTATGTTATCCTCACTGGTAGAATGTCCTCCTTCCCCTTTTTTGCTGGGTTAGTGCCTACTTATTTTTACTTAAAAAAGTTTTTTTTTAAGAGACAGATTCTCACTATGTTGCCCAAGTTGGCCTCTAATTCCTGGGCTCAAGCAATCCTTCTACCTTAGCCTCTCAAGCATCTGGGACTAAGGCAGGCACCAAGGCACCTTGGCTACTTGCTTAGTTTTTATGACTTGGCTCAGAATGTATTTCGTCCAGGAAGTTTTCCCTGTGTTCCCGCAGAATCTGTAGGTACTTGACCACATCATGCTCTTTTGTTTGCATTCGTCTGTGGAGTCCAAATTCCTCAAAAGCAGTGCTATGATTTGAATGTTTGTCCTCTCCCAAACTTATGTTAAAATTTAATTGCCAGTGTAAAAGTATTAAGAGATAAGACTTTTAAGAGGTGTTTAGGTCTCCGCCCTTATGAATGCATTAATGCCATTATTACAGGAGTGGGTTCATTATCCTGACAGTGAGTTCCTAATAAAAGGAAATATTTGGTCCCTTTCTCTCTCTCTGCCTCACTAGATGCCCTTTATCTTGGACCTCTCAGCCTCCCAACTAGTGAGCCAATACATTTCTGTTCACTATAAATTGCCCACTAAAGTATTCTGTTATAGTAGCACAAAATGGACCAAGAAAAGCAGTGACCAGGTTTTACTAATTGCAATATGCTTACTATTTAGCACACTTCCAGCACGTCAATATTATGAGCCAAGCTGGGCACAGTAGCTTACATCTGTAGTCATAGTTAGTAAGAAGTCTGAGGTGGGAGGATTCTTGAGCCCAGGAGGCCAGTCTGGCAACACAGTGAGACTTCTCTTTTTTTTTTGAGAGAGAGTCTCACTATGTCATACTTGGTAGAGTGCTGTAGCGTCATAGCTCACAGTAACCTCAAACTCTTGGGCTTAAGCAATTCTCTTGTCTCAGCCTCCCAACTAGCTGGGACTACAGGCACCCGTCACAACACCTGGTTATTTTTTGGTTGTAATCATCATTTGGCAGGTCAGGGTTGGTTTGAACCCGCCAGCTCCAGTGTATGTGGCTGGTGCCCTAGCTGCTGAGCTATAGGTGCCAAGCTGAGACTTCATCTATAAAAAAGATATCAGAGCAAAATTTATCACAAAGTCTATCTTACTTTGTTTTCCTTAAAGTAGAGACATGATGGGCCTAGGGAACAGAAGGCTGGCAAAGGAATAGACTGCTATATAATAGTACACAGTATTTGTTCTTTGTCATATACTGTAAATGATTT
>NW_003852417.1:18810144-18820047 GCF_000181295.1 Otolemur garnettii
ACAGCTCACAGCAACCTCCAACTCCTAGGCTTAGGCGATTCTCCTGCCTCAGCCTCCTGCCTTCTCCTGTAGCTGGGACTACAGGCACCTGCCACAACACCTGGCTATTTTTTGTTGTAATTTGGCCGGGGCTGGGTTTGAACCTGCCACCCTTGGTATATGGGGCCGGCGCCCTACTCACTGAGCCACCGGCACCGCCCTGATTTATTTTTTTAACATATATTTTCATTAAAGGTACATAGCAAATTTCCCATGAATGATTTCTTTTGCTATTAGGGGATACAGTTGAGAGAAACATATTTTTTAAAAAACGAATTTAAAAAGTGATTGGTAATTGATAAGCAACTTTCAAGAACAATTTAAGGAAAAGAAGGAAGGATAACGTTCTATTTCTCTAACACTGGGAAAACATCATACTTTTTGGATCAAAATTCCTTTGGCTTTTAGTTTCCTAAAAATGAGACTGTTAAAGAGATTTTTCTGTTCCAGATATGACAAGGCAAGAGGCTGGTGGTAGGACACAGGTTAGAGGGTTCTGCAAAATGTCAAACATATAACTTTCTAGGTACAATATACAAATTTGAGTTTTTTTTTTAAAGTAATCTATGCCCAGTGCTTCATCCATTTGGATCTAAAGGTTTCTAAATTTACTTATTCCACTATCCAATTAAAATCTTCTGAGATTAAGCAATCGTTTCCTCATTTGCCAGGATTAAATTTAGATGCTTGGGTGATTGTGATCCTTATTTCTCAAGCTATCACTTTTAATTGGCAGCATGTAAAAGGATAACATAGGGTTTTAGCTGACATTATAGTCTATTGTCATGGAAATATAAACATGGGTTTGTACAAGCTTGTCTCAAGGCAAGTTTTAGGGGTACAAAGAGACTGGAAATATGTGGAAAATGTACCCTGTAAATGTTGGGATGCTCTAAGAGCTAAGACCCTTCATGATCTTGTTCTGCCTCATAGCTTTAAATACCATATATATACACTGATGGTTCTCAAATTTATTATATTTAGGAGGGCCTCCCCCTGAACTCCAAACTCATAAATCTATTTCTTTGACCTCTTTCTTCAGTTGCATGTCTAATAGATTCCTCAACCCTTACGTGTCCACCTTGAGCTCCTAATATACCCCCTTGTCAACAACTTTCTCTGCTCATAATCTTCTGCATTTCAGCAAGGGTCAACTCCCTTCTCACTTGCAGAGGCCATAGAACTTGGGGTAATCTTCGACCTTTCTCCTCAGCAAATTCTGTCAGCTCTACCTCCAAAATATAATCCAAAAATGCTCATTTCAGACTATGTGCACCCCTTTCAAGCTACCACCATTTCTTGCCTGGATTACTGTGATTGACTCTGAACTTGTCTTTGGTTTTTGCATTTGCCTTCTTCCTTCATTCTACTGTCTTATAGCTCCCCAACAGATCCTATTACAATCCTATTATGTTATTCCTCTGCTCAAATCCTCTAGTTGTTTTTCATCATCTAAAGTATGACCCCATGTCCTCTAATCAACTCTTTTTTCTTCTTCAGCCATACTGGACTCCAAGTTGTTCCTTGAATAGCGTCTTTTCATACACTATTCCCTCTGCCTGCCCCCCAGGTTATGACTTCTTTCCTTTCCTTCTTCAGGCCTTTACATCACCTTCTCGGTGAGGCTTTCTGTGGCCAGAGATCTAAACTTACTACTTTCACCCCCTTTTTAAGCTTTATTTTTCTCCTTAGCTTTTATCTAACTCAGAATGTATTTCTTATTTCTAGTGACATTGTTTCTCCTACTAGGATATAAACTCAGTAAGACAGGGAAATGAAATATAGTTTTCATTGCTATATTCTTTGCACCTAGGGAAGTATACAGCACACAGTATAAACTCAGTAAATATTTGTTGAATTGAAAAAATCAGTGATACATGTCATAAAAATAAGGATTAATGAAAGCATAATTAACAAAGGTCTGTGAGCCTAATGCCTAGAAATGTTTTACTGTTATTGAGTTTTTGAGGAAATCTGTCTTTGGAGGAGCTTTGACCTTATTTCCCACAAGATCAGGCTTAATGTCCCATATTTGCAATGTATAACTTTAGAAATGAGTGTTCAAGAATGAACAGGATAATAATAAAAATAAAAGTGTTAAATGACGTCCATTGTTTGCCATGCTAGATGAGCTAATGATTTTTAAGCATTATTACTACATAGAGCTTACTATTCATAGCCAACTGAAATTAGAAATGAAAAAAAAAGTTGCTCATTGATTTAATTAGGAGTGTCTGGCACACAGTAATGTAATATATAAAGTAAGCTGGACTTAAAGGCCATCCAAAAGGGCTGAGTTATTGAAGCAGTTTTACTTCTAAAGTGATACTGAAGAATTAGGAGGGGGTATCCAGGCTGGTTACAGTTAAACACAGGAATAAAATAGGAAGAAAAATGAAAATACTATCTTTACACCTAAAAATTACAAATGCTTAGTTGTTGTTCCTTATCTTACAAAGTACACAAGGAAAAGTGCAGGCTACAAACTCTCAAACTAATGCTGAAAAGGGCAATAGATATTAGCCAGAGTTAGAGGAAGAATGATATAATGGAAAGATAAGGGTCGGAAGATCTGGGTTCAGTCTTCAGTATGTCACTAATTGGCTGTATGATTTGGGATGAGTCATTTAAACTCTCCTAGTTACCACATCTGTCAATGTGAGGATGGACTGATAGGCTTCAAAGATCTAGTAAGTATCATGAGATTTTTTTTTTTTTTTTTAAATCACTGTGTAGGAAAGATGTCCATATCCTAATCCTCAGAACTTGTGAATATGTTGCTACATGGTAAGGTGAAATTAAGGTTGCTAATAAACTACCATAAAATAAGATTATCCTGAATTATGTTATTGGGCTCAATGTAATCAGAAGGATTAGGCAAGGGAGGAAAAAGACTGAGAAGAATGAGAGAAAAACTTTACCAACCATGCTGGCTTTAAAGATGAAGGCTCCATAATGAGCCAAGGAACATGGGCAGCCCCTACAACAGTGACTTTTTTTTTTTTTTTTTTAAGACAGAGCCTCAAGCTGTCCCCCTGGGTAGAGTGCTGTGGCATTACAGCTCACAGCAACCTCCAACTCCTGGGCTCAAGCGAGTCTCCTGCCTCAGCCTCCCAAGCAGCTGGGCCCATAGGCACCCGCCACAATGCCTGGCTATTTTTTGGTTGCAGCCATCATTGTTGTTTTGACGGGCCTGGGCTGGATTCAATCCTGCCACCTTAGGTGTATGTGGCTGGCGCCTTAGCCACTTGAGCCACAGGCGTGGAGCCAAAAAGTGACTTTCAACTGGTGTGCAGCAAGAGGCTCTCAGGTGTGCCATGAAAATTTTAAAGATCATTAATTCAATCATTTTCAAAAGAAGTTCAAAGGACTGTGTGTTTTTTTACTCTTTTTTTAAATTAAGTGTGCTGTGGAAATTTAACTATAGGTACAAGTGTACTGTGAGATAAAAAATACTGAAAAACTGCTCTAGAAGCTGAAAAGGGAAAAAAGATTCTCTTCTAGAGCCTCTGGAAAGGGGGATAGCCCTGAGAACTTGATTTTAGCCCAGTAAGACTTGTGTCAAGACTTCTGACCTCTAGGGCTGTAGTAATAAATTTGTTTATTACATTAAGTTTGTTGTAATTTGTTACAGTAAGAGTAGGAAACTAATAGCTATGATATATACTATAATTGGCAAAGGTGCACTTAAGTTTATAACAGATGTCAGAGTTTAAGCAAAAATCCTACACTCTGGTGTTTTGTAAAAATCTTCAGAGCCATAAGTAATCAAGGACTGTGAAAGTTTGTAGAAAAGCTGTGGAATAACATTTTTAATAGCAATTCATGTGAAGAGTAGAAACGTGGATATTTATTTAATAAAGGAAAGATAATAGTAAGAGAAGTGAAATTATAAAGGTTATACACAATGAAGGAATTTCCTACTTCTCTGGGCCTCATTTTACTTACCAGAAGTGCTAGGATAAATGATCTCTACATTTCTTTAGCTCTGAAATAAGATTTAAAAATCTTGACATGCTAAAGTGGGTCTTTGACACCACTGCTCCGCCCTCTCCCACCCCACAGTTTGAAAAGTAATCATTCTGGAAAGTATTCTAGTTATCTTTAGTATCTGAAGAATAAGCTTCACAGAAAGCTTAGTTTGCTAACAAGGAAGTGGCTCCGAAATTTAACTGACACTTTCATTCAGGTAGAGTGCATGGGAAAATTGTTTAGCTTTCTTTGGCCACTTCACATATAAAAGCATGATAAACATTTAGCTAGATGAATTTCCCAAGGATGAATTATTTTAGATGAAAAGTTTATTGAAGGTTTATTCCTTTATGTAATTAAATATATATATATATATATTTTTTTTTTTTTTTTAGATAGAATTTCATTATGTCACCCTTGGTAGAGTGCTATGACATCACAGCTCACAGCAACCTCAAACTCTTGGGCTTAAGCGATTCTTTTGCCTAAGCCTCCCAAGTAGCTGGGGCTACAAGTGCCTGCCACAATGCCCAGCTATTTTTTGGTAGCAGTTGTCATTGTTGCCTAAATGGCCCAGGCTAGGTTCAAACCTCCCATCTTGGATGTATGTGGCTAGCACCGTAACCACTGTGCTACGGGCGCCAAGCCAAAACTTTATATTTTGATCAAAGTATTTCTAAAGTGAAACACATGCCCTATTTTTACATAAAATGTAATAAATACCATATTTCCTTTTCCTGAAAAGAGTCATCACCTATAAAATCTATTATACTGGTACGTAATATGATAATCTGCAAGATATGTCCTGTTTTTGTAAGGCCTGGAAGAATGGTTTTTACATTTCTAAAAGTTTAAAAAAAAGTGACCTTGGCTCGGAGTCCATAGCTCAGTGGTTAGGGCGCCAGCTGGCACCAAGACTGGCAGGTTCGAACCCAGCCCAGGCTTGCTAAACAATGACAACTGCAACAACAAAAGTATAGCTGGGCATTGTGGCGAGCGCCTGTAGTCCCAGCTACTTGGGACCCTGAGGCAAGAGAACTGCTTAAGCCCCAGAGTTTGAGATTGCTGTGAGCTGTGATGCTATAGCACTCTATCAAGGGTGACGCAGTGAGACTCTGTCTCAAAAAGAAAAAAAAGAGACCTAGACCATGTATAGTCTGCAAAGCCTACACTAATTACTATCTAGCCCTTTACACTTTACAGAAAGGTTGGCTGACTCTTGTTCTAGAAAAAGCTGTATAAGGCCTCTTCATCAAATGTCTACAACTAGATTCATGCTCTGTCAATAAAAGAAGTATATGTATCTTGGCACAATGTTTGACAGGGCAGCAGCTCAAATATTTGTGGAAAAATAATGGCCAAAGGCATTTAAAATTCTTTTGTTGCTTCTTCAGGTTACATACTCCTACTCACTCACAGGTTTTCAATAAATATGCCTGCCCCTGGCAGTCTCTCTTTTCTATCTCCACCTCATTTCAGTTTGAAAATTTGATAACATAGTTTATAAACATTTTAAGCAAGATAAGATTAAACTGTTTACTTGCAGACCCTGGACCTATTTTCTGAGTAGAATATAGGTGGTTTAGTGCAGGGATTTGGTGACTTATTTTGATTGCCCAAAGACCTTTTTATTTATTTCCTTGTTCTCTGTTACCCTTTGGAAAAGCAAAATTTTAGGAAAGATGAGCTCCTATTATACCTATTTTTTTTATTTTTTAAGAGCCAGGTCTCACTCTATTGCCCAGGCTGGTATGCAGTAGTATGGATACCACCTCATTGCAGCCTCAATCTCCTGAGCTTAAGCAATCATGTTGCCCTAGTATCCTGAGTAGGCAGGACTAAAGATGTGCACTACCATGTCTGACTGATACTTAATTTTAGTTTTTGTAGAGATGGGCTCTTGCTATATTGCCCAGGATTTCATTATACACCTGGACTCAAGTGATCCTCCTGCTTTGGCCTTCCAGAATGCTTAGATTACATAGTGCACTACGCCTGGCCCATTTTCAATTTTTACAACATAAAAATAGTATTATAAGCTAGTCACCAAAATATTAAACTGAAGCAATCTGAGTGGTAGGATTTTCTTGGAATATCTGAACTTAGTATTATTACTTTTTTTTTAAAAACCAGTTTATTTATTTATTTAGGACGCATGGTCTCACCCTAAACTCCTGGCTCAAGGGATCCTTTTGTCTCAATCTCCAGGGTAGCTGGGACTATAGGCCTGGGTGGGTAGAGAAGAGGTCTAATTATATCCCTCAGGCTGGTCTACAGTTTCTAGCCTCAAGCAATTGTCTCACCTCGAACTCTGGAGTAACTGGGACCACAAGAGTTAGCCACTGCCCCTGCTTAAGCTTTTATACTCACAAAAACTGTTTTCATTAAAAAAAAAAAATCAGAAGGATCTCTCTGCCCATCTCACTGACTCAATTATTTTCATTTAGCATATTTTCTATCATTATTTGATCATACTGGTTTTTTTTTTTTTTTTTTTTTTTTGCAGTTTTCAGCCAGGGCCGGGTTTGAGCCCGCCACCTCTAGGTATATGGGGCTGGCGCCCTACTCCGTGAGCCATAGGCGCCGCCCTTGATCATAGTGTTTTAATGGTTGTAAATATTGGGTTGCCATAAGGTAACCCATGGTTAATATGTTACCGAAAAATAAGCTGTACATATGGTGAAAGGTGACTGTCTAATCGTCTTTTTGACCTCTGCTCGACTTGTTATACAAGATTAAATGAATAAAATCCAATTTGTATAGTGTTATGGTTGACAAAACACTTCAATTAGTCCTCACAACAACAGTGCGAGGTAATATGACTTGGGCAAGTCACCAGGCTAGTTAAGACTCAGCAGCAGTCTTGACCAAGAAAACAGCAACAGATCTTGGGAGCCGCTCCTAGTAATATTAGAGCTTTCACTAAACCCTGGCCTCCTATGTACACTGGCCTGACACTTACTTTTACAAATTCAAATTCTTCTACGCCAAGAATTCACGCTGTGGACTGGGGAAACCTGTAGCTCACACCAAAGGCTACCACTGTCCACCCCCAAAATCCAGTGTCAAGGCGGTGCTGAGAGCACACAGTCCGCTTCCTCCCGCGAGCTGCGTACTGGCCCCGAACTAACCTGACTAGGTCGGTCATGCAGGAGCCCACCACTACCACGGCCGCCACCTCCTCCTGCCACTGCCTCCCGGGTTCCCCTGATGCCGCCATTGCTCAGAAGCGGTGCTGCCTTTGGGACGCTGACCTTTGCCCTCTGCCCTTGGCCCAACCCCGTAAGCAGAGACACCGCTCCTACACTCCCTAACAACACGCGGGCTTTTCAGACGCCTTGGAGGGTCGCCCACCTGAATGCCCGAAATCACCCTGCTCATCAACTGCCCCCTGTTCTTTCCGGAATCGTCTCCCTGCACAGCCTCACGCTACAGCCCTCCTGCTATTGCGAGACTCCGCTCCGCCGCTACTTAACCGACAGACGCTGAGGAAGGAACCGTCAGGCACTGCGGGGACGCCTTTCCGAGCGCCTGTTTTGGCGCGGCGCGGGGGCGCGCACGCCGCCCGGCTCCTGAGCCGCCGAGGGGGCGGGGCGGGGCGGGACGTCCTGGGGGCGCGCACGCATCCGGCCCACGGCGCGCGCGCAGGTGGGTGCGTCGGTCGGGGGCGCGCTCGGGTAACCTGTACCCCACGTAGTCGCCGGTTACCGATCGGACTAAGTTCCAGGTACCTGGACTGGGGCTGGTGCGGGGAGGTTGGATCCCGAGTCGCGCAGGTGGCGCTAAGAACTGTGGTTTAAATACGGCCAGAGGAGTCCCCTTCTCTTCTGAGGGAGAAGGCCCCCGTTCCAAAGATGCCCTTCTCACCCCCCTCACGCTAGTCTCCTCAAGAGCAAGCCCCCGAGGCTTCTCTTTTTCCGTATTTGGCCTGTCCCTGGTCCCTGATTAAACTCAGAGGGTCAGTCAACCCTCCTGCCTTGATCGCTTGATGAGTGGATCATACAATTTAGGAGAGGGACTAGTGTCCCGTTTTAGATGTCCCCTAGAATGGAGTGGTCGTCATTCTTTGGGTCTGAGCTGATTTGTTTTCCTTGAACGTTGCCCTTTGGAGAAATCGCTTCTCCAGGGTAACTTCCCTCGTGCGTGGTGTGACATCGCTGTGACGCAGCAGGATGCCACCCCTTTCCGTTCCATGACGTCAGCAGGGCACACGTTTCCTCCGTGTTTGTCATCTCATTTTAATTGCGAGAATGTGGACAGTCCTTTAGACGTCTTTGTGTTCCCCAGGTCTCCCATCAGAGGACCTTATGTGACCTTATTTTGAGAAGCAGACGATTGTAAAAATTGTAATTTTGCATTTTCCTTCTGCAGTACGTCAGCATCAAATACAGAACTAGCATTTGTGTATCTGGATCTATTACGGTCCAACCATGAGTAAAAACTACTAGTGGGGAGTGACCCCAGCCCATATGCCCGTCTTGCCTCGCCAAGGGATCCTTATTTTTGACTTTTAAGTGACTTGTGATTTTGGAGTCAATATATTTGTTCCTCTTTCTTAAAGAAGTCACACCTCATGGCTGAAACATTATAATGCTACAGGAAATCTTGCACTGTCAAAAAATAGTATTTGTACTTGTTCTGGAAATAAAGACATAATTCATTCCCTCAGGTGTCATCCTAAAGTCCTGGCAGTTGCTAAGTGGGAAAGGGTTGTTGTCACCCTTAGCATAGTTTGACTTTAAGAGCAGGTTTGTTCTCTTTAGCATTGGACTAGGGAATCATTCAAGCCAGCTTCACCGGTAGGCCAGTAGTAGGCTAGATGTTTCTCATTGTAAACCAATTATTCATTTACATTCGTGACTTTTTTCTGTTCAGATTTTACAACATGTATGCTTTAAAAAATCACCTTCGTCCTTTTCTCTTTAACCATCAAATTTATCATGTTTATTTAATATGAGGATGGGTATAGTGGATTTTGAGAAAGATCTCAATTTGAATTCTGAACCTTCTGCTTGCTAGATTTATAACTTTGAACAAGTGATTGTTCTGCTGAGCTTTAGTTTTCTCGTCCATAAAATGGGAACAATCACTGTTCTCAGGAACAGATTTGGAGAGATGTAGATGAAATTACAGGTAGAGGTGAGTAATATAGTGCCAGATAGTAAGTAGATGTTTAGAATGTGTTGGTTTTGTTTCCCTTTTTCATAGAAATGACAGGTAAATAAGAAAAAGCATGTGGGGAAAAAACCACAGTATTTTGTAATGTAGGCGAGACCTTTTTGCTTTTTTCCAAGATGAGTATTTCTGTGTTTTGCATATGATCTAAATAAGCCCTTCAAGAACTGTGACATCAATGGATAGAAATAAAGGTGGAAATGTTGCAGAAAAGAAAAAAATAGGCTTCAAAATAAATGGTGATATAGATTAGTATACTGTTCAAAATCAAATTATGGTAGTTATCCATATCATTTGTAAAATGGGAATTAAAATATGTTTCTTGGCTTGTGAAGATCAGCTGTAATTATGTATAGAAAGCTCCTTATTAGTGATAAAGTGTTTTAAAAATGTATATGATTTTTATGATTGGTGGTATAGTTTGTTAAATGTTTATTTTTACTTTGTAATGACAATAGTAGGGAGTTCTTCTGTTACATGGTCAGAAAAGGAGCTTGTTTTATATTTGCAGAAAGGATGATTTGGGAATTGACATACAAAATATAAAGCTTTTATCATCTTAAAGTTACTTCTGGTGTCATCACTAAATAGGCACACAACATTTTTTTTGAAGATCACTGCAGTCTTTTTCTTTCTTGCGTGTGTACTATGTGAAATGATAAATTAAAAACAAGTGCTACTTTTCTTTTTTTTTTTTTTTTTTTTTTAGACAGAGCC
>NW_003852417.1:18820803-18821143 GCF_000181295.1 Otolemur garnettii
GCCCGCCACAACGCCTGGCCATTTTTTGGTTGCAGCATTGTTGTTTTGGCGGGCTGGGCTGGGGATTCGAACCCGCCACCTTAGGTGTATGTGGCTGGCGCCTTAGCCGCTTGAGCCACAGGGGCCGAGCCGGTTTATGTTTTCATGATTTAATTGTGAAGTTCGTACTCCTTATGATACACAGAGGGAGAGATTCTTGATCAGTGGTGTTATGTGTGTTGGGGGAGAAGCCTATTAGCAAAGGCTCCTTGGCCTCAACTGAAGTAGAACAAGCAAGTTGTAAGGTAGAGTAGGACAGCTTTGATTGTGACAGAAAATAGAAATATAGAAATCATTTTTG
>NW_003852417.1:18821737-18840843 GCF_000181295.1 Otolemur garnettii
GGGGGAGGTAGGCCATTGCTTTATGACAAGAATGTACATGTCTTTTTTTGTGGTTGATCACTGTGTAAACAGTATGCCATGGGAATTTGGGGAAGTGTGGTTTTTTATTCATTGGCATGTTTTCTTGTGTTTGCTGCAATCCAACAATGAATATATTCTGAATTTTACATTGTTTGGTTATCTCTCTTAATATGAAAATTATTATAACTAACCCAATGAAGAATGAGTCATTCTTCACAATGGGATTGAAACAGCAAGATATCACACCTAGAAATCTTGCATTAAAAAAAATTTATTTTGAAATAAATTTAGATTTACAGAAGTTACAAAAGTACAGGAAATTAACACTGTTATAGTATTAATTGTTCCACAGTTTTACTTGATTTTTGCCACTTTTCCCATTCATGTTCTTTTTTTGGTTTAGGATCTAGTCCAGTATACAAATTCCATTTAGCTGACAAGTGTCATTAGTCTCCCCAACCCGTGAAAGTTCCTTAGTTTTTCTTTGTCTATCAAGACCTTGACACTTTTAAAGAGTAGTGGTCAAATACAGTAGTAGTATTTTGTAAAATGTCCTTACTTCCACCTGGGCTGTCTAATATTTTCTTTTCATTAGAGTGGTAAGTGTGTTTTTTCCCAAGAATACTGTAGTTATGTTGTACTGTTCTCAGTGCATTGGGTCAGGGAATATATGATGGTGATATGGCTTTTTCCTGGTATATTGGCTTTGATCACTTGGTTAAGATTTTGTCTACCAGATTTCTTCACTGTAAAGTTAACTATTTTCCCTTTGTAATTATTAAGTACTGTATCTTGTGTAATGATGCTTTGAGACTTTGCAAATACCCTGTTTCTCATTATAGTTTTGTCCACTAATTTCAGCATCCTTTGAAGGTCCTTGTTTGCCAACCATTATTATTACTCTGGTGCTTGTCTAGAGTGATTTTTCTATTTCCCTCTTTCTTCCTACATTTATTAATTAAAATACTACTATAAGGAAGCACTGTCCCTTTGCCCTAAATTATTCATTTATTTATTTCTGTCAGTATAAATTTTAAGGATTTATTTTGTACTATGTGTTATAATTCAGACATTATCATCATTTATTTTGTTGCCTATTTGTTCCAGCGTCTGTCTTTGGGAGCTCTATCAAGTGGCTTTTGATGTATTCCCTTCATCTTTGAGCACTTTCTTACGAGGAATGTTGCATTCCTTTTTTTTTTTTTTTTAATATGGAAGAAGTTTTATTATTTTAGGGGATTTGTGGGACATGTAGGCTCTAGGTGCTGGGCCAAGGTGTCATGGGTCGTGCTCAAGGTCCCTTCTCTGATGTGGTGCCCACTGATGAAAACCCTGGCAGCCAGGGATCCCATAGACCTGGTCCAGTGGGTCCTTCTCCTGATGCTCTTGATGTGACTCTGGCAGAGGCAGCCGGCTTTGGGATGAGTGGGATTCCTTGAGCACACACTGTACCTACCACTATTCAGACACGTAAGTATGAAGGCTGGGGGGCAGCCAGCCCAGATTCCAAGTGGTAGAGATGCTCCTTTCAGGGGCATCTGCCTTTTTCCAGTTTTGCTATTTCCCTGCTTGGGTTTACCTGGAATCACCTGGGCCCTTTTCCACCAAAGCCCCAGGCAGGTAGCTAGATATGGTGGTGGAAGCCTAGTCCTTATAGAAGCTCTTCTCTAAGAATTAAACCCCTTGTGTGTTTGAACCTTGCCTCAGTATCTTGCTTAGGTTGATTGTAGATGGGATTAAATTGAGCGACCTAGGGACTCAGGGTCGTGGTTGGTGCGTATTGAAGCTCCCCTTCCTCCTTCTGTTAGGTCCTATTGTCCTCTGTGTCTACCTCCTCTATCAAGCTCTTGTACATCTTGTCATAGAGGGTGCCCACCATGCTGTCCTTTTCAATAATGCCACCAGCAATTGGGCTACCAGCCTGTGCCTAAACTATAGATAGATGAGTCCATACTGCTTAACTTGGTCGGCCACGGCTTCCCAGGGGATAGGGAGCTCGTGATCTCTGTGAAAGATGTCTGATGATGGGCCAGTTGATATCTTTGAGGGTTGTATGGCATACTACATATGTCCACGATGAGGTCATATGATGATCACACGAAGCCAGGTTTTTGAATCCCAGGGCCACACCATATCTGCATCCTGGTAGTCTTGGCAGGTGACAAAGCAATGTGCCTGCTAGCACCTTCTTGCAGTGGAAGGTACCTTTGTGTGTCCCTATTTGAGGCAGTGCCATGAAGTTGCTACAGGACTGTTTAGAGGGTGGGATGGCCTCTGGGCCAAACATGTGGTGTTGGGTTTAGAGGGGTGGTGGTGGTGGCGGTCATAGTGGTAAGAGGAGAAAGGTCATATTCTTGATTCTCTTTTTGCTGTCCTTGTTAGACTCTTGCCTTTTGCCTTTTACAAATCTTGCTGGTGTGTGATTTTATATCCAAGTTCAACACTTCTCTGGAGTAGTAGAATGCTATTTAATTTATCATGCGCTGTAACTGTTTGATAGTCATTTTGCTAGTGTTAGCACACATAGCTCCTTTTTTTGTTTAGGAAAAGGAATGTGGTAGAAAGAACTCCTGCGGAGTTCACAGGAAGGATTTAACTTTTTTTTTCCCTTTTGAATGTAAAAGTTAATATACCTATTAGGGGATTTAGAAATACATTGTCATCCTTAGAGTGGTTAGGGATTGGAAATTGACTTTTTAATTTCTTTTACTGGTTTAGAATTTTGTACCATTTAGTCAAGCAGCAGGCCAGGTGCTTAGACAGGCTTCCTCAGCTTGTAAATGGTGATAGGAAGTGGAGATTATGAAATGGAGATTGTGGTGGTCTGAATTTCCCAAATTGTTATAGGCAAGTTAGATACAGATTGGGGCCTCCTAAATTACAAAATACTTTCTTTAGATGAACTCCATCTCTGATCGAAGTCGTCAGGATCTCATCTCAAGAGTGTATTTTCCAATTGCCCTTCCAGTAATTTATTGCCTTTACTGTGCTCATTTCTTGTCATTTTGTTCCTTTGATTTTGATTTCATCTTTCTGTGACCTTTAAGTCAGTTTTCTTCTAGGTCTGATAATAAAGAGATTTTCAAATGGACCACAGGGTATTTCAGAGTAACTCTTCAGGTTTTGACATACTTTTTGTGTTTCTTTCCTTCTCTGATACTTAAAGAAAACTTTGTTGGCCAAGTGCAGTGGCTCATGCCTGTAATCCTAGCACTCTGGCCAAGGCTGGTGGATAACTTGAGTTGATGAGTTTGAGAACACCCTGAGCAAAAGCGGGACCCCGTCTCTACTAAAAATAGAAAAACTTGCCAGGTGTTGTGGTGGGCACCTATAGTCCCAGTTTGGGAGGTTGAGGTAAAAGGATTGCTCAAGCCCAAGAGTTTTAGGTTGCTGTGAGCTGTGATGCTACAGCACTCTACCAGGCCAACAGAGTGAGACTGTCTCGAAAACAAAACAAAATGAACAAAACCCTTAAACTTTGTCTGCATTGTGCTCATTTCTCTTCTTCTGTGCATTTTTGAATTCTGTGCTTAAAATTTTTTTTTTTTTTTTTGAGACAGAGCCTCAAGCTGTCGCCCTGGGTAGAGTGCTATGGCATCACAGCTCACGGCAACCTTCAACTCCTAGGCTCAAGTGAGTCTCCTGCCTCTGCCTCCCAAGTAGCTGGGACCCGGCTATTTTTTGGTTGCTGTTGGCATTGTTGTTTGGCGGGCCTGGGCTGGATTTGAACCTGCCACCTTGGGTGTACGTGGCTGGTGCCTTAGCCTCTTGAGCCACAGGTGCCGAGCCAAAGGCTTAAAACTGATGGTCTTGTCTTTAGTTACTTTGGCTCAATACTCTTATACCTAATCCTACTTATTTTCTCTTCCTTTTCACTCTAGGTCTTCTCCTGCACCTAGCCTATTTTGTATTTTACTACTAGATCCAGACACATTAAGGATTTTCTTCTTTTCTCTAGGAAGGAGATGAGCTTGGAGAAAAGAAATCCTTTCAGGTGTGCATTGAGAGTCTTAAGTACATGTAACCAGAGGCAGATTCCATTTTCTTCGTGGTTCTCAATTTCTTTGTCCATAAAAAGAGCAATCAGATTAGATTTTGCAAAGATTTTTTTCAAAAATCCTATGAAACAACCAAATGTCCATCAATTGATGCATAGATAAATCTGGTATATGTATAAATAGAATATTTTCAACCATAAAAAGTGATGAAGTACTGATTCAAATGGATGAATCTTAAAAACATTGTGCTAAGTGAAAGAAGCTCATCATGAAAGGTCACATATTTATATGAAATGAACAGAATAGGCCAATCTGTAGAGACAGAAAGTAAATTCGTGGACACCAGGGGCTGGGGAAATTAGAAGTGACTACTTGGGTGTGGGCTTTTTCTTTGGGATGACAGTAATATTGTAGAATTTGGTAATGGTGAAGGTTGTGCAACTTTATAACTAAATTGTGTACTTAGGGTGAATTTTTGGTATTTGCAGTATATCTCAGTAAAGGTGTTATTTAAAAAAAAAAAAAACACAACCAAAGCCAGTAGCATGAACATATAGTCCCAGGTATTTGGGAGGCTTGCTTGAGCCTGAGAGTTTAAGGTCAGCATGGGCAATATAGTGAGACGCCTGTCTGTAAAATGAACAAATGATAAACCAATCTGTGAACCAGGGATGTTCGTTGGTGGAAATGGATAGAACATAGAAATAAGTCTTTCTTCCTTAGCTTGTGGCAGACATTCTTTTCAGAGGTTTGAAGACCTGATAGGGGACCGTTAACCAGTAGACTGGTTTGTGTAAGATGATACATGTGTAAACCTGAATTTTTTACTGCTTGAATCAGTATCCTAAGAGACCAGTTTGGCTCATTAACATAAAGTCACATTGCTTCTTTCCTGCAGATTCCCTTTTGCATGTTCCCAAATTCCTGAATGTTTAGTTGAGTGTTTAAATGCAAATAGTGGATCTGATGATGAATTTGAAATGAATCTACTAGTTGTGACTCTGTCTGGACTAACTGTGCCTGAAAAATACTTGAAATGGTATTTAAGGACTTCAGGATTTATAGGATTTACTTTCTTTAGGTTTTAAAAAGGAATGAAACTCTCTCTACCTACATTGACAAAGTTGCTGTGCATAAAATATTGTGAAAAATCTTGTTAATCTAGAGCATTACTGATACCTTTTATGTAGTACTTGTCCAAAAGATTCATGAAAGTTCTTTAGAAGTTTATTAACAGTTTTTTCTTCAATCCTTCAGTCAATCAAAGTGTGAATTCCTCAAGTTTCTATAGCAAAAGTGCAACAGGGTTAGGTAAAAGAATGACTTCTTTTCTGGTGTGCCATTTTGGCTTTTCTCTTTCTTTTAGATCTGCAGCAGTCATAGTTCTAAGACTTGGAACCCACATTTCTAATTTCTGTTAACTCAGGGGAGTATACATAAGTATAAAATGAGGAGACTGATTTTTAGACATCACAGGAACCAGTCTTGTTATTACATGTAGCCACTTGCCCTTGAAGAGATGAGATCTATGTATGTATATTCTAGATCTGGCTCATAAGGGGTCAATAGATAGGCAAAAACTTAAAGTGATCAATAGATAGGCAAAAACTTAAAGATTAAAAAGATAGTGATTCATCTTTGTTTTTCATATAGTACCTAGATTTTTTACCTTAAGACTGTATTTCTGAGCTCCATTATGAGTATCTTAAGGACAGAGTTCTTGTTTAATTTGTTTTTATGCCTTTTTAAGGTCTGTCATGAGCTGAGTGTGATGGCTCATATATTTTGGGAGGCTGAGGCAGGAGGATTGCTTGAGGCCAGGAATTTGGCACCAGCCTGAGCAACTTAGCAAGAGTCCATCTCTACAAAAAATAAAATTAGCTAGATGTGGTGGCATGTGTCTGTAGTCCCAGCTACTTGGGAGGCTGAGTTGGGATGATGGCTTGAGCCCAGGAGTTTGAGCTATGGTGATGCCACTGCACTTTAGCCCAGGCAACAGAGTGAGACCCTCTTGTTTCATTTAAAAAAAAAAAAAAAGGTCTATCATGTAATGTAGTAAGTAGGAGTTGAATGAATGAGTTAGATATTTTCCTAGAGAGTGTGCTTGGTTTGGGGATCAGAGTAAGGTTTGTTCTTATGGCTTGGAAGGATATTTACTAGTCCAGTAGTGTATTGCTTAAATTGTTTGACGTAATTCTTTTGAAGGAGGTTCCCTGACAAACAGGTTGACATTTTTGAAATTGTAGTAACGTGTTAAGTAGTGGGTTTAATTTTCGAGGTAAAATACAGACTGAGAGGGGCCAAATTATTAATTTTAGGGAATTATTCTATGAGCTTACTGAATGTTTATCAGTTCTCTGCTCTGTGTTAATTTGATCACAAGCATGTGCTATGTGTAAGATGCCATATTTTGCCATTTTTAGTGATTTTTCTAATCTTGAAAATGTCTAAATGTCTGTTCAGCGTTCTGGAATGTTTCCTGGCAAATATAGCAGGGAGCAGAGCAAAGAGTGCTTACTGCAACCTGTGGCAGCTGAGCCTTAATATCTTTTTTCACCATATTGTGGTGACTCAACCTTACTGGCACATGGCTGTGTTTGGGGCATCTGCTGTGACATCTCATCCGCCTACGACTACCTATTGCATTTTTTGTCCGTGTTCTGAATTTCATTACTTAGTTAAAAATAGATCCTCAGTGTAAGTACTTGATTACTAAATAGAACAATTTTAAAAGATGAGTGCTGGAAGCTTTGAAAATGGATCTCAGTTTGGCTGCATGAGTTTCTCTAGCTGGCAGGTGGCACGTCTCTTTATTAGCCTTGTGTCTGGAAGGACGCTGCTGCCCATGGAGGCAATAGTTTACTTTTGAAAATGGGCAGTTTTTCATAATTTAATATCAGTTATTCACTTGGCTTTTCAGATTCACTTTCTTTTCTGTACTCTTCCTCATCTTATTCCCCTTTCTCCCTGTGTATGTCTTCATACTTTATATATTCTTTTTTTTTTTTTTTTTTTTTTGAGACAGAGCCTCAAGCTGTCCCCCTGGGTAGAGTGCCGTGGCATTACAGCTCACAGCAACCTCCAACTCCTGGGCTCAAGCGAGTCTCTTGCCTCCGCCTCCCAAGTAGCTGGGACCACAGGCGCCCGCCACAACGCCCGGCTATTTTTTGGTTGCAGCCGTCATTGTTGTTTGGCGGGTCCGGGCTGGGGATTCGAACCCACCACCTTAGGTGTACGTGGCTGGCGCCTTAGCCCGGGGAGCTACAGGCGCCGAGCCTATATATTCTTTATACATAAAGGTATCCATAAACAACGTGCAGTATTATTTTGCATGTTTAAAAAGTTTATACAAATGATATACTATAAAGATTCCCAGGTAACTTGCTTGTTTTGCTTAGCATTAAGTTAATGAGACTTATCTGTCTTGATACTTACCACGCTGGTTCTCTTTGTACTGCTGTATCATATTTCATTGTATGAATATGGCTCCAATTTTTAATTGATTCTTCTGCTGATGACTTTTATGTTGCTTAAAACGTGTATGTTTTTTGACAGAGTGCCGTAACGAACCTTCCCTCACATATGCACCAGAAAACATGTGAGAGTATTTTCTGGAGCAAAACTTTTTGAACTGGGTATGTTTACTCATTAGTGGTTGTAAATTCAATTGAGTGATTCATCAAACATTGAAAAAATGAATAAGAACAAAATGGAAATTCTCAGATGTGTCACACACAGTAAGAATAAGCACTGTTTTATGAGTTTTCATTTCAGTTAAGTGTGTGTGTGCTGGGTCATAATGAAAAATATATGTCTGATGATCAAAAAAGTTTGAAAGCTGCCCTTCAAGGGCAGATTCCTAGAAATAGAATTGCTGGCTTTAAAGGTATATGTATCTTCTATTTTATTAATTATTTTATTAGATATTCCACTACAAATGAGAGTTCCCATTATTCTGAAGCCTTACCAATACTTGGTGTTATAGTCAGATTTAAATTTTTGCCAAGACGATAAGATATAAAATGGTATCTCATTATGGTTTTAACTTGCATTTCTTTGATTGCTAGTGTGGTGAAGAGTCTTTTCAAATGATCATTGCCAATTCAGATTTCTTTTGGGGATAGCTTTTATCTTTTAAGTGGACTGTATATTTCTGTAGATTTTTAAAGCATTCTTTACATATTTTGGTTACTGATATTTTGGCAGTTACATGTATTACAAATGTCTCCTCACAGTCTGTGGCTTATATTTTTATTTTGGTACTATTGATGTTCAGGGGTTTTACTGAAGTCAAACTCATCAGTATTTTCATTTTAGATTTGTGTGCACATGTGTTAGAGTGTTCAAATGTGCAGCGAAGGAGAGAGAAAGAAAGAATTTTAAGAAATTCTGAGAGAGGGAGAGAGAAAGACAGAGTTTTAAGAAATTCTGGCCTATCCAAAAGTCATGTTATCTTCCTTTAAGAATTTTAAAGTTTTCCCTTTTTTCTCCCTTTCTTGATCTTTAAGTAGAAATTTATTTTTTTCTATCAAATATGGGGTGAGATAGGAATAAGGTTTCTTCACCCCCCCCCCCCCGCTTGTTGACTTAGCATCATTTATGGAGAAGGCCACCCTTGGCCATGGATCTTCGGTGCTATCTCTATATTTATGTCAAGTTTATATTACATGTCTGTTTCTAGACTTTTTGTTCTGATAGGTAAGCCTTGTTGTCCATGTGCCAGTTCCACACTGTCTTAAGGACAGGATGTCCCAGAAGTTGCCATACATAGATGGGCTATTGTAGCTAGATGTCCTTTTGTTTATAAAATATTTATTACAAAATTTTACAAAATACTTAGAAAATGTTCTGTATATGTTGGCCATCTTTTTCTGCACGCACGTACACACACCAAGTCTTATCTCCCACTTGTGGCAAACACGTTCCAAAATTTTTCCTGTGTATTTCCTGGGAGACTTTTGGATCATCCTATATTATAATTTTGTGGAGTGTCATAACTAGTAGGACAGATTCTCTCCATCTAACTTGTTCTTAAAATTGTTTTGCTTACCCGTATATTCTAAATACTTTTTAATAATTTCATTTAAGTAGTTAGATACTGTTCCATCAGGAAATACTACATAATTCAGTAAAAGAAAACCCTTTTTATTTTATTTTGTATTATTTTATTTTTTGAGACACAGTCTTACTTTGTTGCCCCCAGTAGAGTACCATGGTGTCACAGCTCATAGCAACCTCAAACTCCTGGGCTCAAGCAATTCTCTTGCCTTAGCCTCCCTAGTAGCTGGGACTATAGTACCTGCCACAATGCTCAGCTATTTTTTTAGAGACGGGATCTTGCTCTACCTCAGGCTGGTCTCAAACCTGTGAGCTCAGGGCAATTCACCTGCCTGGACTTCCCATAGGATTACAGAAACCGTTTTAATTCATTGAAAAGATGAAGGGAAACTGACCTGATGAGGTGCAACTTGAGAATTGATGGTCAGGAAAGCTATCTCTGGTGAAGAGATATTTAAGTTGAATCATGAGAGATAACAATACAGAAAGTCCCCCTTACCTTGAGAGAGATGTCTGAAGATCCCCAGCATGTGCCCCAAACCTGGAACTGAACCATGTACTGAACCTGATGACCATCGGTAAGAACATATTTTTATTCATGTCTTCCACCCACCAGTTTAATGCCTTTTCCATCTTAACTGAACCCTTACCACTATAGCCATAATTTTTGCAATTTGATGTACAACAGCAGAACTATCACAGATTTTGTTTTCCTTTTTCACTATTTCATGGATAGAAGATTCATTCTTACTGTAGTTATTAGTAACCTCAATATATGAATTTCTTTCTTTCTTTACTAAGTCGAGAACTTTTGTCTTTCTACTTAAGGAAGCACTTTATGGTTTCTTTTTCACATATCTGAATTGCCAACATCACTATTCTTGTGCTTTGGGGTTATTGTTAAGTAAAATAAGGGTTACTTGAACTCAGACACTGACATACTGTGACAGGGGATCTGATCACCTAGTGATTCATAGGTGAATAGTGCTGACAGCTACACTGAACAAAGGGAATGTTCTGCAGGACAGAACGAGATGTGTAAGATTTCATCACTCTGAGAATGATGTGAAATTTAAAATTTATGAATTGCTTCTGGAATTTTCCATTGTGTATTTGTGGATTGCAGTTGACCCAGGGTAACTGAAACTGGAAGGGGGATTATTGTACTTCTATGTGAAGAGCTAGGGGATTTGATGTAAAAAGGAAATAAATACTATTTGTGCAGCAGGAGAAAACTTCCTATCTTCAAGGATCTGCATTGCTACTGTGCTTCGAATGTAGTGAGAGAACGTAAGAAGGAAATGTAGTGAGATTCTAAGGGTAGTCAGAGGTCAGATTATGCATAGCCTGGTGGGCTATATTTGGAAGCTTGTGTTTTATTCTGGGTAGACTGAAAAGCTATTGAAGAATTTTAAGTAGAAATGACATCATCTTACTTATATTTAAAAGTAAAGTCACTGGTTGTTACAGAGACAATGGCTTAGGCAGAGTAGGGTATACTAGTTAACTATTCATTACAGTGGACCAGGTGAGAAATGATGAAGTGTTAGAAATGGTGGTGGCAAGGGAGATGAAAATAAATTAATAGTTTAATAAGCTATTTAGAAGGTAAAATAATGAGGATGTTCAATTTGGGGTTTGAAAATGAATCAAGAATGAGTCCCTGTTTTAAGTTTGAGTAAGTGAGTAGGCAGTCATGCCCTTTGCTGAGATGGGGAAGATTGGTGGACAGACTGTCTTAATTGGATTGACTGCTCTGTAGGTCAGCCATACAGCTATCACTTTAGGTCTTCCTTTGCCTCTTCCTGTATTGATTCTCTTAAGCTCTTGTTTTACCTTCTTGCTTTGCTGGAGCATATACTCCAATAGAGTCTTAAGAAAGGGAGACAATGATAAATTTCTAGAATTCTTGAAAATGTCTTTATTCAATTTTTAAATTTGATTGCTAATGCAGGCCGATACTAAAGTCTAGGTTGCCAATTATCTTCCCTTTGAATTTTGGAGGCTTTGGTGTGAAATATTGGAGACCCCTAATATACACATTGTTATAGTTTCCTGGGTGCATTATCTTCTCTTATTTTTGTAAGGGTATTAATTATAGCTTCTACAGTTTTTCTGTACCTCCCATTATCTCTATTTTGTGATCTTTTATGTTGATGGTATTCCTCAAACTAATGATTCTTGGTTGCCTGTGTCTATTAAAGACTGAAGTTCAAAAATGTGAATTTGATGCCCTTTGTGCATGAATGGGATTGTCAACTACTGAGCTTCACTATAGTGTGGTTAGGCAGCAACCTGGATGTTTTATTGAGTGATTGCCAGATTCATCATCTTGAGGTCTTTCTCTGGGGCTATAAAATAAATGTGCCCATATGGATGTGCACATTCCTGTGTATCAGCAAAATTTCAAGAATTGAGCCAAAGAGTATGCAAATTGTAAAATTTTTGATGTATTTAACATATTAGTATAATATATATTTGTACGTAAGGATATATAAATGTACATATAATTGCATATCCTTTTCAGAAATGCGTTATTAATTTACACTCCCACCAGCAGTATGTGAGGATGCCAGTTCCTCTACAGTCTTGATAATGTCACATCAGCATTATAAATTTTGTAAGATTACTTGCTAATTCAATAGATGAAAATGGTATTTAATTGCTCTTTTATTTTGCCTTGTTGGTGTGCGTGTGCATATGTCTTACCAATTCATGCCACGTGTCCATTTTTCTGGTGAGGTATTTGTCTTTCTCTTATTGACTTACAAAGCTCTTTATATCTTATGAAGATTATTACCCTTTTGTCATAGTGTATTGCAGATTTTTTCCCCTAGGTTTTCAATGTCTTTCAATTAAATCAATTAACTTACTTAATATGCAGAAGCTCCTAAATATTTTTCATTTTTGAAGGAGTAATAAATGTACGGCATTTAAAAACATACATGAAGGAGTGATAAGTAGACAGTAAGTCTCCTATCTATTCCTTTCCCTAATTTTCCTCTCTAGGTGCAACTAGTGTTAATAAGTTTCTTTTATTTCCTTCTAGAGGTGTTCTTTGAATATATAAGCCTTTTTTCATTTATACAGTATTAATTAGTAACCATGATACATCATAGATTGCTATAGTCATGCTTCCCTTTATTCTCCTTTGGACATAACTCTGTCATTAATTTGGAGAAGCAGAATCTGTTTTCTCATCCGTTGAATGAGGACTGGCCTTGTGACTTGATGTTACCAGGATGTAGTGAAAGTGAGATATGACTTCTGAGTCTAGGCCTTTGGAAGCCTACCGGTTCCATTTCCATTTCATGGAATACCATGGTCAGGGGTTTCGTGGCATAGTCTCATTGAGAGCGAATGGTGCATACATTCTATCTGCGCTCAGCTCCATAGCTAGCCTATTGGCTGAATGCACCTACATGATTGTAAATGGTCAGATAGTAAATATTTTAGGCATGCAAGCCTTATAGTCTATGTTGCAAGTACCAGCTCTGTCAGTGTAGCACGAAATATACGACAATACACGAATGAATGACTGTGGCTATGCTCCAACAAAACTTTACAAAAACAGATGACTGGTCTGTGTGCTATAGTTTCACAATATTGAATATACTTGCTGTATAATATAGAAGAGTATACCTCTTTAGGAATATGGTCAGTCTTTGTTATTTATGTCCATAGCTATGAATATAAATAAAGGTTTGTTTTTTTCTTCATTTTGTTCTTACATGTTTATTGTTAACTTTATTACTAGGTGTTTTATTTTTTTGGCTGCTATTAGACAGAAAGTTGTTTATTATGAAAGCTAATGCAGATGTCAGATTAAAGTAGAATCAGAAGATAAATTGGAAAATTTAATAATTTCTTTTCTTTTTTGAGACAGAGTCTCACCCTGTTGCTTGTGCTCAAGTGCCAAGGCCTCAGTCTAGCTCATAGCAACACTAAGCCCTGGGTTCAATCTTCCTGCCTCAGCCTCCCCAGTGGCTGAGAGTACAAGTGCCCACAACAACACCCGGCTAATTTTTCTATTTTTATTAGAGATGAGATCTCACTCTTGCTCAGGCTGGTGTCGAACTCCTGAGCTTGTGGGATCCTTCTGCCTTAGCTTCTCAGAGTGCTCGGAATGCAAGCATGAGCCACTGTGCCTGGCCAGTAGTTCAGTCTTTTATCAGAATACTTAAGGGTACTTTAGATGTGTTTGGAGAAAGGAAAAACTGGCCAGCACCAGAAGAGCTAAAGGAAGATTTAGGGGAGAGAAAGGGTAGACATAATCTGGAAGTTAAGTTGGACAGAGCCTGGAACGCAATACACCATCTTTAGAGGTGTTGTGTGGCAGCCTAATGTGGGAAGCAAGTGAGTTCTTCAGTCATTGAGGTCTGAATTTAAATCCCAGTTCTAACACTTAGTAGCTTAGTGACCTTTGATGAGTTATATAACCTTTCTGTGCTTCAGTTGGGAAGTACAGAAATGGGAATGATATGAATGACATTTACTGAGTAGTTACAGGGATGAATTGAGATAACTCATATAAAGCACTTAGAATACTTGTGCTTAGGCTCGGAGCCTGTGGCTCAAAGTGGCTAAGGTGCCAGCCACATACACCTAAGGTGGCGGGTTCAAATCCAGCCCGGGCCCGTCAATACAACAATGATGGCTGCAACCAAAAAAATAGCTGGGCATTGTGGCAGGCACCTGTGGTCCCAGCTACATGGGAGGCTGAGGCAGGAGACTCGCTTGAGCCCAGGAGTTGGAGGTTGCTGTGAGCTGTGATGCCACAGCACTCTACCCAGGAGGAAAGCTTGAGGCCCCTGTCTCAAAAAAAAAAAAAAAAAGAATACTTGTGCTTAGTCATAGTGCTCAATAATAGTAGCTGCTACTATATTATTATACACATATTTAATACATAATATTATGTATAACGTTATTTTACTATCTTGTTGTTACACAGTTGGTAGGATCACATTGCCCCTGTCAGAATCAGGGACTCTAGTGAGTGTCTATGCAAACAGTGTAACAGGAGTTGTCTAGTAAGACCCAGGAAAGCACAGTCAAACAGGAGCTCACATACTGAGCTTATACAGATATAACACAAGTCAGAAAAATCAAGTAGTTAAATGGACATGTAGAGATTTTTGTTTCTGAGATAACTTTCTATCATTTTTCACTGGTTTTTGGTGATCTGCAGAAGCAGGAAAAATATCAGTGTGGTTAATTTAGATGCTTTCAGTGAATATAGTTTAGAATATTTGATTAAGTTGAAGAATGGGAATGGAAATTCCAACTTTTTTTGGCAGATAGAACCTAACAACTTTTAACAGTCATGAAAGATTTAACATTGGTTGTTCTGAGCAGATATCTCCAACAATTTTTAACAGAGGGTTGAAGGAGCCTCTTAAAATAGTATACTCAGTAGGGAGTTCTATCTGAAGGCGAAGGCCACAGTGGTGGGCTGTTGCTAGTGTAGGCACTGGGGTCATAGATGGTACAGAGCAGAATTTTGGCTGGAGTTCAGAGTGTTTAGGTAAGAGCATCTGGAAGCTCAGTGAATAGGACAGGTTGTTGATATTTTGAATATCTTACTAAGTGCAGGTTGTCTTCCAGGAATTATTCATAGGTTCTCCTTACTACTCATGTTCCAGCCCATATGCTTCTCTTCCCTAGATCTTTACTCTGTGTATCTGCCTCTCTAGGGTTCTTCTTCTACAGTAATACAATAATTTAAATTAAATAGTGTATAGGCCTTTTAATGTTTCAGAGTACTGTTACATATGCTCTTTTGTTTGATATCTTGTATATTTTGTACTTAGGATTTTAAGTGGTAGTGTTGGTCTTGACCAAGCGAACTCTGAAATCACTTTAGGAATGTGTTTTTAGGATTCCAGACTCCGTGGTAGTAAGTGCCAGAATAAATCTGGGTCTGGGATTTTAGGGGGTTCTGAATGTTGGGCTTTTCATGCCTTCATATTAGGGTGACTTCATTTGCTATAGAGGTTGGGGTAGTGGAAGAGGTGAAGGGAAGTAGCCAGTCTCTTGTGTAAAGGAAATGAGTAGAGAAGTCATCTAGTGTATTCCTGGCTCTACTTCACATTGTTCAAGGGAACCAAAAAAATCACTCCTACTGTTGTCTTTTGTCCCCTCTATTGTGTACAATTTAAGGTATTAGTTTTTGTTCATTAAGATGACAAATTTGCACAGTTCCTTGACTTTAAAGAAGGTAGATGTGAGTTTTTATTATAGTACATGTTAAAGAATACCTAAATTTGTTTTAGGGCTCCAAATTAAATTATTTTTGTGGATTCACTTATATGTTAGAAGGTTCCCTATGCTCATGTGAAACATAGAACAGTCTCCTCTTAAGCCTCCATGTTGCTTGAATAATTTTGCTTCTTGGTGTCATATTACTTGAGAATTAATTTTGTAATCTTCCTTCTCAAGGCCACATTTCCTGAGTAATTTGGTTATCTTTCTAATGGCATGTTATGAAAGTTAAGCTTATCCTGCTGACCTTGCTCCTCTTGACTTTTTGAAAAATATATCTTTTTTGTTTTCCGAAAGGTTTTTATCTCAACCTTTGCTCTGACCAGCTTATTGATAACAAATCTTCAATTAAGTGGAAGTTTTGAAGAATATTTTGATGTTCCCCTTTTAAGTAGGTGTAATGTCCTTAGGAGTTCAGCTGTGGACTCCTAAGACTTTTTCATTTAAAAAGCATTAATTATAAAATTTTGTGGTTCAGTTATTTATTAACATGTATGTTTAATTTTTATCTTAGCACACACTTTTTTTTAATGTGATAAAACATGCCATAAAATTTAACATTTTAACCTTTTTTAAGTGTATAGTTCTCTGGCACTAAGTACATTCATGAATGGCACTTAGAAATGTTACACATCTCTAAAACATTTTTCTTCTTGCAAACTGAAACTCCGTACCCATTAAGAAACAGCTTTCTACATCTCCTTTCCCCAGCTGCTACCATTCTACTTTCTGTCTCTGAATTTAAGTACTTTAGGTCCTTCTGTGTAAGCAGGACCATGCAGTATTTGCATTTTTGTGACTGGCTTACTTCACTTAACTTAATGTCTTCAAGGTTCATCCATGTTGTAGTATGCGTCAGAATTTCCTCCCATGTTAGGGCCGATAATACTCCATTGTGTGTATATATATGGCATTTGTTTATCTGATGAATACTATTTTATGGGTCACTGATTGTCAATTAAAAGGCTTCCACTCTGGGAGAAGTAGGTGTATCAGTAAATTGCTCTCCTCTCCCTTGATAGGAGATGTTTCTATATGTATGTACTCTATATGTATGTTTCTGTCTTCTATACAGAAGTCTGGCTCACTTTCAGCACACCTTCTCTAGCTTTTAAAGAGAAGAAAACACAGAAAAATAGGGTTTAGAGAGGGATAGGTTAGAGAAATTTAACCAGTTGAAGAACGTATATGAAGTACTTTTCACTTCATCTAAGTGAAACTTTGGCGCGTCAAAGGACACACTATTAACAGAGCAAAATAGCAACCCATGGGCTGGGCACGGTGGCTCATGCCTAATGCAAGCACTCTGGAGGCTGAGGCAGGTGGATTGAGCTCACAGGTTGAGACCAGCCTGAACCAGAGTGAGACCTATCTCTGAAAATAGCCGAGTGTTGTGGTGGATGCCTGTAGTCCCAGCTACTTGGGAGGCTGAGGCGAGAGAATCGCTTGAGCCCAAGAATTTGAGTTCTGTGAGCTATGATTTTATGGTGCTCTATGGAGGGCAACAAAGTGAGAGTCTGTCAAAAAAAAAAAAAAAGCAACCTATGGATAGGATATTTGCAAATCATACATCTATCTAATAAGGAATTGATATCCAAAATCCATAAAGAAATCTTATAACTCAATAGCAACAACTCTGTCTCAAAAAAGGTAACAACTGTAATTATTGACATTATAGAATAATTTCTTTTTTTAAAATTTTCTCTATATATACATGTGTTTATTTGGTTTCCACTTTTTGCCTTCACAAAATTAAAGAGGCTTAGAATTTAATAACGATAACAATGTTTAAGATAAGGACTAGAAACAAAAACCTCTTAAAGAGTGGGTGAACAGGGTGGTGCCTGTGGCTCAGTTCAAACCTGGCCCTGGCCAAACTTCGACAAAAAATAGCCGGGTGTTGTGGCAGGTGCCTGTAGTCCCATCTACTTGGGAGGCTGAGGCAAGAGAATCACCTGAGCCCAGGAGTTGGAAGTTGCTGTGAACTATGACACTAAAGCACTCTACTGAGGGTGATAAAGTGAGACTCTGTCTCTAAACAAACAAACAAACAGAAAAAACCAAACGAAGATAAATACATTAGGAAAAGAAATCAGATTATCGCTGCAATGAAATATTGAGCAATAATAACAATGCAAAAAAAGTAACATTCACATTGTCAAATAAAAGTATATCTATCATAGAATGCTTTGACTCTGAGGTTCGGTATGGAATCATCAGTTAACTTCTTTTTTTTCCCCCCCAAAGTCTCAAAAAAATAGACAACTAATATTTATAAATAAAAATAGAAGATAATTTCAAAAAACAGATCATGCCAAATCTTATAGACAATAGAAAAAGAAGAAAAGAAGAAATACTTCAAAATCATTTTACTTCATCTGGATATACCTGATATTAAAACTGGAAAAAATGTATTCTTATAAAGGGAAATTACAAATATATTTCACTTATAAATGAGGATGCAATATCCTAAACAACATATTAACAAGTTGAATTAAAAATTATTCTTCAAATAATGTACTTTGGTCAAATTTAAATACAATATGTAGAATAATTTCTTACAGCATAATGTATTTATTTATAATTTTTTAGCAGTGTTTATTCGTCATATTTTTGTGTAATAAAAAATATCTTTTGGAATTATTATTGGCAGGTTTTTATGGACATATTTATTATATCTATCTTTGTGTGGTGTTTATGGAAGATATTAAAAGAATGTGTAAGTCAGAAAAAGGTTCTGGGAACCAATATATATATATAGTTGAAATGGAAGATTGGTGGTACCTGTAGATGGGCAGAATTGAAGGGAATTCATGTGTATAGTATGCCAGCAGGTCATTACTATAGATATGTGTAATGACCTACATTTGGAGGCTTGGGATTTAAAACTAAGCTCTACTACCTTTAGAATGTCCCCCAGATTATGAATGATTGCCATGGATATGCTAGTACATCTGTTACAAGATTGGGTGATCCTTCCAAAATGGGTCAGCTAGCTGGTTAACATCTTAAAAATTATATGATGGGGCCGCATCTGGATGAAAATAAAGTAGTGTTTGAGGTACTGAGTAGTCAAGGTTTTTTGATGATAAATTTTAGGCAGTGAACTATACTGATATTGCTGTCAACTTAGTAGAGATATCAAAAGAACACTTGGAAAGAAATTCATGGTTTGTTAGTGTTGTGGGAAAAGATGAATAAGGAGATTGGAGGACATCAAAGTAAAGCAGTTTATCTTCATATCCAAGGTCATTCAGCATCTAAAGGATCTTTAGAGAAGTGTTTTTCAACTTTGATGGGAGATCTGAGTTTTAAAAAATTTCCAGTCAGTCACCAACTGATAATTTTGTAAAATATAATAAAAATGAATTGCTAGAAAAATGAAATAAAAGGCACGAAATACAAGGCTTAGCTTTTTTATTAGTAGTTCATTGACTTAAAATTACTTTCACAATTTGCTATAAAAGTTTTAATATTCTTGCCCATAATTTCTGTACATTTCTCCTTATGGATTAGTAATAGTTTACTGACCAACACTGGTTCATGAACCAGTCCTCTTTGAGTTAGACTGTTCTAGAAAGCCTTCTGTGTTATAATAGTTTAGGAGTTCACCTTTATTAGAATTCCAGCTCAGGCTTGGCGCCTGTGGCTCAAGAGGCTAAGGCACCAGCCACATACACCTAAAGTGGTGGGTTCGAATCCCCAGCCCGGGCCCGCCAAACAACAATGATGGCTGCAACCAAAAAATGGCCAGGCGTTGTGGCGGGC
>NW_003852417.1:18841333-18842564 GCF_000181295.1 Otolemur garnettii
AAAAAAAAAAAAACTTTTCTCAGAATGCTAAAATTTTTGTTTAAATCAACTAACTGAAAACTAGATCAAAATTAGATCAGAACTCAGAGATAACATTGTTACTTTGGCTACCTATTTTCCATAGTTTTTGAGGAAGGAGGGAATATTTATAATATGCTCTCTTTTTTCTGTACATTTAAAAGATTGACTGTTTTTGCTATTTGCTTATTAATGCTGTATCTGGACTACCATTTTCTAAGCTGACTTGGGTGACATTTCAGTTTTTTCTAATTGTAACTGAAGATGTTTTTAATGACTGTGCTAGGCACATTGCCAATTTTTATTCCATTGTTTTGGTAAAAGAAAATAGCATTTGCCATTTTAGCTTTGTTTTATTTATGTGGTTCATGATAGAATTCATTTCTTTTTAAAAACTTAATTAGGAACTAGTGTTGGCTCTAGAAGTCACATTAAAGAACAATATTATCTTAATCTATTGTGGAATTATAGGATTTCAGGATTGGAAAGTATTATATGCTAATGGCCACCATGTGATATATGAGCTCCTTCTAATGCCTTTCTGCCAACTGTCTGTCGCAGGGAAGCTCCAGGAGTCCCAGGGCAGCCCACTGCACAGCTGATACTGTTAGTGTTTTCCTGTGTTATCCTGAAACCTTCCCCTGCCACTGCTACCTCTTGCAAAAGTTTGATCCTCCATGTGATTTCACTTCAAATAAATGAAGATAGCTATCATGTTTGCTGTTTTTCTTTTCTATAGGCTAACATGTATGTAACCTTTGCTTATATCATGCAGTTTGTGTCCTTTTTTTTTCTTTTGAGAGTTTTGCTGTGTCACCCTGAGTAGTGTAGTGGCATAATAGCTCACTCTAACCTTAAACTCCTGGGTGTAAGAGATCTTCCTATTTCAGTCTCCTTAGTAGCAGGGACTGTAGGCACAAACCATTACACCTGGCTAATTTTTTTATTTTTTGTACAAATGCAGGGGTTGTCTTGTTGTTGCTTCGGTTGGTCTCAAACTCCTGGCCTCATGCAATCCCTCCCTCCTATACTGGCCTCCCAAAGCACTAGGATTACAGGTGTGAGCCACCATGCCCAGCTTTGAATCTATGAATTCTTTTTTTTTTGAAATAGAGGCTCAAGCTATCCCCCAGGGTAGAGTGCTGTGGCATCACAGCTCACAGCAACCTCCAACTCCTGGGCTCAAGCGAGTCTCCTGCCTCTGCCTCCCAAG
>NW_003852417.1:18842896-18849366 GCF_000181295.1 Otolemur garnettii
TTAACTTTTGCCTTTGTACTGCCCATATTCACATAGTGTTTTTTTTTTTTTGTTTTTTTTTTTTTTAATAAGAAGCATATATATTGAGCCCCTGGTAAGTGTGAGGCTGGACATACAAACTTAAATAAAACATGTAGCATGAAAGCTAATCGGGGAAAGAGATTAAAACACTGCCAGTAATTCCCTTGAGAATCTAAGCTACTACTGGAGCATGCCAAGGTAAATACTCTGGAGTCTTTCCCTGTATGGAGCAGGAATTTTGATGGGAGTTAGGTAAATAGTATGCAAATGATATAAAATATAAAACCTTTAGAGTTCAGAGAACAGGGTATACATCCATTTAGGACATAATTTAGTTCAAGGATAAAAATGGTGGCCTAAAAATGTTACAGGAATATTTTTATTAAAAAAATTGATAGTGTTTGATATAAAGATTACTTTTTATAAAATGACATTGTACGTTTAATGTATAAAAATAGTATGTTAGTTGGTCTTGTCCCTTGGTATTTCTTATAACATTTATTTTATTGTAGTTTATTTTTTAATTTCAGGTTAATGTGAGGGTACAAACAACCAAATCATAGTATTTGAATTTATTAGGTAAAGCCCCTTTTGTAGTTATGTTCTGCACCCAAAAGGTGTGCCATATACCCCTACATTGTGCCCATTCAGTGGGAGTATCCCAAACTCCCTGTCCCCTCTTCCCTTTTTTCCCCCCCCCAAACTTTAATGGAAATGAATTTTTCTCCTATATGGGCATGAATTAGATGGTCTTCTGGCTTCACATTAGTATTGAGTACATTCGATATTTGCTTTTCCATTCTTGTGGTACTTTACTGAGAAGAATGTGTTTAAACTCCATTCAGGTTAATACAAAAGATGTGAAGTCACCAACTTTTTTATGGCTGAATAGTATTCCATGGTATGCATATAGGACAGTTTGTTAATTGTTCCTGAGTTGATGGCATTTAGCTTATTTACACATCTTGGCAGTTGTAAATTGAGCTGTAATAAATAATCTAGTGCATATGTCCTTATGATAAAACGATTTTTTTTCTTCTGGGTAGATGCCTCATAGTGGGATTGCAGGGTCAAATGGGAGATCTAATTTGAGTTCTTTGAGGATTCTCCATATATCTTTCCAAAGAGGCTGTATTAGTTTGTAGTCCCACCAACAGTGTTAAGTGTTCCTCTTTCTTCACATCTGTTCCAGCAGCTGCAACTTTGGAATTTTGTGATGTGGGCCCATCTTACTGGAGGTAGGTGATATTTTAGAGTGGTTTTGATTTGCCTTTTCTTGATGATTTGGTACGATGAGCATTTTTTCATATTTTTTTAGCCATTCATCTGTTTTCCTCAGAGAAGTTTCTGTTCATGTCTCTTGCCCAGTGATAGATGGGATTGTTAGTTCTTTTTTTGTTGTTGTTGATTAATTTGAGTGCTCTATAGATCCTAGTTATCAAGCCTTTGTCGGATTTGTAATATGCAAATATCTTTCCCCATTCTGAAGATTGTCTTTTTGGTTTTATTGTTGTATCCATAGTTGTGCTGCATAACATTTATTAATGTAACAGGGTGAATAACAGCATCCCCACAGTTGTACTGTCATTAAATCTGGAACATTTATGTAATTGTTTTGAGTTAGGCATGACTTGGGAGAGTGCATGTCCCAGTTCCACCTTACTTACCTGCCCCATGTATAAAATAGTTTCCTGTGCACCAGTCGGTATGCTGGTAGACACTAAGGGATCTAGGACTTAATGCACTCTATTTTTTAGAGCTTTGAATGTAGCAGTATGTCTGTTTCCTAAATTTTGTCCCTACTTAAGTACAGTTGGACTTTTCCTTCTCCTTTCTCCTTCCCCTGGGTTTGACCAGATTCAACTCATTTTTAGAGGCCAGCCATATTGAAGCAAACCTTTTTTGACTGCCTAAGCTAAAAGTGGTTTCTCTGCTCTCTCAACTCCTTATTGTGCTTATTTCCTTTAACCACTAATTTGGCAATTAATCATGTTAATTGCTTTGTGTCTTGTATCTATTGTTGTCTTAAATTGTTATTTAAATTATGTCATGGTTTGATTTTTATCTTCTGATTACAGTGCAATGTCTTGAGAATAGATACTCCTTTCTCCAATTCCATAATAGTAGTGATCTCCAAGCTTTTTTTTTTTTTATTATGTGCTCTGTCTTAGCCTGTTTGGGCTGCTATAACAAAAATATCTTATGTTACTGGATGAAGAGAGTGTGGCCCCCTGTCACTGTCTGTCAATATGCAGAGATGGAGATAGGCCCACCAAACTTTATTTGTAAGAAGGCCATCAATTCTATTATAGCACAGTAAGAGTAGCTTCTCCAAAATGGTTCTGTTCTTCCATTTCCAAACCCACAGTTTTTTATATATATGAAAGTTCAAAGCAAAAAACCACATTAACCTTTATCTTAAACAACTATAAAACATGACCCATAATAAACAATAACCAGCATAACCTGAGACCCAAAACAACATTCCAATTCAAAAGTTAATCTTCTGAATCAATTGCCCTAAACTATATAAGATATATGCTTTTAGGTTAAAGCTGAATTTATAAAACAGCAAGAATGGGAGATATGAGGTGAAGGTCATGTAGGACCTAAACAGACTAGACCAGCTGTGTTGTCTCAACCCTAGCCGGAATGACTCCATCTCATTCTCATGACACACGTTTTCACTTAAGACTGGGTAATTTATAAACAACAGAAATTTATTGCTCACAGTTCTGGGGGCTGCAAAGTTTGAGATCATAGCTCTAGCAGATTCAGCATCTGGTGAGGGCCTGTTCATAGATGGTGCCTTCTGTAGCAAAAGGGCAAAGGAACAAACAAGTTCCCTCAGGCCTCTTGAATAAGGGCATTAGTCCAATTCAAGGCAAAGCCCTTGTGACCTAGTCATTTCCCAAAGGCCGCACCTCTTAATACCAACACATTGGGGATTAGTTTCAACATAGGAATTTTGGAGGCTCAAAAACATTCAGACTATAGCAGACTCCAAATCATTTTGAGTATGAACCTCTAATAATGCATGTTTATTTAAGTATAAAAATACATTTGTATATTATGCAGCATACATAAAATATAAATTTAAATGGTATAATAATGAAATAAATAATACTATGAAATAATTTATATTACTTAAATATGGTATTTTCTTCTATCATACCTGCAAAATAATCTGAAAAAAATATATAGATATTAATGGGAGAAATACAAGGTTGACTGCTTACACTATGCTGAAAAGAGCCCCACCACCAAGTATATGAAAGATATTTTTGAAAATTTGCCTGTGCTTGCATTATGGTATTCTTTTGTTTGTTGTTTAATTTTTTTGAGACGGAGTCTCTGTTACCCAGACTAAAGTGCTATGGCACAATCAGATCTCATTACAACCTCATACTCCTGGGCTCCAATAATCCACCTGCTTTAGCCTGCCAAAATGCTGGGATTATAGGGTGAGTTACCACACCCAGCTATTGGTTTTATTTTCTAACCACAGATTCTTTGCAAGAATCAGTTCACTCCCCTTGCCTATTTCTCGAGGGTTTTAGTATATTGAAAACTAGACAATGGATTTCATCCATGAACCTTGTCATAGTATGCTAAAGGCTTCTGAATAATTGAAGTGCTGCCTTCAACCCCTTGGGGTAGTGGAACTCCCACTCTTCTCTGAGGACGGTTGAACAACTGTGTGGGAATCTGCTGAAGGTGCCAAGGTGAGTCTATATGTTGTATATTGTTAGGAATTAATTTCTTTAATATACACAGATACTTTATATCCCCTCTGTGATTTTTTTTTCTATACCCCAGTGGATTTTCTTACATGCTTATTTGAAGATAGACCACTGACCTGTAGTATGTAGTATCTATAAAAGAAATGTTCAACAAATATTTATAAATTTGATTTGATGGAAAAATGTGTATTTCTTTTCTTTTCTTTTCTTTTTTTTGAGACAGAGTCTCACTATGTTGCCTTTGGTAGAGTGCTGTGGCATCACAGCTCACAGCAACCTCAAACTCTTGGGCTTAAGGAATCTTTCTGCCTCACAGCTGGGACCACAGGTGCCAGCCACAATGCCTGACCATTCTTTTTTTTTTTTATTAAATCATAGCAATGTACATTGATACTATCATGGGGTACAGTGTACTGTTTCTGTATACAATTTGAAATACTTTCATCCAACTGGTTAACATAGCCTTCATATCTTTTTCTTAGTGATTGTGTTAAGACATTTATATTCTATATTTAGAGAGATTCACATGTACCCTTATAGCATGAACCATAGGTGTGATCCCACCAATCACCCTCCCTCCACATACCCTCCCCTCTTCTCCCTTCCCTCTCCCGTCTCCCCATATTCCTGGGCTAAAATTGGGTTATATCTTTCCTATGAAAGCTATAAATTAGTTTCATAGTAGGGCTGAGTACATTGGATACTTTTTCTTCCATTCTTGGGATACTTTGCTAAGAAGAATATTTTCCAGCCCTGGCCATTCTTTGTTGCAGTTGTCATCGTTGTTTTAGCAGGGCTGGGCTGGGCTTGAACCCGCCATCTTAGGTGTATGTGGTCGGCGCTGTAACCACTGTGCTATGGGTGCCAAGTGGAAGAGTGTATATTTCTAATCACAAATTTCTGGAAAACCTTCTAGTTTACTAACAATTACAAAGGATTCTATTAGGTCGGTGCAGTGGCTCATGCCTGTAATTCTAGCACTCTGGGAGGCCAAGGTGGTGGAGGTTTAAGCTCAGGAGTTTGAGACCAGCCTGAGCAAAAGCGAGACCCTGTCTCTACTAAAAATAGAAAAAAAAAATCCTGGTGTGATGGCACTAGTCTATAGGCCTAGCTACTCAGGAGGCAGAGGCCTGGGAGTTTGAGGTTGCTGTGAGCTAAGATGCAATGGCACTTTTGCCTGACTCTCTCTCTCAAAAAAACAAAACAAAACAAAACAACAAACCTGTTAACGCTTTACCAATGTTAAAATCTGGTCACCTTAGCTTATGCCCACAGAGTTTGAGGTTGCTGTGAGCTGTGATGTCATGACACTCTACTGAGGGCGACTTAATGAGACTCTGTTTCAAAAAAAAAAAAAAGGTGGCGCCTGTGGCTCGAGGAGTAGGCGCTGGCCCCATATACTGGAGGTGGCAGGTTCAAACCTGGCCCTGGCCAAAAACTGTAAGAAAAAAAAATAAATAAAAGAAACAAAGAATATGAAAACAAGGTGTTTGAAAATGATTTACTATCATTGGAGAGAAAAATACAAAATTGTACATGCATAAGGTTGTGCTGGATCACTGACAATAGAAAATTCGGCTCAAATTACTATGCTTATAACCAAGTCTAGTCATAGTACACATTTAAAGCAGTGGATCTCAAACTTGAGTGTACATCAGAGTCACCTGGGGGCTTGTTAAAACACTGATAGTGTAAAACACATATTTCCATCTTAATAAATACTAAAACGTGAGCTTCTATGTCACTACCACAAAGGTAAGAAAAAAAGTTGGAACCCCCTAGAAGCCCCCCATGTGCCTCTTCCCAGTCACCACTTCCTTCTGTCTTCGTAGGTAAACCACTATTCGGACATTTATAGTAATTGCTTTCTTGCTTCTCTATACTTTTATCACTTAGTACACAAGACACTGTAGTTTTTTTTTTCTGGTTATGAAACTCAGCTAGTAAGGAATGGGGAATAGAATGTATTCTTTCATTTGATAGTGTATTTGTCAGATTCACCCATGTTGTTACATGTAGGTGTAGTTTACTTCATTATATAATATTTCATTTTATGATTATACCCTAATTTATTCCCTGAGTAGCTGATGGGCATTTGAGTATTCACTTTTAATTACGTTTTCATTGCTCAATTTAGGGCTATTTCAAAAAATGCTGCTGCTGTGTCATTTTTGTATGTCTCTTTGGTGGCGTTTGTATGTGTATCAATTGGTGTCATTTTAGGAGTAAAATTTCTGGTCAGAGGTATGCATATATTCAGCTTTAATAAATAGTGCCTAATAGTTTCTCTTATGGTTAAACTGATTTATACTTATACCAACAGCATGCCTGAGTTTATGGTTTTCTATATCCTTGTCCATACTTGGTATTATCAGCTTCATTTTAACCATCTTAGTAGGTATGTTGTGGTACCTGACTGTAGATGTAAATTTCATTTCTTTAATGATTCATTAGATGAAGCACTTTTTCATATGTTTCTTGGCCCCTTAAATCTCTTTTTATGAGGTAGTCTAATAGCTTAATTGTCTTTTTTATTTTTATCTTTTTATTTTTTTTTATTGAATGGTAACTATGTACATTAATGCACTTCTGGGGTACAGTGTGGGGTTTTTACACACAATCTGAAACACTTCCATCAAACTGGTTAACATAGCCTTTGTGTCATTTTCTTAGTTATTATTTTAAAACATTCACATTCTGCTCTTA
>NW_003852417.1:18849660-18858629 GCF_000181295.1 Otolemur garnettii
ACTTGGGCTTCTTCCATGACCTGGCAATTATGAATTGGGCTGCAATAAACATTCTGATACAAATATCTTTGTTGTAATGTGATTTTTGGTCGTCTGGGAATATACCTAATAAAGGAATTGCAGGGTCGAACGGCAGGTCTATTTTTAGTTCTCTAAGTGTTCTCCAGATGTCTTTTCAAAAGGAATGTATTAGTTTATATTCCTACCAGCAGTGTAGGAGTGTTCCCTTTTCTCCACATCCATGCCAGCATCTCTGGTTTTGGGATTTTGTGATATAAGCTAATCTCACTGGAGTTAGATGATATCTCAAAGTAGTTTTGATTCGCATTTCTCTGATAATTAGGGATGGTGAGCATTTTTTCATATATCTTATAGGCCGTGCGCCGATCTTCTTTAGAGAAATTTCTCTTCAAATCCCTTGTAATTGTCTTTTTTCTTATTGATTTGTAGAAGTTCTTTACTCACATGAACCTTTTATCAACTTTATGTGCTGTAAATATCTTCTTCCAGTCTTGGCTTTCTGTCACTCTTTTAATGTTTTCTTGATGAACAGAATTTCTTTTTTTTTTTTTTTGAGACAGAACCTCAAGCTGTCGCCCTGGGTAGAATGCCAAGGCATCACAGCTCACATCAGCCTCCAACTCCTGGGCTCAGGGATTCTCCTGCCTCGGCCTCCCAAGTAGCTGGGACTATAGGCACCTGCCACAGCGCCCAGCTATTTTTTGGTTTCAGCCATCATTGTTGTTTGGCAGGCCCAGGCTAGATTCGAACCCGTCAGCTCAGGTGTATGTGGCTGGCGCCTTAGTTGCTTGAGCCGCAGGCGCCAAGCCGATGAACAGAATTTCTAATAGTAATATAACCCAATTAATTTATCCATCTTTTCTTTTGGGGAATATTTGTACATTTGAAGTTCTTGAAGATATTCTTCTGTGTACTACCCTTGTTACCTTCTAAAAATGTTTCTCTCTTACTTTTCACACGCAGAGCTTCACCCTACATGGAGGTGATTTTTGTGGATGATGTGAGGTATAGAGGGCAAGTGTTACATTTTTCCCTATAAGGATGTCCAGTTGACCCAGCATCATTTATTGAAAACAATTTCCTTTCCTTATGCTGTGGAGACCTTCTTTTGTCTTGAATTAAGTGCCCAGCTATGTGAAGATCTGTTTGTGTACTCTTCTGTTCCATAAGTTTATTTGTCTATCTTTGTTCCAATATAAATATTTTAATTATTAATATTTATAATAATTTCTGATATTCAGTACAGCAAATTCTCCCACCAAGTTTTTATTGTGGTAAAATATATATAACATAAAATTTACTATTTTAATTATTTTTAAGCTTACAGTTCTATGGCATTAAGTATATACACATTGTTGTGCAATCATTACCACTGTCTGTCTCTGAAACTCTTTTTTGTTTTCTCTAGTTGAAACTTTCTACCCACTAAACAGTAACTCTCTATTTCCCCCTCACCTCAACCCTTTGCAGCCACCATCTACTTTCTGTTTCAGTGAATTTGACTACTCTAGGTGCCTTATATAAGTGGAATAATATGGTATTTGTCCTTTTGTGACTCTTGTTTTTTACTGAGCATAATGTCCTCAAGGTTTTTCCATATTGCAGCATATGTCAAAATTTCCTCCCTTTTAGAGACAGAATAATATTTTATTTTGTGTTTATACAGTACCACATTTTGTTTATCCTTTCATCCATATATGGACACTTGGGTTGCCTCCACCTTTGGGCTATAGTGAATAATCTTACCAGGTTTTTTCTTATTAAAGAGAATCTGATCTCTTCTTGGTTCTTGGCATGCCATTTACATTTTAGAATACACCTTCCAGGTTCCAGATCAATTTAGGGAGAACTGACATCTTTTCATTATGAGTCTTTGTATCAGTGAACATGATATTTCTGTTCATGTCAAGCTACTTAACAATAGCTTTCTGCATAGAGATCTTACATATCTTTTGTGACATGTATTTCTGTATCATTTGATGTTATTGATCATTTGATGTTATTTTATTTTTTTTGAGACAGAGCCTCACTTTGTTGCCCCCAGTAGGGTGCCATGGCGTTATAGCTTACAACAACCTCCAACTCTTGGGCACAAGCCATTGTCTTGCCTCAGCCTCCCAAGTAGCTGGGACTACAGGTGCCTGCCACAACTCCTGGTTATTTTTAGAGATGGGATCTTGCTCTGCCTCAGGCTGGTCTCAAACCTGTGAGCTCATGGCAATCCACCCGCCTAGGCCTCCCAAAGTGCTACCGGTAGGATTACAGCCACAAGCCACTGTACCTGGCTGATGTTATTTTAGATGGCATCTTTCTAAAAGTTTTATTTTCTCACTGATTTTTGATGGTACATAGACATACAGTTGACTTTTGTATATGCTTTTTGTCCATCTACTTTGCTGAACTCATATATTAATTCCAATAGTTTATATCAACATTTAGTAAATTCACACAGAATTCACACGGCCTCAGGCTTCTCCTGACACAGGGGACTGGTAGCTCTGGGATCCTGGACACCTCAATGAAAGAGTTTGCAAAGGACTTTTGCAAATGAACCTTGCTCCTGTGCAGTGTGTGATGGTCAGGGAAGCTCAGGGCTTACCCCCTTCATTGCCTGCAGCATTGGCATGAGCTGAGCTCAGACTACAAACAACTAAAGCAAAGTTGATGTCTGGGCCTGTCCAAGGACTGTCCCCACCTTAAGGAAAACCAGCAAGGAACCCAATTTTTATTCTGGTCCTTTTTCCAAATCTCCTTGTATGCGTGTCAAAAAAAAATATGCGTGTCATATTTTCTGCAAATAAGTATTGTTTTATTTTTTCCTTCCCATTTTTTAAATTTTTTTACATTTTTGAGACAGGGTTTTGCTTTGTTGCCTGTGCTAGAGCGCAGTGGTGGCATCATAGCTCATTGCAGCTTTAAAGTCCTAGGCCCTAGCAATTCACCTGCCTCAAGCCTGTAAGCACTTTACTTCTCTTTCTTTTTTGTGAAGATGGAATCTTGCTATGTTGCTTAGGCTGATCTCAAATCCTAGCCTCAAGCAATCTTCCTTCCTTGTCCTCCCTAAAGTTCTAGGATTACAGGCCAGAGCCACCACACCCTTTCTTTTCCTTTTTTTTTGAGACAGTCTCTAGCTGTTCTCTGGGTTGAGTGCTGTGCCGTCATAGCTCACAACAACCTCCAACTTGGGTTCAAGCAATCTTCTTGCCTCAGTATTTTTTTTTTTTTTCTATTTTTAATAGAGGCAACATCTTGCTTTTGCTTAGGCTGATCCTGAACTCATGAGCTCGGGCTGTCCACTCACTTCGGCCTCTGAGAGGGTTGCAGGTATGAGCCCCTGTGCCTGGCCACTTTCCTCCCCTCTCCTTCCCTTCTTTCTCCTCCCCTCTTCCCTCTCCTTCCCTCTTTGCTCTCCTTCCCTCCTCCCTCTCCTTCCCCTCTTCCCTCTCCTCCCCTCTTCCCTCCCCTCTCCTCCCTTCCTCAAAGGGAAAAATTTAACATTTTGTTTTTAGGTATGATGGTGTGAGTTTTTGGAAATGGCCTTTATCAGATTAAGGAAGTTCTCTTGTATCCTAGCTTTCAGAGAGTTTAAAAATCCTGAGTAGACGTTTAATTTTATCAAATACTTATCCCATATTTTATTGAGATAATCCTATTAATTTTTCTTTTATTCAGTTAATGGAGTGAATTAAATGTACATACTAGAAAAGAATAAAGGTTAAAAATAAATGAGCTAAGCATCTGTCTGAAAAAGTTAAAGGATTTTTCCCTTTCCTAGTTAGCTGTTAAAAATAGTGTTTGAGCCCGTCATTCCTACTGAAGCCATTTTGTAATTTAAACCACATTTTTGTTACAGGGACACCTACCAACACTTAAAAATACTCCCTACTCTAAAGTAGAGTTGAAGTTTATCATTTATAAATGGAGATATGGCACAGAAGCTGAGAATAACAGTTGACGCCACATGAATTGGCAAACACATTTTCTTGAATAATTTAATTTTGTAATTTTTAAAACATTCATGCCTGAGTCACTTATTTTGGTAGTGGCATTCTGGAATCCTTTGATAAGAATTAAATCTGTCATTTTCTAGTAGGTAATAGAAATAGTTTTTAGGCTTTAGAGATAGGGTTGTACTTGGTGTATCGGGAATATCATCTATCATCAGGTAGACAGTCTCATTCCCCTGGAAAACAGTGTTAAAAATCTACCTCAAGGTAAATTTACTGCTTTTTTTTTTTTAAACCAATTTTAATTCGTGTGTTTCCTTCTTGAAGGCCCTAAGACTTGACCTTGTGGGTTTTGATTTAGTCAATTAGATGGACCATAATTATCTTACAAGGCTGAGTATGTAAGATTCTGTGAAGCAGAAGTCTGAATGATTTTATAGATAAAATACCCATTTTATAGATCAGTTAGATAGCTTTAAGATACCCTACGTTAGTTTTCTAGTTTCTTTCCTATATCATCTAGTCTAGAAACCAAGATAATTTTTGATACTGATTTAGTCTCAGCGGATTTATTGGATTTATTTACTTTAGATTTAATTCAGAAAAAATAAATTAATTTTATAACATGAAAATGTGAATTTTGATTAATAGCAAGTCACTGTAATATGTGACTTAGTAGTTATTTAAAAGGAGATTATTGAACCTATTTTATTTCACAATCACCTGTTATTTTAGTTTGCCAAAGCTGAAGAGAAGACTTCCTTCTCAGGTGATGTTAAATATTGTTGGTTAAGCACAAACGTCACTATCAAGAAAACAGGAAGCTGTGTAGGAGAACATGCCAAATGGCAAATTAATAGTCAGGGTAAAGGAAACTGACGTAGACTCAGGAAAGGAACCCTGAACTACTTTGTTCTTTTTAGGTGGCTTGAAGAATAGGCATGGTCTAAGTCATTATGTTTTCCAGACAGTATATCAAAAAACAAGTTTAGGATTAAAGCCAGAAAGAATATATTTTCTTCTGTTTTGTATTGTTTTTAAAATGCTAACATTTCAAAGCTAGTGGAATACTTTGTATAGCTTTGTTAATCAATTTTTGCTTATCACTAAAATCCTATAAAGTGCAGTAAAATTGCTAACTTTTCCTTTTTATAGTGAAGCCTTAATAAATTGAGTTCAATCTCAGTAACTAGGAACAGGTAATAAAGAGGTGTCAGATCTAAATTCCCTTTCACTATTTAGAGTTTACTTAAACGGTTTGTTAAATCAATCAGTATCTCATCACTGTTGAGCCTATGTAATCAAATTATAAGAACCTTATTCCCTCTTTTGTATTATTGATTTATACATAGGTAGTTCTTATACTTGTTACTGATAAATAATTTTCTGCTCATTAAAGCAAATGTAGTAAAATTTCTTTTTGGCAATGTTTTGTTCCTTTTCCTTTTATTTTTGTAGGTATGTTAGTAAAATAACATTTGTTAAGAAATTTATGATTCATATTTTTCACTAATTCTGATGGTTTTCCCTTTAAATATTGAGAGATGGTTTAGTATAGGGAGTAAGAAAATGGGCCTTGGAGCCAGATAGCCTGGGTTTAGATCCCAGCTCTGTCATTTACTAGCAAGTTACTTATCATCTATGTGCCTTAGTTACCTTTTCAGTAAAATGGAGGTAATAATAGTATCTATCTTGGAAGGTTGCTGTGAGTTTAAATTGTTTAATATAATTAAATAACTTAGAATAGTGCCTGCCACACAGTAAATGCCCAACAAAAGTTAGCCATTGTTATTTATTGTGAAAATAGAATAATTTTAGGTGATGATTAAAGTTTAAATTCTAGATTGTAGATACAGCTCTTGAAAAGGAGAACCTTCCATAAATCATCATACTTTGACTTGTCTATCATCTTTTGGACATCAGTGCTAGTTACTAGAGACTTAAAGATGCCTAGATCAGGGGGACTAAGATGTGGCCAGAGCACCTTTGAAGTGGTTTCTAATCCCAGTGCTCTTGCCAAATACGCACGAGACCCTTTGGGCGTTAGTGTCATCATCTGTTACATGGCAGTTTTGAAGTGTAGTTTATGATTTTTACAGTATGCTGTAATTTATCAGTGCTGGATGCTTAGCACTGTGCTAGGTGTTGTCCCAGGACATTTTTGTTTTTTTTTTTAAGAAGTATAAAATAGCTCTTGACACAGAGTCTTGATCTAGTTGGGAAAAAAAACCACAATTAGAAAATAGCTAAAGAATAATGCTAAGAGTCATGTGATTAAATGTAATCTAAGAGACTATAGGGATGAGAGTATATGAAAGTTATTATGCTTAAAATCTTATTGGTTTTTTTTTTTCTTTTTGAGACAGAGCCTCAAGCTGTCCCCCTGGGTAGAGTGCTGTGGCATCACAGCTCACAACACCCTCCAACTCTTGGGCTCAAGTGAGTCTTCTGCCTCTGCCTCCCACGTAGCTGGGACCACAGGCCCCCGCCACAATGCTCGGCTATTTTTGGTTGCAGTCGTCATTGTTGTTTGGCAGGCCAGGCTGGATTCGAACCCACCACCTTAGGTGTATGTGGCTGGAGCTTTAGTCACTTGAGCCACAGGCGCTGAGCCAAGATTTTATTGTATTAATGGTTAACTTCAATTTCTGTATTAAATTACCAGAGTAAATACCTCCTTGGGTGTTATCAAGAATTCTCACTTAGTAATTTCCATTTGCATAATCAGTAGAATGTGCACTTCCTTTGTTCTCCCACATTAAACTTTATAATAGTACATTCCTAGTACATTTTTACAGCATCATTTTTCTTCCATGAACACTATCTATACTGTAAATGTGATTATTGTTCTTGTCACTGCTGTCTTCCTTGCACTTAGCTCAGTGCTGAGCATGTAGTGAGCGCTGATAAAGTACAGTTGAGGAACAAATTTGAGATTACACTGTAACTGTCAGCAATTTTTAAATCATTTAAAGATAATTTTTAATTAATATTTATTCAGTTAGGAATATTGGCTTTATAAACTTTGGATCTATGTGCTAAGACAGTTTGCTGTGATACCAATATAATTTTAATGAAGCTAGTAGCTTTTTCTTTCGTAGCTTTTTCATAGTTATGTAAGGAAATGGCTTTGGAGATGAATGAATTTTTCAGCTGTATTAGTTATCTGTTACTGCTGTTTGATTAAAGGTTGAACTGCTCAGCCAAGGCATTCCCAAAATTCAGAACCGAAGAAACTGTGAGAGATACTGTTAGTAATGTGAAGTTTTGTGATATCACCATACAAAGACTGCCATATACTTTGCTTGAAGACTGTTTATCAGTGTGTAACTCTGCATTCTTTCCTTCTGAATAGTGAAGTATTTTAGAAGAAAAAGATAGATCATCATAACCAAGTTTCTGTGGTCAAATAAAAAAAGGATGTATTAAGCCTTAAAATATTTTTAAAATGGTAGCATAGTTCATGTCCATTATAAAAAAATGCAGAAAGGTCATGAGAAGAAAGTACCCAAAATCCTACTACATTTTGGTGACTCCTTTCTGAAATCTGTTTATGTGCGTAGATAAATTCATACCAAGATCTCTCTTTTTTATAAGTGAAATCATATTTTTCATGTGTTTTCCAATATTTTTTAAATTCATGCTCTTTTTTAATTAACAGAAAAACCAATGCCCTCATTGGGTGCAATATGAATTTTCATAGTAAATTAAATAACGTGACTAAAATCAATTTTAGAGGTAATTTAAGAAGAGGAAACATTTCAGTTTAACCTTAGGTACATGACATTGGCATGTTCCTCATAAACCTATTTATCCGATGTAATAGGGAAGATAGAGCATAGCAGATATTTTGAATCATTTGCTCAACATTTCATTGGAGAAGCTGAGTTCTGCTTAGGAAAAAGAGACCTACTGAGGGCGCTTTATTCTGTCCTTTGAGCAGTTCAACTCTTAGCCTCCAAAGCAAAGCACAGGCCTGCAACTAAACAGAGATTATCCATTTTGACTTCAGTGTGCTTTGGGGGATTATTCCTCCCCTCCAACCCATCCCACTTCAAGGACTTAATCTGTCCAGCATTCTATAGCACTTTCTTGAAGGTGAGTTTTGTAAATTTGTCTGGTATGTTTTCTGCAGTGTTCTAATGGCCCTTGTAGATTGGCTAGCCTATTGACTAACCTGACTCTGTTTCCATAGAAGATTTGGCTGTCTTATCACCCTTGACACTCTTGATTTCTCTTTTCCCTTTCTAACTTTTTCCTGTTCTAATTGTCCCTATCCAGTAAATCCATTTGTCTCCTTCTTCTCTGCTACTACCTTAGTACAAGGATCCATCATCTTTCTTGCCTGAGATGGTCTCCTATCTCGTCTCCCTGTTTCCATTTTACTTCTCACAGTCTCTTTTTCTATGTAATAGACAAAGTGATATTTTAAAAACAAACTCATATGATAATACTTTTCTGCTTAAAACTCTCCTTAACGCTTGGCATAAAAGCTAAATTAATTGCCACTGCCTACAAAGCCCCCTGTGATCTGTCCCTTGCTCACCCCTTGTCCTAATCTTTTGCTTTTCTCTCCCTCATTCATTCTGCTCCAGCTGCATTGCTCAGATATATCAAGATTTCTTTCCCAGATATATCAAGCTTGTTCCTGCTTTCACGCCTTTGCACCAGCTGTTTCCTCTGCCTGGAATGCTCTTTCCCAGAACTTTGCATGGTTGGCCCCTTTGTGTTACTCAGTTTTCAGATTTCATCTCCTCCAGTGGTCTTTCCCGATCTGCCAATGTAAAGTAGCTCCTGTTGTGTTACAGCACTATTTTCTTCATAGCGTGTAGCGATCTTAAACCATCTTAAACCATCGTACATGTCTGTCTCTTGTTTATTATTTCCTCTTCCTTCTCTAGAATATAAGTACCAGGAGACTGTAGCTCATCTGTTGTGCCCATCTTGCATTCCTGAAACCTAGAACAATGCTCAATAAATCTTAGCTAAATAAAAAAAAAA
>NW_003852417.1:18858649-18877186 GCF_000181295.1 Otolemur garnettii
TTTTTTTTGAGTTTTTATTTTTTCAAATTAACATGAGGGTGCAATTTTTAGGTTACATTGTTCTTATTTCCAGAGTCAAGTTCCATTTGTAGAAAAGCCCCTCACCCAGGTGGTGTGTTATACACCCTCAAATGTACACATTAGGTGAGATCCTGCCTCATGCCCTCCCTCCTTTTGCCAAACGTCCTCCCCTTCTCCCCTCCCACTTCCTTCTACCCCCAAACTGGACTATATTAGTGTTTTATTGTTCTTATGAATATGTAATTGTTTATGCATTGATTTTGTATTAGTATGGAGTACATTGGATATTTATTTTTCCATTCTTGTGGAACTTTACTAAGAAGAATGTGTTTCAGCTCCATCCAGGGAAATGTAAAGGATGTAAAATCTCCATCTTTTTTTTAAATTGCTGAATAATAGTCCATGTATACATGTACCACAGTTTGTTGATCCATTCATTGGTTGATAGGCACTTAACTTTTTTTTTTTTGAGACGAAGCCTCAAGCTATCCCCCTGGGTAGAGTGCCATGGCATCACGCTAACAGCAACCTCCAACTCCTGGGCTCAAGCGAGTCTCCTGCCTCAGCCTCCCAAGTAGCTGGGACCACAGGCGCCCACCACAACGCCCAGCCATTTTTTGGTTGCAGCCATCATTGTTGTTTGGCGGGCCCAGGCTGGGGATTCGAACCCGCCACCTTAGGTGTATGTGGCTGGCGCCTTAGCTGCTTGAGCCACAGGCGCCCAGCCGGCACTTAACTTTTTAACACCCTAAAGTTGATAGAACCAGCCATTGATGTGGTAAGGGAGAAAGGTAAAGTGTAGGGACAAAAACACTTTCCCAAACCTGGTTAAAGCATGAACTAAATAGCTGGCTGCTGTGGCATACACCTGCAGTCCCAACTGCTTGGGAGGCTGGACAGGAGGATTGCTTAAGGCATTGCACTTGGAATAGCCAGTGCTCCCCAGCCTGGGCAACCCAGCAAGACACAGTCTCTAAAAAAAAGTTTTAGAAAAGATGTATGACGTGTACCCTAACAGTGAATATAAACATTCAGAAAAAAACCAATTTCCCATTGAGGAAGGATTAAGTTATTCAGACAAATCAAAGTCAGATCATGATTTCCTGTATTACTACCAATTTCAGTCTTTAAGTATGTAGATAGATAATTTGATATCCAAGCCCCCAAGAGATACTTGTTTGTGTGAATAGTACTTTTAACCATTTTAAAGCATTAAAGACTGAATATAATGGAAAACAAAAAATTCTTAGTGTTGCTTATAGGTTCATTACTGTCATTAGATTAAACTTTGTAATCTATAATACCAAAATGTATGTGCTTTCCATAAGTCTTTTTAAAATTTTTATTTATTTGTTTATTTATTGAATTTATTTATTTGAGACAGAGTTTCTTTCTGTCACCCAGGCTGGCATATAGTGGTGCAGATATAGCTCACTGCAGCCTTGAACTCTTGGGCTCAAGTGATCTTCCTGCCTCAGTTTTCTAGGGCTACAGGCATGTGCCACCATGCCCAGCTAATTTTTTTATTTTTTATAGAGAATAGTTTCACTGTGTTGCCCAAGCTGGTCTTGAACTCCTGGCCTCTAGTAATCCTCCTCCGTTGGACCTCTCAAAGTGCTGGAATTACAGGAATAAGCTACTACACCCAGCCATAAATCTTTAAAAATAACTACAGTGCTGTGGGCCCAAAAGGATTATACTATAAGGGAAATATTTTAGTATCTTGTATAAAATATTCCTAAAGGATTTTTTATATTGAAAGGAAAAGATGAATGTGTTCTTAAAACTTGTATGAAAATAGAATTACTGTTCAATTGGTGCTACAGGTTTGTTGTTTAGTTTATAAACTAGATTTCTTTGGCCTCTGAAGATAAAAGAGGACTAATCGGATTTATATATCTGAGTTAAAGTTTCTATCTGGTTCTTTTTCACATTCATACATTTTTTGGGGAAAAGTAATAGTTGATCTAATATGGCATCTGAGTTAGTTTATTTAAAGCCAACATTTCTCAAATTTATTTTCAGATGCTTGTTGCCCTTCAGTGTGGCTATCTAGGGAAGTCGTACATTTATTTCCACTATGCTTCAGCCATTAAACTACTGAAAACTATTAAGTTCTAAAAAGAACTATTTATAGGTTCTTTTTCAGAATTGCTTCAGAGCTAGGTTTAGAATTATTAAAGAAAATTAGCTACCTTACTTTACTTGATAAATTAAAAACCTCACTTTCTAAAAACTAAATGAAGACATATTATTTTCTCAGTTGACTTCATTAGTAGTTTTTATTAACTTAGGAAGCCAGTACTGTTGTTACCCAGTTGAAGTTATGATGAAGTTATGAAGTAAGATCATAAGTTATCTGGTACAATAAATCTGTGTAAGGAGCAAAGAACGTTGTATAACTTTGTAAAGTAAAAGATTAAAAAAAATTAACTGTTGAGACCTGGGTGACTTACTCCACCCCCTTTAAAAAATTTGCATTTTATCTGAAATTGAGTGCAATGCACCGAACTAACTCTTCTGCAAGTGAAAGTTACGGTGTACCTGTTCCAGAGGAAGCACTGTACTATTATTGCAGGAAAGAAAACATCTGGTATCAGAAAAAGGCCAAAAGTGGGCTGATTTTTGTACTAACATTGAAAACAAAGAGTTCATATAAGATATAATCATAAAACTACTTTTTCAGTTCTTGATACGAGACCGGAGACCTCTTTTGCGTATGATATGCATTTAGAAGTCAAGATATACTTCTCTGAGAAAAGTACTTGAAGCACTATTGGCATTTGTTGTTGGTAGGCGTATAAGTTTTATTGTGAAATAGATGAATTATTTGTTTTAGGGAAAGTCTTATTGGCTTGGCCTCTATGACCACTGTAGACTTTTGTTTTGTAAGCCAGTATTTTAATCTTTTATCTATAAGGATCACTTTTTATTTACTTTTTAAAATGTTATAAATTTGTGGGTTTTTTAAAGTTAGTTTTTAAAAATATCTTCTTCTTATCTTTTTGTTTTTTAAAGCTGCACATCATTGACTCCTGGACCCAATTGTGACCGATTTAAATTACACATACCATATGCTGGAGAGACATTAAAATGTAAGTAAATGAGGATAATTTACTCAAAATATAGATTACGGTGTTTGTTATTGGACTTTGTGTTTTAGTTTTTATATCTGGCTGTTAGTTGATATTGATCACCAGCATTTACCACTTTTCTTATCTGTCATTCAATCCTAGTTCTATTAATAGTAAGGCAGTTGGCAGGAAATAAGTACATTGAGTACAAATAGGCATGCACAGAAATTCTTAATCCTTAGGTATGTATGGTAATTCTTATATGTTTCATATAGGCGGCTCTTATGTGATACCCCAGTAAAGATAATTCACTGGGCTGAGTGCGTGACTCACACTTGTGATCCTAGCACTCTTGAAAGCCAAGGCAGGTGGATTGCTTGAGCTCAGGAGTTTGAAACCAACCTGAGCAAGAGTGAGACCCTGTCTCTACTAAAAGTAGAAAAACTAGCTGGGTTTTATGGCAGGCACCTGTAGTCCCAGCTACTGGGAAGGCTGAGGCAAGAGGATCACTTGAGCCTGGCAGTTTGAGATTGTTACGAGCTATGATGTTACAGCACTCTAGCCTGGGGCAATAGAGAGTCTGTCTCGAGAAAAAAAAAGAAAAGAAAAGAAAAATTCACTGCTTTAGACTACTTGCTGTTTAGAAACAATTTTTAGGTAGGGATGATTGCTGTTCACTGCTAATGCTACCTTCTGGAACCACTGTTGCTGAGAATCATTGTCACTGATATATTTCCCATTGCCATCTAAGTATAAGAGTCCTACCTCAAAGATTCTTGGTATGGTGGGTCAACATGTTATTTACTTTATAGTAAGGGGCAGATATGCAAATGACCTACAAGGGCCAGACTGGTTAACATAAATGAAGGAAGCAGGCTGGGTGTCATAAATTGGCAAACCCTGTCTCGAGAGGGACTGACTCTACTGATGTATGGAGAGAATGTGGAAGTCTGAATTTTTATATGAATTCTATCAGTTTTACATGTTGGCTGCTTTTTTCAAAATTTAAAACAGTTTTGGCTAGCATTATTCAGGCTAAACCAAATGTGTCTGTGGGCTGGCTGGAGTTCCTAGATCACAGGTTTGTGACTTCAGATAGATAGATAGCATGCAAGACTTACAATTGACATAGCCACCATTGACAGCTGCTGTTTAGGCTATATCACCCCTTCTCTGCCACCAGAATACCAGTACTCAAGTTCTAGCCTAAGGCTGGAAATAACAATAGCTTTGGTTGGTTAGTATTGGTAATCTCACCAGTAATTTTCTCTCTTGAACCTGTACTTGTGGTGGACAGGTGTTAAGATTAAAATCTCTCTATTTTTAAAAAGAGGAATAAAGAACATGGGTATAAAGATGGAACATGTGGGTTCATCGTGCTTTTTGGTCTATGGACTGTGTGTTTTACCATTACATGCTAGGAGGGGCCACTTCTCAGTACAGTATACTGGGTTCTCAGTACTGTATTCTGTAGACTCACTTTGTATTAATTTATCAAATACCTTAAATAAGAAATTCAGGGCATGCTGACTTATCAACTTTGCATTTTAGACCATTTTCTAGAAACCATTAAGATACAAAAGATTTACACCTATCTGAGGTAGTAGGCCAGATTAGACTGCTACTTAAAAAAACCAAACTGATTAAATGTAAAATAAGTGATCAAAGTAAGTTCTTCACATGGTTAAAAGTGTAATTAGTAGTCACATTTTTTAATATATGGAAATAGTAGTCTTTTCTCACTTCTCTTTTTTAGTCCTGTTTCCCAAAGGAATCACTTATAAATTTTAATTGTTTTAGTTTAGTTCTTTTGGGGATGATCTCCATCTCTTTTGCCTCTGTTTCTTGACCTGTCAATTTTAGAAATTGTTATCTTCTTACTTCCTGCTCTGATACATGAGGCCTTAGGCTATTCTCACTATCCCTTTCTCTGTCTGCTCTTCCTTTTTAACGAAATTATCTCACCATTATTGGTTCCTATGTTGGTTACCCTGTAGCTTAAAAAATTTTACTTTTTCTTTTTTAAGGATCATTTTAACCATTGTATGTTACAGTTAAATGAACAGCTCCTAAAAATTCTTAATAAGTGCCTGTCAGACAGTTAGCACTGTTATTACTTACAGATGCTTTCTATACAATCATAATGAACATTTAGTATAGTTTGCTTTTGTTTAGTTTCCCATTAACTGTAGATAGTGTCTTTTGGCTCTGCGCTTTATAAGGTGAGGATATGAGCCCTTGCCTTTTCTTCCTTTCCTCTTCCTTCACCTCCCAACTTTTGTCTTCTGTTATTTTCCTTTTGTATTTTTAAGATTAAAAGCTTGAAATCTGTGAGTTCTAAATCTATGGTTGTCTTCTGTTCTTTGTCTATAAATTGCTTGAATGATTGCCCTGTGGGCCTGTTCCTACATAATTATCACAGTGGGATTTACCTTCATTATTCTCTTGGATTTGACCTTGTTTTGAAGAATCTATATTTTATAGATTCTGTGTTTTATAGAATTATTTATTGATACATACTTTATCCCAATTTATCCTGTTGGAACATGTCTCAAATAACTAGCTTAGATTCTGTTCCTCTCTCTACCCTTCTGCCTTTCCTATATCCTTTCAGATATGTGTGTGTGTGTATAAAGCTTTTTTTAAAATTACCATTGTCACAATTTGGTATCTGAGTTTTCCTTGCTCCCTGTTCCCACTTAGTTGATGAAGCAGTAGCAGTGTTTGAAAGGATTGATTCCAGTTTTGAAAGATGTTTTACTGTGGGCAAAATGCTATCAAATAGCATCTCATGCTACAGAGAAATCTTTCCTGAAGGAAAGAGTCAATCAATGTTGCAAACTTCATTATCTTCTTATTTTAACAAATTTTCACAGCCACCTGACATTCAGCAACCACCACCCTGTTCATTCAACAGCTATCTACAACAGTAAGGCAAGAGCCTCCACCAGCAAATCTATTACAACTTGCTGAAGGCTCAGATGATTGTTAGCATTGTTTAGCAATAAGGCATTTTAAATTAAGATATATATATTGTTCTTTTGAGACATATTGCTGTTGTACACTTAATAGATCAGAGCAGTGTTATTCAGCCTTTTTTATCTCATGGTACACTTGAGCCTGTAGTTAACCTTCTGTGGCACACTTAAATTATGTTGATAAAAAAAAGTAAAAAAAGAACATATTTACTGTGCTTTGAATTTTTTTCAAAAATAATTTGATTAATTATCTTTAAAAATGTTCATGGTACCCCTAAGATCCTCTCATGACACCCCAGTGTGCCACAGGACACTGGTTGAAAATCTCTGGAGCAGAGTATAGTATAAACACAACTTTTTTATGCACTGAGAAAACACAAACTCCTGTGACTTGCTTTACTGTGATATTTACTTTATTGCAGTGGTCTGGAACTGGTCTGCAGCATCTCTGACATATACCTGTAAAATGCTGTGTAAATAGTTGTTACGTTGTATTATTTAGGGAATGATGGCAACAAAAACCGTGCATGTTCAGTATAGATGCATTTAAAAAAATATTTTCAGTCAGTTGGTTGAATCTCAGATGCTAAAACCCATAGATATGGAGGGTCAGTTGTAACTATCTTTTAAAAAATATATATTTTTTCTAATTGTAGCCATTCTAACTGGAATGATACCTCATTGTGATTTTGATTTCTTTGATGATTAGTGATGTTAGAATATTTTTCATATATGCGTGGGCCTCTTTTGAGAAGAGGATGTCTACTCAGGTCTTCTGTCCATTTTTAAATCAGATTTTTTTTCTATTGAGTTATATGAGTTCTTTATGTATTCTAGATATTAACCTCTGGATATATTTGTAGTTTACAGATGTTTTCTCCCATTCTGTGTGTATCTTCACTCTGTTGATTGTTTCCTTTGCTACGCAGAAAGGAAACTTTCTTTCCTTTTTAGTTTGATATAATCTCATTTGTCTCTTTTTGCTTTCGTTGCCTATGCTTTTGAGATCTTATCCAAAAGTTCTTGTCTAAACCAACATCATGGATTATTTTCCCTGTGTTTTCTTTAGTAGTTTCATAGTTTCCAGATGTATAGCTAAGTCTTCAATCCATTTTGAGTTGATTTTTGTGTATGTCAAGAGCTAGGGGTCTGGTGTTATTCCTCTGCATGTGAATATCCAGCTTTTCCAGCACTATTTATTTATTGTTTTTGATTAATTTATTTATTATCTTTTTATCTTTTTAATAGATTTAGGGGGTACAAGTATTTTTTGTCATACGGAGGAAATGTATAGTGGTGAAGTCCGGGCTTTTATTACTTTTATTACTATCACCAGGATAATGCACATTGTACTGAACAGATAATTTACTGTTACCCCCCTTGCACCCTCCTCTTTTCTTGGTTACACCAGTTTATGTTCACATATACATGCCCATCATTTAGCTCCTACTTAAAAGTGAGAACATATGGTATTTGTTTTTTTATTTCTAAATTCCTGAGATACTTCAGTAAGGATAATGGTCTCCAACTCCATACAAGTTGCTAAAAAAAAATTATTCCATCCCTTTTTATGGCTAAGTAGTATTCCATGGTGTGTGTGTGTGTGTGTATAGTGTATACATATATATAAAGATACACAGAGGTTGCTAAAAAAATTATATGCATTTTAAGAAAGGAAAAAAACATTAAAATTGTAATATCCAATGTATACAAATAACAAAAGATGAATGGAAGTCATGTTTGAACACTTCTTACAATTGCAGAAGTCAACTGTGACTTGAGTATTACTAATTCAATAGTTTTTTCTTTGTTAAAATGGCACCCTTTGTATGTATATATTGTGTAAATTATAGCTTTGTAGTATAATTTGACTCTAGCCATGTATTGATACCTTTAGCCTTTTATTTTGCTTAGGATTGCTTTGGCTTTTAGGGTCTTCTTTTTCTTGTTTCCACATGAAATTTAGGATTGCTTTATCTAGTTCTGTGAAAAGTGACGTTGATATTTTGATGGAAATTGCATGGAATCTGTAAATCGCTTTGGGAAATATGTACTTTTTTTTTGAGACAGCCTCAACCTGTTGCCCTGGGTGGAGTACTGTGGCATCACAGCTGACAGCAACCTCCAACTCCTGTGCTTAAGCGATTCTCTTGTCTCAGCCTCCCAAGTAGCTAGGACTATACAGGTACCTGCCACAATGCCTGGCTATTTTTTGGTTGTAGTTGTCATTGTTGTTTGGCAGGCCCGGGTTGGATTCGAACCTGGCAGCTCTGGTGTATGTGGCTGGCGTCTTAGCTGCTTGAGCTACAGGTGCTGAGCCAGGAAATATGTACATTTTAACAGCACTGATTCTTCCAATCCATGAGCTTGGGATGTTTCTCCATTTCTTTATATCATCTGTGATTTTTCTCGTCAGTGTTTTATAGTTCTTCTTGTATAGATTTTTCACCTCTTGGGTAAAAGTATATATATATTCCCAGGCATTTTATTTTCTTTGCAGCTATTATAAATGGTATTGAGTTCTTGATTTGACTCTCAGTTTAACTGTTACTAATGTATTGAAATGCTATTGATTTATGTATGTTAATTTTATAAACTGAGACCTTACTGAATTTATCAATTCTGTAGTCTTTTGGAGGAGTCCTTAGGGTTTTCAAGATATAAAATCATCATCAGCAGTAGTTTGACCTACTCTTTTCCAATTTGGATGCCCTTTCTTTCTTTCTTTTGTCTGATTGCTTTGCCTGAGACTTCCCTTAGTATGAATAGAATTGTTGACAGTGGGCATCCTGGTGTTGTTCTAGTTCTTAGGGGGATGCTTTCAACTTCTCCCTATTTGATGTGATGTTGGCCATGGGTTTGTCACATATGGCTTTATTATTTTGAGATCTATATTCCTTGTATGCCTAGTTTGTTGAAGATTTTTGTCATGAGTGGTGCTGGATTTTTATCTATTTTCTGCATCTATTGAGATGATCATATGGTTTTATTTTTAAAAAACCATTCTGTTTCTGTGTTAAATCACTTTTATTCATTTGTGAATATTGAACTGTCCTTATATCCCTGGGATGAAACCTACTGGATCATGGGAATTATGTATTTGATGTGCTGTTGGATTTGGTTTGCTTGTATTTTGTTGAGGATTTTTGCATCTATATTCATGAGGGATGTTGGTCTGTAGCTTTCTTTTTTGTGTGTGTTCTTTCCTGATTTTGGTAATAGGGTTATACTGACTTTATAGAACCAGTTAGGGAGGATTCCCTCCTTCCTGAGGTTGTGGAACAGTTTCAGTAGGATAGGTGCCAATCTTCTTGGTAGGTCTGGTAGTATTGGACTGTGAATCCATCTGGTCCTGGACTTCTTTTTGTTGGGAGATCTTTAATTACTGTTTCAATTTCACTATTTACTAGTCTATTCAGGATTTTCTTCCTAATTCAAGTTTGGGAGTTTGTGCATTTCCAACAGTTTATTCATTTCCTCTAGATTTTCTAATTTGTGTGTGTAGAAGTTTTCATAGTTTTCTCAGATGGTATTTTATATTTTAGATTATGGTATCAGTTGTGATTTCCCCTTTTCATTTCTGATTGTTTTTGAATCCTGTCTCTCTGTCTTGTCTATTCCTTGTTAATGTAGCTTGTGGTCTGTCACTTTGTTCCTTTTCAAAGAATGGACTTTTTGTTTTGTTGGTCCTTCGTATTTTCTCTTTTGTTTTTGGTTTAGTTCTGCTCTGATCTTTGTTATTTCTTTTCTTCTGCTAGCTTTGGGTTTGGTTTGTTCTTCTTTTTCTAGTTCCTTGAGAGGTAACATGAGGTTGAGGTTGTTAGTTAATTTGTGATCTTTCTTTTTGATGTAAGCATTTAGTGCTATGAACTTCCCTCTTAGCTCTGCTTTTGCTATATCCCAAGGATTTTGATAATTTGCGTCATTTTTATCATTCAATTTGAAAAGTATTTTGATTTCCTTATTGTCCTAAAGATTGTTCAACAGCATGTTGTTTTATTTCCATGCATTTGTGTAGTTTTATTATATATATATATATATATTTTCAGTTTTGGCCTGGGCCAGGCTTGAACCTGCCACCCCCGGTATATGGGGCTGGTGCCCTACTCCTTGAGCCACAGGTGCCACCCCACATTTATGTAGTTTTAAGAGTTCCTCTTGGAATTTAGTTGTAGTTTTATTCCACTGTGGTCTGAGAAGGTATATGGTGTGATTTTGATTCTTAAAAATTTTCTGAGACTTATTTTGTGGCCTGACATATAATCTATCTTAGAAAATGTTCCAGGTGCCAATGAGAAGACTATATTCTGCAATTTAGGAATAAAATGTTCAATAAATGTCTGTTAGATCCATTTGTTTTAGAGTCCAATTTAAATCCAGTGTTTTTTGTTGTTGTTGTTGATTTTCTGCCTTGATGATCTGTCTAGTTCTGCCAGTGAAGTGTTGAAGTCCCTGGGTATTACAGTGTTCCAGCACTGTTTATTGAAGAGACTGTCCTTTTCCCAATGTTTTTACTTGGTGCCTTTGTCAAATATCATTTGGCTGTGGATGTGTGAATTTATTTCTGGGCTGTCTTTTAATTTTTATCATTTTAAATATATCAAGTACCAGTAAGGGCATAGTTGTTAAATATCACAATATTTGTGATTGAATTCAGCTTCCCATGCAACCAAAATAATATTAATCTGTAGAAGATACACAGTTCTCAAGGACAAATATTTTAACAAAGGTAGTTTTCTAAAACAAACTACTTAATCATAGGGTTGTATAGTTTACAGGTCTTGGAAGATAACGATCGCAGCAAACAGATAAGCTCTTTGCCTTTTTAAAGAGACAAAGTTAGAGGGAAACCTAATTTTATGGCTAGAGGAAAATGAGTAAGTATAGATTTAAATTATATTCTATGGCAAATAATAGATAAATAAATACTCTCTCCTTTTCTCTAAGCAAATGGTAATGGCGAACTCAGCGTTTTGTAGTCTTAAAACTTTCATGTAACCAACTCCTTTATCTAAAGTTTGATTAAATCCTGTTGAAAACTTGTGGTGTATTGTTTAAACTATAATTTTAACCAAGGCTGAGTCAAAGTATTTGTAATTTACAGTCATTTTATTTAATAACTTAAACACAGTGAAGTCAGAGATGGAGACGGTTTTGTTCATGAAATTGAATCTTCAGTCCCTAGCACAGGAAAGATATTCAATTAAATATTTTTTGAAGGAATGGAACGAATGCATGCATACATCATTTAATGAATTGTACTGTTTAGATTTTCATTGGTTGAAGTATAATGTTATAAAGAATATGGCATTCGTTTCATGTATCAGCCTTTGCCAACAGAGATGCAGTCTTTTCAAGTTATTTATTATACAAGGAATTTGTAATTGGAACATTGCTCTTAACAATTCAGAAAACAGGAAGAATGTACAGTACTTTGCAGATTTGGAGTCTGAATCAATTTTGTTTTTATGTATTTTACTCTGCCTCTGAGTAGAGTAGATTAATGAAAATTGCATGTAACTAAAATTCATATTTTAAAGTACTTTTTAAATTAGAAAACAGTATTCTATAACTCTGTTTCATCTACGAATAAGGGAAACTTTGTGTAGTTAATGAGAGTGACAATGAAAGACCAAAGGACAGGGTGTATTTCTACCTGTGAGTTCATGAATTGATTCCTACAGAATTACCCACATTCAAATTAAATAATTGAAAGAAAAAGACCAGAAGAGTACAGTACATTAGTAATGATGCTGTTGTTTCTTCTCTTTCTTCACTCTTTTAATGTGAGGAGACATCTGTTGGCCAACGAAAGAGTTGCCAGTTTGTGTAAGATAATATTGAAAAATGTCAAGGGATATGTAAAGTAAAGAGAAGTACTTGAATTTTGCAGTTACAGAAGTTAATAACTTGTACTTATTTAAACAGGGTTAGAAATATGAATCTTCAGTGATCAAGATTGCCTTGGATAAAATACATGCTAAGGTCTAGCATGGAGCCATTGAAGTGGTGAAAATTTATAGCAAAATCCACATTAGGAAGAATCATGAGCCTTTATAAACACACATTTGTAAAGATAGCCACTCTAGTATCTCTCTGTAGCACTTTTAATTCTAGAAGAAATTGCTGGGTTTTTTTCCCTTTTTTTTTGTACCCTATTTAAATAGGGCAGAGAGTGAGGCTATTTTGTACATACTTTATTTCCAGTCTCTAGCTCAGTGCTTGGCATTCAGAGAGGCGTAATAAGTGTGGAATGAATTAACCGTATTCATTCTTTGGATCTGGCAATGATGAGGTTTGATGAGGAAGTAACAGGACTTCATTCTGCAAGTTCTTTGAATAACACTGTTTATGCAACTATGAACAGAGATTATTGAAATACTAAGTATATTGAGCAAGTCTGTAGCTAGTAAATCAGTTTTCTAACATCGGTTTTAAATTTGAAATTATATATTGTTTAACAATTTCATAGTTAACAGTTTATTTTAACGAGGGACTGTTTGGTTATTAGAAACCCATTGGAACTAACACAAATTAAAGAATTTGTTTATTTGTCTTTACAAGGAATCAAGTAAATTCCATGATGCCCAAGGGCAGGAAGGATAGCCAGTTTTGTAGAGACTGGAACCAGGGACTAGAAGGCTGGTAAACACAGTGGTAGCCAGTCAGCACTTGTGTCCAGGTTTGTCTGTGTCTTTCTTCTATAACATATTCTATTGTCACTTTATCCCCCTGCTCCCCACTGGCGATTTCTTTCTCTTCACAATGGGTAGAAGTGACTTCCTAAGCTTCCTACACGGTGACTCAAAGGCTACCCGAGAGAAAGTCAATGAGTAAATTCCTAGGAGAAAGGGTCTGTTTGTCAGCTTGGGCAGAGTGTCCACTTGTGATACTTAGGGCCGAGAGTCCTGGGTCTTGCTTGGTTATTAGAGGCTAGTTTTTTTCTTTTTCTTTTTCTTTCTTTCTTTCTCTCTTTTTTTATTGATGGGGATTCATTGAGGGCAGAGGCTAGTTTTAACACAAGGTAAACATGGGCTGTGCAGGTATCCAGAGAGGTGTCTATTACCCTGTTTCAGTAGTCCTTTCCAAAGAGCTTACATGTGAAACTATAGACATTTTCCCTTTGTCTTCAACAATAGAGCAGTGCAGTTGTTTATCATCTCAGGGGAATGATGAATATTTCAAAACTATTTGCAACAGAGTGAACAAACCGTGCCAAGAAATTATCTCTAAAGGTTTTGAAGTTGAAATATTTCCCTTTCAGAGGAAAAAAACTGAAAAAAAAAATAGATTAATGGTTTGGATCATGCATTCTCTCCCATGTCCTGAGAGGAGGAATGTAAAATTACTGTCATTTCCAAGGATTCAGTATTCTGTCACGACTTAATATATATATGTATTTTGGAGGATGATTGTAATGTAAATGAATCTCAGAACTACTATTTAAATGGAATGCACCATTTGATGAAATAGTGACCAAACATATGCAAAGATTGTTACAGACACATTGTAAATAGTATTCTACTTAATGTACTTGAAATTAAACTTCATTTTTGATAGTATTTCCTTGAGTGGTTTGGCAGCTTTTTGTGTGTGCACAGGGAGGTGTGTGTGTTTTAACACAATGCTTGTCCATCTCTGATCTAGTATGTATATTTGTTCTAGCCAATCAGTGTAGTAAGCTCAGAATGCTCTTTTTTTTTTTTCCTGCTCATTGTCCTCTAAAAACTTATTTACATAGCACAGTGTAGAGACACTCAGGGGCTTGGCAGTGATGGCTATGAAACAGAAACTGATGACCAAACTGAGGGAATCTAAAGGGAGCCAGTGGTGTTGTGAAGTTTATGGCATCTGGCGAAAGACATGTTGAGACTCTATTGACTGAATGTCGTCTATAAGAATTTTGTACTTTGTTTCCTTTGTTACCATAACTGACAATCTGAACCTTGGCCAATAGGTAAAAAAGCTGTGGTTATAGCTGTTGGCATTTTTGTTAGGATGGCAATGTTACTTTATGACAAATTTCTTGTACCATTATTTCAAATAAATAACCTATGCGGGCAATGTTAACTGAGTAATCTTTTTGCTTTAACCCCTTCCAGCCTCCTCTTCAGCATTTTGGTAGACTGAATCCCTTAGCCTGGCATTCAAGGCCAGTTGTAGTCTGACCTTCCAGCCTCCCTGTTCTCCCCACTGCGAGCTCACCTAACAACAATCCATGTCAGCGTTGGCCCAGCACAACTGATTTGTTCATTGTACTTCCTGAATACCCTGCCTTTCCTGCTTCTGCTTTTGCTCACACTGTTTTGGCTTTAGTAGGACAAACACAGGAAATAATTATATAGCCTGCCTTGTGACATATTTGATTTTTCATTTACATTCATAAATCTGCCTCTCTAATGGATGTGCTCTCTATGTAGGAGGATCCTTAGACTGGTTCTCTTCTAGTCTCCAAGATCACTTGCAAGGAGAATAGAAGTTAACCATTTTCACTGTAACTTGCAGTAGTTGAGCTAAGTAAAAAGTTGGGTGCTGTCTAGGGACTTAGTATTTTGCATCAAGGCATTATAATTTCCTTGGTAGCATTGCCCATTTTACTTTTATTTTTATCTCTTAAAAAGATTTAATTAAAGATTATTATCATCTAGCATTCAAGGTATTTTTAGAGGATAATTAAGAAGGCAGGTCACCTTTGATTTAGTGAGTGTTCTAAAAAAATGCTCATTGAAAGGCAAGTAAGAAGTGCTAATTTTGTGGATTAGACATTATCTTTCTCTTAGATTTTTAGGATTCCTTTGTCTTGTTTCAGAATTTTTTTTTTTTGTGGAGTTCATGGAATATTAGAAATATCTTAAAGATGGCAACTAGTATTAATTTAAATACATAAGGTCACTTTAATTATAACTAACAGTATAATAGCTGTCTTTAATGCTAATTATAGTTTATTAAAAACTAATTTATATACAATTATTAACTTTTTTTTTTGAGACAGAGTCTTACTTTGTCATCCTCAGTAGAGAAGTGTCATGGTATCATAGGTCATAGCAATCTCAAACTCTTGGGCTTAAACAATTCTCTTGACTCAGCCTCCTGGGTAGCTGGGACTACAGGTGCCCTACATAATGCCTGGCTATTTTTATTTCATTATTATTATTTTTTATTAAATCATAACTTTGTACATTGATGCATTTATGGGGTTCAGCGTACTGCTTTGATATACAATGTGAAATGTTTACATTGAACTAAGTAGCACATCTATCACAATTATACTCATTTCTTGATAGTTTTGAAATGTACCATTGCACATTAGGTGAGTTCCCCCCAATACCCTCCCTCCTCCCATATCCCCCCTCCCTTCTGCCTCCTCTTCCCTTCTACTTTCTGGACTTTAGTTATGTTTTGCCATTCATATGAATGTGTAGGTGATTATATATTGATTTCATAGTAGTATTGAGTACATTTGATACTTTTTTTTTCCATTCTTGAGATACTTTACTAAGAAGAATATGTTCCAGCTTTATCCAGGTAAACATAAAAGATGTGACGTCTCCATGTTTTTTATGGCTGCATAGTATTTCATGGTGTACATATACCACAATTTGTTAATCCATTCATGGGTCAGTGGGCACTTGGGCTGTTTCTACATCTTGGCAATTATGAATTGGGCTGCAATAAACATCTGGTGTAAATATCTTTGTTGTAAAATAGTTTTTGATCATCTGGGTCAAATGGTAGGTCTACTTTTAGTTTCTTGAGTGTTCTCCAGACTTCTTTCCATAAAGGTCATATTAGCTTGCATTCCCACCAGTAGTGTAGAAAGAAGTGTTCTTTTCTCTCTGCATCCATGCCAACATCTGTAGTTTTGGGATTTTGTGATGTGAGCTAATCTTACTGGAGTTAGATGATATCTCAGAGTGGTTTTGATTTGCATTTCTCTGATGATTAAGGGTGATAAGCATTTTTTCATGTTTGTAGGCCATGCTCCTGTCTTCATCAGAGACGTTTCTGTTCAAGTCTCTTGCCCACATAGAAATGGGGTTATTTGTTCTTTTCTTATTGATTAGTTTGAGTTCTCTGTAGATTCTAGGTATCAGACCTTTTGCAGGAAGCATAACCTGCAAAAATATTCTCCCATTCTAAAGGTTGTCTGTTTGCTCTACTTACTGTACTCTTGGCTATGCAAAAGCTTTTTAGTTTGATCAGGTCTTAGTATGTATTTTTGGTGTTGCTTCAATTGCCCCCCCGGGGGGGGGTCTTCCTCATAAAATAATCTTCTAGGCAGATTTCTTCAAGTGTTTTCCTTGCATTCTCTTCTAGTATCTTTATAGTTCCATGTCTTAAGTTTAAATCTTTTATCTAGTGAGAATCAATTTTTGTTAATGGTGAAAGGTGAGGATCCTGTTTCAGTCTTCTACAGGTTGCCAGCCAATTCACCCAGTACCATTTGTTATATAGGGAGTCTTTCCCCCACTGAATATTTTTGATAGGCTTGTCGAAGATCAAATGATGATAAGCAGCTGTGTTCATCTCTTGGTTCTCTATTCTGTTCCATAAATCTGCATCTCTGTTTTGTGCCAGTACCGTGCTATTTTGATCCCCGTAGATTTATAGTATAGCCTGAAGTCTGGTAACGTGATACCTCCTGCTTTGTTCTTATTTCTGAGTAATGTATTTGCTATTTGTGGTTTTTTCTGATTCCGTGTAAAACGAAGTACTATTTTTTCAAGTTCTTTAAAGTATGACAATGGTGCTTTAATAGGGATTGCATTAAATCTGTGGATTGCTTTGGGTACTAAGGACATTTTAACAATGTTGTTTCTTCCCAGCCATGAATATGGTATATTTTTCCATTTGTTGACATCTTCAGCTATTTCTTTTCTCAGACTTTCATAGTTCTCTTTATAGAGATCTTTTAAGTCCTTTGTTAGGTAAATTCGCAGATATTTCATCTTCTTTGGCACTACTGTAAAAAGAATAGAGTCCTTGACTATATTTTCAGCTTGACTATTGTTGACATATATAAAAGCTACTGATTTGTAAGTATTGATTTTGTATCCTGAGATGCTGCAGTATTCCTTGATCACGTCTAAGAGTTTTGAAGTTGAGTCCCTGGGATTTTCAAGGTATAGGATCATATCAGTGAAGAGTGAGAGTTTGATTTCCTCTGAGCCTATTTGGATACCCTTGATCACCTTCTCTTGACTGATTGCCATGGCTAAGACTTCCATTACTATGTTGAATAGCAGTGGGCATCCTTGCCTTGTTCCTGAATGAGTGGAAATGTTTTCAGTTTTACACCAATCAATATGATATTGGCTGTGGGTTTGCTGTAGATGGCTTTTTATCAGTTTAAGAAATGTCCCTTCTATGCCTATTTTCTTAAGTGTTCTGATCATGAAAGGATGCTGGATATTATCAAAGGCTTTTTCTGCGTCAATTGGAAGAATCATATGGTCTTTGTTTTTTATTTTATTGATGTGATGTATTATATTTATAGATTTGTGTATGTTGAACCAACCCTGTAACCCTGGAATAAAACCAACTTGATGATGGTATATAATTGTTTTGATGTGTTGTTGAATTCTGTTTGCTAAGATCTTATTGAATATTTTTGCATCAATATTTGTTAATGTTATTGGTCTATAATTATCTTTCTGTGTTGGATCCTTTCCTGTTTGGGGATCAGGGTGATATTTGCTTCATAGAATGTGTTGGGAAGTATTCCTTCTTTTTCTATGCTTTGGAAAAGGTTGTATAATATAGATACTAGTTCCTCTTGAAAGGTTTGATAGAATTTGGATGTGAAGCCATCTGGTCCTGGACTTTTCTTTTTTTGGGAGATTTCATATTGTTAATGCTATTTCAGTGATTGCTATAGGTCTATTCAAGATTTCTGATTCTTTCTGGTTGAGTCTAGGAAGGTGGTGAGCTTCCAGGTATTGGTCCATTTCCTTCAGATTTTCATATTTCTGGGAATAGAGATTTTTGTAGTAATCATTGACAGTTTTTTTGAATTTCATTTGAGGTGTCTGTTGTTATTTCTCCTTTATTGTTTCTGATAGATAATATTAGAGATCTTAGTTTTCTATTTCTGGTTAGGTTGGCCAAAGGTTTATCAATTCTATTAATCTTTTAAAAAAAACACCTTTTTGTTTCGTTGATCTTCTAAATGATTCTTTTGTTTTCAATTTCATTTACTTCTGCCTTAATTTTGGTTATTTCTTTTCTTCTGCTGGGTTTGGGGTGGAATGTTTTTCCTTTTCCAGTTCCTCGAGATGATCCATTAAGTTGTTGTTGGCTTCCTCTCTTTCTGTTTTCTTGATGAAGGTTTCCAATGCTATAAATTTCCCTCTTAGGACGGAAGAGGGAAAGTATCCCACAGGTTTTGATAATTTGTGTCTTCATTATCATTTTGTTCCAAAAATTTGGTGATTTCCTTCTTTTTTTTTTTTTTTTGAGACAGA
>NW_003852417.1:18877594-18882469 GCF_000181295.1 Otolemur garnettii
ACAAGGAATAATTTCTATACTTTTAAATTTGCTGAGGTTAGACTTGTGTCCTAGGATATGATCTATTTTGGAGGATGATCTGTGGGCGTTTGAAAAGAATGTATATTCAGTTTTATTAGGATGAAATGTTCTGTAGAGGTCTGTAAAGTGCATTTGTGTCCAGAGGTGATTTAGGACTCTCCAACAGCACAACTGGAGCCAAGGATCCATGCCCCTGTCTGCCAGTCTCAGTCTACTGCCTGGCAAGCCTCTGTTCACAGGCTCTGTTGGAGTCAGGGTACCACATCCCACCCACAGGTCTCAGTCCTCACCTGGTAAGCCTCTGCTCACCAGCTGCTGGAGACAGGGGACCATGCCCTTGCCCTCAGGTCTTGGTTCACACCCAGCAAGCCCCTGCTTGAGGGTTCTGTTTGAGTCAGGGGACCACGACCTTGCCCTCAGGTCTCAGTCCATGCCTGGCAAAGCCTCTCCTCACAGGCCCAGCAGGGGCTGGGGAGCAGTCCTGCTTGCCACACTCAGTCCACATGGGGCAACCACTCCCACTGTGGGTGCCATCACAACTGGGGATTCTGCATCTTGTCCCACCAGAGAGCCCAAACTGAGGGTCAACACCACTACTGGCTGGGCATAGTCGTAACTAGGGGACTGCTCCTCCTCCCACCAACTGTCCCTTTCTTCCCCATTTGTCACAGATTTTGTCCTGATGGTTGGCAGTCTACACTATGCTCAGGTCTCTCAGGAAAAGATCAAACACTATGCTCTGCAGGGGGCAGAACTTTAGTCCGAAATATGAGGGGGAAAGGGTGGACTGGGAGTTTGGACTTGTAGGGGAAGATATCTGTTCAGTTTTATGCCTGGCAGGGTGGTGTCTATGTTCATAAGTGGGACCTCCCTGGAGAAAGAGACCTGGTGTTTAGCGGCTCTCTCCAGCGAGGTACAATGAGAGGTCTTTTGTTCCCTGCTGACTCACAGATAGCCTGCAGCTGGCCTCCTGCTTGGGGGAGGGGTCTCCCATCCTCTAGTCCATAGGCTTTGTACCCGTAATTTGTTTTCTTGAATGCTCTTCCTTGGAGTTACAGCTTGCCGAACTTCTTCCTTGGCTCACCTCCCTGTCTTTGGCTTCCTAGAGTACAATTCCATCCAGGTTTCTCCCTTTGGTCAGGAGCCTCTGCTGAGGGTTGCTACAAGTCGGCCATCTTCCCAGAATCCTGGCTATTTTTTTAGAGATAAGTTCTCGCTGTAGCGTAGGCTGGTCTCGAACTTGTGAGCTCAGGCAATCCACCCTCCTCAGCCTCCCGGAGAAATGACTAAGTTGTTGAGCATTTATTTATAGTTATGCTTATTTATGTACAATATTTCATTTTATCAACACAATAACTCTGAAGTAGAAATTTGTTTTTTTTTTTTTTTTGAGACAGAGCCTCAAGCTATCCCCCTGGGCAGAGTGCCGTGGCACCACAGCTCATAGCAACCTCCAACTCCTGGGCTCAAGTGAGTCTCCTGCCTCAGCCTCCCAAGTAGCTGGGACCACAGGCGCCCGCCACAATGCCTGGCTATTTTTTTTGGTTGCAGCCGTCATTGTTGTTTGGTGGCCCGGGCTAGATGTGAACCCGCCACCTTAGGTGTATGTGGCTGGCGCCTTAGCCACTTGAGCCACAGGCGCCAAGCCAGAAGTAGAAATTTGTATCCCATTCTTTTTTATATCAACTTTACATATACTAAGATGTATTCACTTTAAGTTGTACAGTTGGTAATTGTAAACATTTGTAACATACCACAGTCAAGATATAGAACATTTCCATCCCCTAAACATATAGATCATTTCCTTTCCCAAGTCATTCCTCTCCACTACCATCCTCTCAACCCCCGAGCCTTCTATTTTCTCAGAAGCTGTGAAACAGTTTTTGCTTGTTGTAAATTTTCATATAAAAAGATTCCTATGATGTATTTGGTGTATGGGTTTTTTTATTTACTGTAATGTTTTTGAGATTCATCCATATTATTGCTTGTATCAGTACTTTGTCCCTTTTATTGCTGAATAGTGTAATGTAGAAGTACATTACAGTTTTGTATTAATTCATCTATTGAAAAACATTTGTATTGTTTCCAGTTTGGGGCTATTATGAATAAACTTGCCATTACTTTTTTTGTATTTGTCTTTTTGTGGAGATATGTTTTTATCTTTGTTAGGTAAGTATCTAGGATAAGGTGACCAGATTTTAATATTGGTAAATCGGGACATTATTGACTGGGGGGAGAGGGGGATTCTTAATTAAAAATTTGGTCTATATAGAGCAACAAAAATTTTCATAGAACGCAAAAATAGTATTGTAATATATATTTTTTTAATTTTAACTTAAGTATAATTTACAAATATAATACATTAAAATTATGTATAGTATTATTTTATTATTTGGCATATTTCTAACTTGAGTGAATTTTTTTTTAGTAGGTTGCTGTCGTTGTTTAAAAGGTCATGAAATTTTTCACAAGAATTTATTAAATTATATTTCACACTTAAAATGGCTTTCAAAGTCTCAACACTTAATTGTGATTTTTCTGATGTTCACATTTTATTTACCGTAGAAAAATGCATTCAGTTGCAGCATTAGTTCCTGGTAAGGACAGCACGTATCTCACAATTTTTAGTGCATTATTGTATGGAACATGGTTTGTTTTAAAATGATAAAATATTTCTAACCATTTGTTCTCTATTGTGATTTTTGCTGATGCCCAAGATTTAACCTTTTCCTTATCAATATATTTTTTTAATAATGACACGTCATAAGTCGTGTCACTTTAAAGGCCAGCGCTAGACTTTTTGCCGCCACTATAAAATATAAATAATACGAGTACTGTCTGCTAAATTCATGAAATAAATAAATTACTTACCTAAATTATCTGAATAGCTGATTTGTTGACATCACTTGTTTAACTAGCACTAGCATGCAGTACGATGTGTATTGTCTGAGAGACAGTTACAAAATGTTTTTGTGGTTGCCAATGCAAAAAGTGCCATTGTTCATTAAGTCCAAACAATGGTGGTCAAATTCTAACAACAGATGAACAATGTGAACTTTGATAAGCAGTTCTCCATAATCAGTTCTCAACAATTATTTGTTATTATTAAAGTTTAACATTATAAAATTAACGAAAATAATATAAAACTCGTATCCTGGCGAAATAGCCACATGGCAGCCAAAAACCGTATATTCTCTTTCCATTCTCCCACCGTTCCCTAGCTTGTCGTGCGTTCTTTCCAAAAATCGGGACTTTTTTTAAAATGCTGCAGGATGTGGGACAAATTGTTAAAAATCAGGACTATCCCACCAAAAGTGGGACGTCTGGTCACCTTCATAGGAGTGGTATTATTGTTTTGTGAGCTAAGTGTATGTTTAACTTTATAAGTGCTAAACTGTTTCCCAAAGTTTTTAATTGCTTTTAGTAGTATTTGTAATTTTCAGTGAGCAAGTCTTAAACAAATTTTATTAAATTTATGTCTAAATATTTCATTTTTTTAAAATTATTTTTTATTAAATCATAAATTTGTACATTGATGCATTTATGGGGTTCAGGGTACTGCTTCAATATACAATGTGAAATGTTTAAATTGAACTACATAGTACATCCATCACAATTATACTCATTTCTAAATAGTTTTGAAATGTACCATTGCACCATGCACATTAATATTTCATATTTTGATATCAATTTATAGTTTATAAATTTTATAGTTAAAAAATTTTAAATTTTTATTTATTTATTTTTTGAGACAGAGTCTCATTATGTCACCCTCAGTAGAGTGTCATGGTCTCACAGCTCATAGCAATCTCAAACTCTTGGGCTTAAGTGACTCTTTTCCCTCAGCCTCCCAAGTAGCTGGGAGTACAGGCACCCGTCACAACGCCTGTCTGTTTTTTGTTCCTTTTGTTGTAGTTGTCATTGTTGTTTTGTTGGCCCAGGCCGGCTTTGAACCTGCCAGCCCTGGTAGGTGGTATGTGGTATGTGTTCGGTGCCCTAACCACTGAGCTACAGGCGCCAAGCCTATAGTATAAATTTTTAAAACTTTATTCTTCTAATTCTTTCTTGCTAGTTCGTTGAAATACAATTGATTTCTGTATATTGCCGTTATGTGCTTCCATGTCCCTAATTTATTCATTACTTGTAGTAAAGTTTTGTAGAACTTTATTGAGAACAGTATTGAGAAGAAGTGATAAAGTCAGGCATTCTTGCATTATTTCTAATGTTTAGAGGAAATATTCAGTCTTTAATCAAGAGTCAAATATAGGTGCCCATTTACCATTTGTAGGGAGTTCTCATCTATTTTAGTTTACTGAGAGCTTTTATTATGAAAAGAATGCTGTTAAGTGTTTTTTCTCTGTCTAATAGGAGGATCATTTTTATTCAGTTTATGTGATGAATAAACTGATTTTCAAATGTTGAACTAATGTTGCATACTGGTAGTTAATCCCAATTGATCATTATATGTTACCCTATTTATGTACTGCTGGATTCTGTTCACTCATATCCTTTTGAGGAACTTCACATCTGTATAAGATGCTGTATTTTTGTTGGTATTAGTAATGTTTGCCTCATAAAATGAATTGGGAGGCTCGGTGCCTGTGGCTCAAGCAGCTAAGGCACCAGCCACATACACCTGAGCTGGGGGGTTTGAATCCAGCCTGAGCCCACCAAACAATGACAACTACAACCGAAAAATAGCTGGGCATTGTGGCAGGCGCCTCTAATCCCAGTTACTTGGGAGGCGGAGGCAAGAAAATAATTTGAGCCCAGGAGTTGGAGGTTGCTATGAGTTGTGATGCCATAGCACTCTACCCAGAGCTTGAGGCTCTGTCTCAAAAAAAAAAAAAAAAA
>NW_003852417.1:18884401-18888019 GCF_000181295.1 Otolemur garnettii
CCAGCACCATTTGTTAAATAGAGAATCTTTTCCCCACTCAATGTTTTTTTTTTTTGAGACTGAGTCTCACTTTGTTGCCCTGGGTAGAGTACCATGGTATCATCGTAGCTCACAGCAACTTTCAACTCTTGAGTTTGAGTAATCCTCTTGCCTTAGCCTCCTGAGTAGCTGGGACTACAAGCATATACCACTAGCCCCAGTTAGACTTTTCTATTTTTAATAGAATTTTTCTATTTTTAGCCTTGGCATCTCTGAGTTCTAGAATTATAGGCGTGAGCTACCATGCCCGGCTATTTTGCCTATTTTTAACTGGATTTTTTTCCCCTTACCATTGAGTTTTGAGAATTCATATGTTTTGGATACAGGTTCTCTATTAGATGTTTGATTTGCAAATATTTTCTTCCTGATGGTGGCTTGTCTTTTTTTTTTCTTGTTTCAACAAAACTGCCGAAATCTGTTACCAGACAAAGAGAGTCTGGGTGCCTGTTAGCCAATATGCAGAGATGGGAATAGGTCCACCAAACTTTATCTGTCAGAAGGCCAACAATTCTGGGGAACAGTGAGAGTAGCCTCTCTAAGACTGTTCTGTTCTTTCATTTTCAAAACCACAGTTTTATGTAAGTTCAAAGCAAAAATGTGTTAACTCTTATCTTAAACAACAATAATTGACATAACCCATGATTCAAAACATTTCTAACTCAAAAGTTAAATCATCTAAATCAATAGCCCTAAACTATTAAAGATACATATTTTTAGATTATAGCTGAATTTACAAAACAGCAAGAATGGGAGACTTGAGGTGAAGGTCACAAAACTAAACCAGCCAGACCAGCTGTATCATCTCAGAGCTAGCCTGACTAACTCTTATTATCATCTTATTCTCATTACATGTGCTCTCATTTCCACATCACAAGGATTTGTGTATTGTGTTTTCTTTTCTTTTTCATCTCAAACTGTCACCCTGAGTAGAGTGCTGTGGCATCATAGCTCACAGCAATCTCCAACTCTTGGGCTCAAGTGATCCTCTGGCCTCAGTTTTCCTATTTTTAGTAGAGATGGGGTCTTGCTTTTGCTCAGGCTGGTCTTGAACTCCTCAGCTCAAGCACTCCACCCTCATCAGCCTCCCAGAATGCTGTTTTCTTTTCAGTGTTTTTTACCCTTAGGTTTTACATTTAGGTCTGTGATCCATTTTGAATTAATTTTTGTGTATGATGTAAGATTTAAATAAATGCATATCCAAGTGTTCTTGTACCATATGTTGAAAAAGGATGCCCTTTTTCTTCCAAATAACCCTTGCCCCTTTGTCAAAATTAATTGTTCATACATGTGTAGTCTGGATTTTGTAGTCTGTTCGGTTGATCTATATGTTTGACTTTTGCTAAAGTCAAAATGTTTTGATTATTATAGTTTCATAATAAGGCTGGTAATCAGATAGTATAAATTCTTTACTTTTTGTTTCTTTTTTTAAAAGTGATTTTGGAAATTCTAGGTTCTTTGCACTTACATATACAATTTGGAATCAGCACATCATTTTTAAAACTTCCTGTTTTATAGTATTCCATGTATAGCTTATACTTTTTACATGCTTATTCCTTAGAGTTGTAAGTGATATTTTTTTAAATCTTAATTTTTTGATTGTTTATTGAGATACATTTGATTGTTTTAATCTATCCATGTTGGATCTTAGAACCTTGGTAAACTCATATAAGAGTTACAGTAGTTTTTTTCCATATGATTTTCTACATAGAATATCTTCTATGAATGATAGTTTTATTTCTTCCTGTCCAATTTTAATGCCATTTATTTCTTGCTTTAGTGCATCAACTATAATCTCTGATATATTGTTGACTAGACATGTTGAAGGGAAACATTTTTGTCTTGTTGCAGATTTTAGGGGAAAAGAATTATGTCTTTCACCATTAAGTGTAATGTTGGTTGTATATTTTTCAGAGATACTCTTTATCAGACTAGGGAAGTTCTTCTATTACTAGTTATTTGAGATTTTTTTGTTTTGTATAGTTTTTTTAAAATCAGGAATAGATGTTGAATTTTTCCAAATACTTGCCTTCATCTATAGAGATGATCACGTGGTTTTTCTTTTTAAAATGTTATTAATATAGTAAATTTCATTGATTGAATTTGAATATTCCATTTACTGGGCACCCTAGGATTACCTGCAGTTGCCATAATGTATCATCCTTTTTATGTATTGTTGGATTTTATTTGCTAAGTTATTTTTAGAATTTTGCATTTACATTTATGAATAATACTGATTTGTAGTTTTTTTTTAATGCTTTTTACTTTTTTTTGTACCCCTAGTGAAGGAAATAGTGAAGTTGGCTTCAGAATAGAATGAGTTGCTAAGCGAACCTTTTCATTTTTTTTTTTTTGAAGTTTCATAAAGAATTCATATTATTTCTTCCTTAAATGTTGATGGAATTTGCCAGTGAAACCATCTGGGCTTGGCTTTTTTTTTTCTTTTTCTTTTTTGTGGGAGGGTTTTAAAATACAAATTAAATTTCCTTAATAGATTAGAACTTTTCAGGTTATCTACTTCTTTTTGAGTGAATGTTGTTAGTTTGTATCTTTAAAGCAATATGTCCATTTCATGTAAATTGCTGAATTCATTGGCATAAAGTTTTTCAGAATTTTCTCTTACTATTTTAAAAAATATATCTAAAATCTGTAGTGATGCCGTCTCTGTTTTTCCTACTCTTGGTATTTATTTCTTCCTCCCTTTTATTTTTACAAGCCTGACCAGTGGTTTATTAATTTTATTCATGTTCTCAGAGAACTGGATTTTGTTTTCATCCATCTTCTCTGTTGTATCTCTGCTTTCTATTTTTTGATTTCCACTTTGATTTTTAATATTCCTTTCTTCTCCTAACTTTGGGTTTTACTCTTTTTGTTGTTGTTATTGAAACAGAGTCTTACTGTGTTGCCCTTGGTAGAGTGCTGTGGAGTCACAGCTCACAGCAACCTCAAACTATTGGGCTTAAGCCATTCTCTTGCCTCAAGAAACTAGGACTACAGGTGCCTGCCACAACACCCAGTTATTTTTTTGTGTGTTGCCCTTGTTTAGCTGGCCTGGGTTGGGTTTGAACCCTCCAGCCTCAGTGTATGTGGCTAGTGCTGTAACTACTGCTAAGGGCACCGAGCCAAGGGTTACTCTCTCTTTTTCTGGTTTATTAACGTGGTCATTGATCTGAGATCTTTCTTTTTTAATATATTGGGGCTAATGCTATGAATTTCTGTCTAAGTGCTACTTTAGGTGTAACCTATAAATTTTGCTGTGTTGTTTTTTTGTTTTTTGAGACAGAGTGTTACTATGTCACCCTCAGTAGAGTGCTGTGGCAGCACAGCTTATAGCAACCTCAAACTCTTGGGCTTAAGAGATTCTCTTGCCTCAGCCTCCCAAGTAGCTGAGACTACAGGTGCCTGCCACAATGCCCGGATATTTTTTTGTTGCAGTGTCATTGTTGTTTAGCTGGCCCGGGCTGAGTTCGGACCCTCCAGCCTTGGTACACGTGGCCTGCTTTGTAACCACTGTGCTATGGGTGCTGAGCCTGCTGTGTTAAATTTTTATTTTCATTCTTCGTACTTTCCAAATTTCCTTTA
>NW_003852417.1:18888368-18894091 GCF_000181295.1 Otolemur garnettii
TTTTTTATTGATTTTGAATTTATCTTTATTGTGGTCAGAGAACATACTTTGTTTTTACTTAAATTCTTTTAAAGTTATTGAGACTTGTTTTATGGCCCAGGATGTATAGTTCCTCTTAGTACATGTTCCTTGTGGACTGAAAAGAATGTTTGTTGAAGTTTTATGTGGAGTGTTACGTGAATAAAAATTAGATTGGGTTAGATAAATAGAGTCACCTAACTTAATTAGGTAAATAGAGTTGTTTAAATCAGTAACATATTGTTACTGATTTTCTTTTGTCCTCTTGTCTCCTCTCTTCTCTTCTTTTTCCCTCCTCTGACCTCCCCTCCTCTTCTGAACAGAGTCTTGCTCTGTTGCCTGAGCCAGAGTGCTGTGGTGTCATCATAGTCTACTGCAACCTCAAACTCCTGGGCTCAAGTGACCCTCCTGTCTCAGCCTCCTGAGGAGCTGGGACTGCCTGCCTGCCACTCAGCTAATTTTTCTGTTTTTAGTAGAGACGGTCTTGCTCTTGCCCAGGCTTGTCTTGAACTCCTAAGCTCAAGCGATTCTTGCCCCTGCGCTTCCCAGAATTGTAGAATTATAGGTGTGAGTTACTGCATCTGGCCCTGTCCTCTGTTTTTAAATACATAAACTTTTAAGATTGTTATGTCTTCTTGAATTGTTATTCTTTGTCCTTAGAATCATTAATTCATTTGAAATCAACTTTGATATCAATATAAGGTGGTAACTCTATTTCCATTCTTTTTATTTTTAACCTATTTGTGTCTTTATAATTAAAGTATTTTTTTAGGCAGCATATAATAGGATCTTTTTGTTGTTGTTGTTCAGGATTCATTGAGGGTATACAGAACCAGGTTATACTGATTGCAATTTTTAGATAAAGTCCCTCTTACAATCCAAGAGGTGTGTCACATACTTTAATCCCCTACCCACCTCCCTCCTTCCCTCTCTCCGCTCCCCCATTTCCCCTGCCCTCTTCATATCAAATTGAGTACATTAGATTCTTGCTTCTTCATTCTTGTGATGCTTTACTAAGAAGAATGTGTTTCAACTCCATCCAGGTTAATACAAAAGATGTAAAGTCTCCCACCTTTTTTAGTGGCTGAATAGTATTCCATGGTATATATATGCCATAGCTTGTTAACCCCTTCCTTGATTGGTGGGCATGTAGGTTGTTTCCACAGTTTGGCAATTGTAAATTGAGCTGCGATAAATAGTCTAGTGCAAATGTCCTTATGATAAAATGTGTTTTCTTTTCTTTTTTTTTCTGGGTAGATGCCCAATAATGGGATTGCAGGATCAAATGGGAGGTCTAGTTTGAGTTCTTTGAGCATTCTCCATTCTTCCTTCCAAAAAGGTTGTATTAGTTTACAGTCCCACCAGCAATGTAAAGTGTTCCCCTTTCTCTACATCCATACCAGCATTGCAGCTTTGAGACTTTATGATGTGGGCCATTCTCACTGGGGTTAGGTGATATCTCAGGGTGATTTTGATTCACATTTCTCTGATAATTAGTGACATTGAGCATTTTTTCATGTTTGTTAGTCATTTGTCTTCTTTAGAGAAGGTTCTATTTATCTCTCTTGCCCATTGATATAAGGGATTGTTAGCTCTGGTTATTGATTAATTTGAATTCTCTGTAGATTCTAGTTATCAAACTTTTGTCGGATTGGTAATATGCAGATATCTTTTCCCATTCTAATGGTTGTCTATTTGCTTGGTTGTTGTCTCTTTAGCTATACAGAAGCTATTCAATTTAAAGTCCCATTTGTTTATTGTTACAATTGCCACTGAAGTCTTCTTCCTAAAGCCTTTCCCCAGTCTGATAAGTTAAATCTGACAGTTTTGCCTCTTAGTTGGAATGTTTAGATTACTTGCATTTAATATGATTTTTGATATATCACGTTGATCAGTGAATGAGTAAACAGCATCTTGGGAGGGTACGTAGTTACTATCAATAAACGGTCCTGATTCTGTGAATTATCTTTGTATTTTGGGGTAATTCCTTTTTTCAAGTTTTTAGCACTAGTAATAGTGTTTTCATATCAGAAAAGAGGCTGCTCATAGACTTTTTCAGAGTAGGTAAAACAGAAATTCTGGTATGACCTCAGAATAAAGGATGTTTTGGAAACTAGGTCCTTAATGGAAGCATCCAGTGGGCTCCAATGTACTTCTTTTTTTTTTTAAAATTAGTCCTTTATTATTATGGTCCATAAAGACATTGAACTGTTCTTATCTCTAGAATATTTCAGACAGAAGTTTGTGTAAGCTTTTGGGACATTTCATGGCCACTCCAGGTTGGAAAAGTTCAAGGCGTGCAGAAGGCTTTATGTAGCAATATCTAAATACTAATCTCCCTCAATTTTCAGGTTAGTCTGATTCGGGGGAAATATTGAGATTTCATATTTACATTCTCACAAAAGATATGTCAGATATGATTCTTTTGTATGTTGAAAATTAAAAAGTGAGACTTTTGTCTGATACAAACAACCTAATTCTTCATAGACCAGTTCTTTTATACTGTTTCTGGGCTTGCTGTCAAACCTCTAATATATTGAAATCCTCCTTCACATTCCAGAGTTAGACAAGATAATCATCTTTTGGTTCTTCAGCTAGTTCTGTATCAGCACATGAAAAAGAAAACCCATAGTGTCAGCCAGTGCAGTGGCTCACCCTGTAATCCTAGCATTTAGGGAGGCTCAGGTGGGTGGATTACCTGAGCTCAGGAATTTGAGACCAGCCTGAGCAAGAGGGAGACCCTGTCTCTACTGAAAATAGAAAAACTAGTTGGGCATTGTGGCGCAACTCAGTGTAGTCTAGCTAGCTACTCAGGAAGCTGAGGCAGGAGGATTTCTCAAGCCCAAGAGTTTGAGGTTTCTGTGAGCAATGATACCATTGCACTCTACCCAGGGCAACAGAATGACATTCTGTCTCAAAAAACCCCAGCCTGAGCAAGAGTGGCACTGTGTCTCTAAAAAATAGTTCGGCATTGTGGCAGTCACCTGTAGTCTCAGCTATTTGGGAGGCTGAGGCAGGAGGATCACTAGATCCCAAGAGTTTGAGGTTGTTGCGAGCTATGATGCAACAGCATTCTACTGAGGGCGACAAAGTGAGACTCTGTCTCAAAAACAAAACAAAACAAAAAAACCCTCTAGGGTCTTTACCCTTCACATTTCTCTTCTGGTACCTTTCACATTAATATCATTGGTAACAATCTCCCCTCTGCCCCTTCACCTTTGGCTACAGGGCTAGCTTGTAAACAGAAGGGAATAAAATGTTTTGGTATATCCTGTTTTTAGTGATGGAGAATTAAAATCAGTTAAAAAAAAAAAAAAGAAGACCAAAAATACGGCAAAATAGGAAGATAGATGCTAGAAGATTTAGTCAGTTCAAGAGCATTTTGTAGCTGTGGGATTTCAGATGAAGACCAGATATAGCTAATTTGTGAGCGAAATAAAGCAACAGGGCAGAGAGATGGTGGGGAATAGGGGTGGTCTAAAAAGACCAAGAGTGGATTTAAAATTTTTCTTTTTTATGCTGTCTGAATAAAATTTATGTTTTTGTCCTCCTTGGCTCTTAGACATTAGAATCTTTATGTTATTGTCTTTCTATATGGGAAACCCTATTTGATAGTGGTGCCCAAGCATAGGCACGTACGCCTAAGTTTAGGTGGTTGCATTCAGTGTATAGAAAAGTTACAACTCATTTCTAGTTAGTTCTTCCTTTGTACTTAAGCCTAAACCTCTCCATCTGGAGAAATGCCAGCTTGCCACTAAATTTAAATAAATAAGAACATGTCTCATCAATAGGGGCGGCAAATTTAGCCCCTCTTTAGAGCACTGAGCAATTTATGACCATATGTTAAATACCATAAAACAGCTTTAAAGATTTGGTCGCTGGCCATTGCCAGATTGCACCGTAGGAGTGCAGCAGCACTGCGAGGGACTGGGAATGCTTCCTCCGGCCCCTGGAGGCCTCAGCAACTCACTGATGTCACAGCCAAACAGGCCTGTTTTCAAACATTCCTTTTATAAAGGTGAAATACTAAAAGATTCCATTTTGGCATTTGGGTGCAAGGAAGGCAAGACTTCTTTTTGATTCTTATGGGTCAAAATTAGTATGGAAAGTGCTGTGTGGGAGAATGAGTAACTTGGCAGCCGTGAGTACAGAAGGCAAGTCTAGGAATAGGTAGTAGATATCCTACTCATTCTTTTTCTTGGAGCATGAACTGGACTTTTATATGGCATAAGCCAACCAAATATCATCCTTCTCAATCATTTTCTCTTTGCCAGCTTTCATCGAATTAATATTAATGTTAAAAACAATTTTTAAAGTTTCATACCAAAGGGCTGCCAATTATAAGGATTTCTTTTCTTCCAGGATTATGACTCACTATTTGGTGAACTCCAAATATTAGTTTTTCTTTTTACCACCATGACAGCCTGTGAATCATTTATTGCATTCAAATAGGCTCGTGGCTAAGAGAATGAAGGTGTGTGCCCATAAACATGTGATTTTTGGCCAACTAGTGCTCTAGGACCTTTGATGTGTTTTTTAACACGTGAAGAAACTACTGGTTCAGGCAGGGGGCAGTGTTATTAAATAGGAATAGACATCAAAATGCTTTGTACAAGATTTTTCTGACTGCTATCTGAGAAGGATAACTCTGCTTACAGATGATGAAACTGGCTGTCAGAGGTCCAGGATTCCTAGCCTTCTTGAATGTGTAGTTGCCAGCCCAAAGGCTGATTTCCTGTTAGTTGCTGTTTGGTTTGCACTACATCCTCCTTGCAATCGATCAGTATTTTAGGCCATCCATCATAACTGCTCTCCTGTAAATTCTTGGCAATTTGATGTCAGTTTGCAGAAGGCAGCTGGCATACTTCACTAGGAAGTGCAGCTGGAGAGCTCCTGTCTCATTCTTCTTAAGGCCAGGAAGCACACTATTGTTACTCATTGCTGCTTTCTTCCTTTGAAAGAACAAAAAACTTCAAACCTTGGCAAATTCTAAAGGTACTCTGTAGCAGTTTGAAATTATCCTGACCATTTTGTTGATCTAGGACAAAAGTTTAAGTGCTCTTTTAATACCATTTGCAAATGTTTTTCCATAAAACAGATAGGTACCTTAGTGAATGTTTCATCCCAGTTGCAAATCAAGTTATGCTTATGTCTTCAGAGTCAACGGAATTTTTGTTTGTTTGTTTTGTTCTGTTTCTGGCTCTGCTTGTCAAGGGTAGTAACAGGGCCTAATCTCTTCTCTATGTTTCATTCCCTCAACAGTGGTATTTTTCTCTTCTTGATACCAGCATCCATTAACCCTATTCAACTCAGATATGACTTGAGATTTTTAAATTATATGGAATACAGAGATAAAGCACATTTTGTCACTATTGTTAAAATAGAATCGTCATTTTAGTTGTTTTGATTTATCATGCCGTAGTGGGTGAACTGTATTGTGAGATTTAGAAAAGTGCAGTTTCCCTTCATTCTTATGACTCAGAGGTCAAATTTTGGCAACTTGATTTTCTTTCTATTGAATGCGAATTATATTTAGCCCATTTCATCTAAGAGATGAACTGGTTTATAAAGAGGATATAAACTCATGGGTGTATTTTTAATGGTATACTTAATAATCTGTTAGGGCACAGGTCTTTTATACTTCTGATTCTTCTTTTCATCTTCTGTATTCCATAGTGTTAAACAGCATCATTCCTGTACTTCTT
>NW_003852417.1:18895681-18925035 GCF_000181295.1 Otolemur garnettii
CGTGGCTGGCGCCTTAGCCGGTTGAGCTATAGGCACCAAGCCTTATCATCTTAATGTAGAGCAAATTGCAAAATTGTTTCTTCTCTAGCTCTTTTTAAGTTTTTCTTATTTGCCTGTGTTTCCTTTTTCTGTTTTTCCAAGTGTAATCTTACCACACTTGAATAAAACAAATTCAAGCAATTTCAAGGGTGACCATCTCCTATAGAAGAGAAGAATCCAGAAATCCTAAAGCACCCGAATTCCTTCATTTATCTATCCACTCAGTCATTAAGAACCTACTCAGTCTGAATTTTGAAGGACACTATTTGACAGCCTTCATCATTTGGCAGCATCATAACCTTTCCAGCATTCTCTTTTCTCTTTGTACTGTTTTCCACTAAACCAGATTACTTGTTCAGTCTATCCCTAACCTTCTTTCACAACTCTGTCTGGTGCTCTCCCTTCTGAACACTTTGTTCTTACCATTGTAGTCTACTCATCATTCCTTGGTCACATAATCTACTTTTTATCTCGTAAATTTGTTAAGTTCTCCCCCCTGCCTATGCTTACTTTGTCATCATTTCCTTGTTTATCTAAGCCCAGTGTAGGCAGCCCTAAACCTAGAAATTTTAAAAAAGGATTGAGTAAGCTGAGCGTGATTTTACGCTGAAGGGAAGCAGTGAAGTAGAAGACTGCGGTAGATTATATTTTCTAAAGAATGAAAATCTCTGGGATGGGTCTGATAAGCATTTCACGATCTGCTTAGCAGCTCCATCCCAGTTGCCATGACACTATCTCCTGTTCCACATGCTCGTCTGTACTGTGATCTTGCCATTCCTCCCTGAAGGGTCGGAGTATAATTTCCCTCCCCTTGACTTGAGCTGGACTGTTTTGACCCATAGAGTGTGACACTGCATGACTTCTGAGGCTGGATCATAAAAGGCAATATAGCTTTCATCTTACTGGCAGAAATTCTTGTGCTTCAATGCCTGCACTGCTACCTAAGAAGTCTGACTACTGTGAGGTTGCCATGCTGTCAGGTAGCCAAGCCACATGAAGAGGCCACGTGTAGGTGCTGCACTTGGCAGTTCTTGCCTTGGAGGTATCCCAGGCCAGGCCCAGGTGTGTGAGTGAAATTATATTGATCCCTTCAAACAGAGCTCCTAAACACTGAGCGATCTCAGTCAGTACCTTGAGCAGCAAAGGAATCATCCATCTGCATTCTGGGTGGGATTCTAACCCACCAGATCTATGAGCATAATAAAATGGTAGTGGCTTTAAGCCTCTGAGTTTTGAGGTAGTTTCGTAGGTACCCATAGTAATTTGAACATAGATACTGAAAAATAAGAATGGAACAGGAGTCTTTACAAAGGTGGAAGAAATGGGACTAGAGGTAGAGATATAGAGGTTCATTCTCCTGAGGAAGCAGGAAAAGACAGAAGGATTAGGGAAGAAATGGGTATATCTTAGGAGAAAGGGTGGAGAATTCACATGTGATGATTTATTGCCATTAAATACATATATATTTGGATGAAGTTGGATTTGAGGTTACCTACCAACAGGTGGAAAGTCTACAAGGGGCCTGGCTGCTCAGTGGAGAGTATTTAAGGCTGTACAGGTACTGGCCTTTAGCTCCTTGCCTTTAAATATTCTTGTGAGGAAAGACAGACAGAGCTTGGTGTTTTGTCATTACTTGTGATTCCCCTGCCTTCTCAGGAGAATTTTGTGCAGAGTATATACTCTCAGTGTGAAATACTTTGAACCCTTCAGAAGAATTAGAGGTTGTTCTTTCTAGAGGAGAGCCTTGGACTCACTGTGACTCTGTTTGTGAGTACTGAACCTCAAGGTGACTTTTAAGGAATCTGAATAGCCCAAAGCCACTTGTGGTTTTGTGAAATGGAAGGATTCCACTTTTAGAGTGGGAACTTTGATATTGAATAGCAGCTTCTGGCTTGGCGCCTGTGGCTCAAGTGGCTAAGGCCGCCGGCCACATACACCTAAGGTGGCAGGTTCGAATCCAGCCCGGGCCCACCAAAAACAACAATGATGGCTGCAACCAAAAAATAGCCAGGCGTTGTGGGTGTTGTGGTGGGCGTCTGTGGTCCCAGCTACTTGGGAGGCTGAGGCAGGAGACTTGCTTGAGCCCAGGAGTTGGAGGTTGCTGTGAGCTATGATGCCACGACACTCTACCCAGGGGGACAGCTTGAAGGTCTGTCTCAAAAAAAAAAAAAAAAAAATAGCAGCTTCTTTTGAGAGGAGAGGGGAACAAATCTATGGTTTCAGTTATGAAGCTTCAGAGAGCTTTTGTCCAAATTGAGGACTCAATGATTGTTGCTAATTGAATGGAAGAATTGCTTCTATAGAAGTAAGAATTATTTTCTCTAGCATCTAGCAAAGCTGGTCATCAGCCACATGGAAGTCAGTTCATTGTTTCTGTGACGGATTACATGCACTATGTCTAAATGTATTCCGAAGGGCCTAGGAATCCTGCACATTTTAAGACAGTTTTCCATTCAGTGAAATGAGATATTGAATTTATTGTTAAAATTGTGTAATTAGTGTTTTATAAAGAGAGTTACTGTACAGCCTTATTTAAATGCTATTACTGCATATAAGAAAGGTATTTTCATGATAGGATAACCATGATGTATCAAATCTTTACTTCATGTATTCTAGACAGAAGATGGAATTTGCCTCTGGATTACAAGAGGAGTCTGCTTACCGTATTTCAGTTTTGATCTCTGTTAGATGCTTCCATTTCACCATTTCTTGGTATTTAATTTTTTTTCCTACTGTGTTGGTGTGTCCTTCCGAGATGTTGTGACTTGAGTTTTGCTTCTTTTCCCACTCCTTCCCTGACAATTACGGCACATGTGGATAACTTGCTATTACAGACTCTGCTTGATTTTTCCCTCTGACTTGCACAATTTTCCTGGCAGAGGCATACCTTCTTTGTCCTTTGTTATCATCAACTTAAATTTATCAGAATAATTGCCATCGTGATCCCATTGCATTTAAAACTGCTTTCTTTGTCATGCTTGTTTTTCTTTCTTTTTTTTTTTTTTGGTATTGTCACTGAATGTTGACTATAGCTTATATGCCTTTCACTGGTTTTACTGTGGTCATAGTTTTAGTTTTAGTTTTTCTTTTTTCTGAAAAGCATTCTCTTATATCTGCGTTTGGAGAATTTTAATTTATTCATCCTTATTTTTTAGCATCTTAATTTTTATTCATTTCAATAGATTTTTTCCAACCTAAGCTTCTGTGGATTACTATTGGACTTGGCTTTTGTTCATTGTTAGACTTAATATTTAGCTCTGTCGTGCGTGAACTCAAAGAATCCTTCATACCAGTGCTTTTTCATCTTTCTTGATCCAGTTACTAGGCATTGTAGAGTTATTTGACAGTAAACTACTATTTAGCTTTTTTTTTTTTTCGTGGATTACACAGGCTAATGCTTGATTTTCATAGATTTTGGGAAAGTGGGTAGACTTGCATGATCTTCTAACTCTTGTTTTATGGGAGCTAAAGTACAAGGCCCAGTCTAAGATTGTTCTTTGTGTGCAAGCTTAATTCTGCTGCTGGTGCTCTGGTTTGTGCCTGTGCATGCAGTCAGCAAAAGACTCATTGTTAAACAATGAGCTCAGAATTCAAAGAAAGATTGGTGTGGTTTTTTTCTCCCAGCTAGCATTCTGTGGTTATTTCTTCTGATTTTTTGGCAAGTATTACTCGTCTGTGTCAAGCTGTGCCACATCAGCCTTAAACTTCTGCTTTGTGTAATTCAGCTAAAGTATTTACGATTTTATAGCACTCCATATTTTCCAAAGTAGTTTTACTTAAATGATCTCATTCTAATCTTCCAGCAGCTTTCTTGCTTTGTATTTAAGCGACTAGCCTGAAGTGGCATAACTGGGAGGAATTCAGGGATGCAGACTGTATGTTTTTGAGTATTGAACGTGGAACTCAAATCCAGGACTTCTGAGTCGAAAGCCCAGTGTTTTTTCCCACTGTGACAAGTTAGGAAATAAATATCTACTTTATTACTATACAATAACAATCTGCTTCTCAGAAGTAGTATATAAGAACAATTCAACATGATAGCTGGCTGCTCACAGTCAGAAGTTGTGCAGGAACAAGAACAATCAACAGCATTGCTAAATAGGACATAAACAGGACATCAAATGCTATTGCTTTCTGCCATACAGCGTCTGGGAAGGTGGTGGTCAGATGACTATGAAGATTGAGAAGTTAACTGAAAAACTTTTGTTATCATGTGGACATCTTTTAGACACTTGATGAATAACAACTTGTAGTTGGCTACTTTTGTTTGTTTATTTCCGAGGATAGAAATCACAAGCAGAAGTTGGTGAAATAAAGTGAGAAGTTAGTCAGGTTTATGAGAGATAAAGGTTCAATTTCAACTTCGAGATATAGAGAATAGTCTTAAATGCTGTTTTTTACTGTATGTGTTTTTAAGACAAGAAACAGTCCTGAACTTATGGTGGTTCATCTTAGGATTTTTTGACTTTATAATGGTATGGAAAGGTGATATTCATTCAAGTCGAAAGCGTACGTCGAGTTCCCATACCTTCTGTTTTTCACTTTCATGAGATATTAAACATTTTTTTTTTTTAAGAGACAGAGTCTCACTTTGTCACCCTTAGTAGAGTGCTGTGGTGTCACAGCTCACAGCAACCTCCAGCTCTTGGGCTTAGACGATTCTCTTGCCTCAGCCTCCTGAGTAGCTGGAACCACAGGTGCCCGCCACAATGCTCAGCTATTTTTTTTTGTTAGAGTTTGGCTGGGGCTGGGTTTGAACCCGCCACCCTTGATATATGGGGCTGGCGCCCTACTCACTGAGCCACAGATGCCGCCCAGGATATTAAACATTTTATTATAACTTCATGTTAGATGATTTTGCCCAACTGTAGGCTGAGGTAAGAGTTCTGAGCACATTTAAAGTAGGTCGACCTATGATGTTCAGTAGATTATGTGTGTTAAATGCACTTTTGTCTTACAATATTTTCTTTTTTTTCTTTTTGCTATTTTTGTTGTTGTTGTAGTTGTCATTATTGTTTGGCAGGCCTGGGCTGGATTCCAACCTACCAGCTCCCGTGTATGTGGCTAGCGTCCTAGCCACTGAGCTACAGGCACCAAGCCGTCTTACAATATTTTCATATTAATTATGTGTTTATTGGGACTTAACCCCATCATACTTTGAGGAGCATCTGATCTTCTAGGTTCTGATCCAGTAATGTGGATTTATGATTCACTTCTGTTATCCTGCATGATACATCTTAAATTGTCTTAATTATGTCTTTTGATTCATAAATTAAACAACAGTTTTGAATTACAATGCTTTCTGAAATCATTTGGATGTTTTTCCTTTAATGTGGGAAAGATGAGGGAAGAAAACTTAAAGGTCAAGATAATAAGATGGACCAGATATGTATACCTGAACTTTTTGAGCTTCTGTGAGTGAAAAAAAATGGGGTTTTGTTTTTACATGTATTTGAAATTTATTTAGAAGTGAAATTATTAGAAAATCTTAACTTTAGCATATGCTACAGATAAGTGCTCAGTTGTATTTTATAAAGCAAGGGATCTGGAAGAAATCAGATGTGATTGAAAGCAAATTTAATTAAAATAGAATATTCTCCCCTCAACCTACTAGTTTTGTGTAATACCTCTTAAGAGATGTAGATTTGTCAGAACTTATGTCATCGTAATAATTAACTAAAGTGAAAGACCTATATATATATATATATATTTAGAGCTAGAGATTCTTTTATGTCATCTAATCTACTATTATAGCAATTTCTTTAGGAACATCCTTGGTAAGTACATATAGCTACTATCATTAAAAGGAATCTTCTTATCCGTAAGACAACATTGCAATGCTTATTCAAAAATGTTTTTGTCCTAAGGACAAAACAACTTTATTTCCTCTTCTGTGTGATAGTTTCATGGTACCTTAAAGAGTTCTCAGCAGAATTCTTGTTTGAATTAAATTAGGCTACCAAAATTCCTTTTATAGTGATGATCTTTTTGACAAATGGAATTATTAGAATTACCATAATAATCATCTGTGTGAAGAAATTGTGGATAATGACAGCAGACTATAGAGGCAGCAGTCATAGTCCCAATATTTAAAGAAAGGAAGGAGAGATACAGATTTAAAATTACTGTTTAGTTTTTATATTGATGTTGGATAATATTTAAGAGTTGATCATTACATTGTTTGAGATCATTTAAAACATAGTATATGTTTATCAATATCTTTAGTAGCCAAAAGTTAACTTTATTCTTTTTTCATGGTAGATCAGCTGACATAGCAAATCATTACAGCAGAAAATTTAACAATATCTCTTTGATGTCTTTTTGAGTATTTCATATGTTACTGTACAAAAAAATGATTAAGTAGATTTGCAGTGAATTGAACAATCATTGGAAAATCTCTAATAAAATACTCTAGTGTCATATTTTGACTATGTTTTGTTCAACACCTTGTGAATGATATTAACATACTTATTCAACTTATGGATGACTCATGTTTAAAGAGATAACTACCATAAATATATAGCAAACAAAAGTTAAGTCTATCTCAGTAGGTAAGTATGTTGGATCAAAAACAATAGGATGTAATGTGTGAAGTCCATTGATATGGTTTGCATATGGTTTGTCCCCACCAAAACTCAATGTTGAGGCTTTGACCCCAATGTGTCAGTGTTGGGAGGTGGTATCTTTAAGAGGTGATTAGCTCATTATGATAGATGGGTTAACGTGGCTGGATTAGTTCCAGAGAGTGAGTTGTTAGAAAGTGAGGTTGCCTATTATATTAATATTTTGCCTTCTTCCCTCCCTTTGCTGCATCTTGTTCCCCTTTCATTTCTCTGGTATATTTTGACATAGCACAAGGCCCTCAACAGAAGTTGCAATATGTGTCCACCCAATCTTGAACTGCCCAGCCTGCAGATAAATGAGCTAAATAAACCTATTTTTTTAAAATAAATTACTCAGTCTCATTTATCTGCAACACAAAAAAGATGAAGATAGTTCATTATTTAGTTTTCAAAAATTAGTTGTATAGGTTTAGGGAAAACAGTTACACAAAAAAGATTTGGGATATACTGTGCATTATATATAGTATGAGCCAATAGTGTGTTGTGACTGTGAAAAAACTGCACAGACTTATGCTAGATTAACAGAAACATTGAGTCCATAGTATAGAATGAAGTTTTTCTGTGCCTGTGCCATAGCAGACCATGTCTGAGTGTTGTATTGACATTTGGAAACTGCCGTGTTGGAACAACATTATTAAATCAATGTGTGCCTGACAGAATCACGACACATTAGGCAATGCTTTAAGAAACTAGAAGTGCTAGTTTTTAAAGTTAGAAAGGTAATACAGTGGAAATGGAGGCTCAGAAAGGATAAATGGTCCATTATGTAATGGTAGATCTAGTTTTCTCCTCTTAGTTCAGGGTTCCTTCTACTCATCACATTTTATTTTTCTAGAAAATAAAACCAATACTACCAGATTTTGATTGTGTACAAGGGTTTTTTTTGTTTGTTTTTTTAGGAGGTTTTGCAGTTTTTGGCCGGGGCTAGGTTTGAATCAGCCACCTCCAGCATATAGGGCTGGCGTCCTACCCTTTTGAGCCACAGGAGCCGCCCAAGAGTTTTTAATAGTATAAAGAACTACTTTGGGAAACAATGAGGATTTTATTACTAGAGAAATTGAAATAGACACCATATAGTATAACTTCTTTATTGGTGATATTGAATGTTTTAGGGATAATTCTGAGCTGTGTCAGAAACTGAGATGATTAAAATATGTGGAGGGCAATTAATTAACCACATGTCTTATTACATGTCTTGTCCTGGTTAAGCATTAATAATGCCCCCTTTCCCACTATTGATGTCCCATGTTGGATGATAAATTGTTTAGTTGCCTTTGTTATAAGTTCTCTCCCAACTCTGTGAGCTGAGTGAAAATTAATTCAACATATATTATCATCCAAAATCAAATGTTGGTGGCATTATGTAGAGTTTTCAAGAATATCACTTAAAAACATTTTTAAAAAAATATTTGAACTCTTTTGTTTTTATTTTATTATTGTTTCAGGTTAATTTGAGGGTACAAAGAATTGCTTGGCAATGTTTGTATTTGCTAGGTAGAGTCCCTCTTATAATTGTGTCCTGCCCCACGAGGTGTGCCATACACCTTAACATTGTGCCCATTAAGTGGGAGCACACCCATCCCTTTCCTTCCTCCCTTCTCCCTGTTCCCTCATTCCCTGACCCCCACCTTTGATTGATTTGAGTTTTTCTCTTATTTGGGCATGTCTTCTTGGCTTCATATTAGTATTGAATACATTGGTTTCTTACTTTTCCGTTCATGTGATACTTTACTAAGAAGAATGTGTTTTCATTTCATCCAGGTTAATATGAAAGATGTAAAGTGTCCATCTATTTTAATGGCTGAATAGTATTCCACGGTATACATATACCACAGTTGTTAATCCATTCCTGGGTTGGTGGGCATTTAGGTTGTTTTCTGCATTTTGGCAATTGTTAATTGAGCTATGATAAACAATCTAGTGCAAATGTCCTTATGATAAAATGAGTTAAAAATATTTTTTTAAATGGAAAATCTCAAATACAAAAGTAAAGACAATGTATCTGTCATTCACACTCTTAATTATTAACTCATGGTCAATCATGTTTCATGCATCCTCCATCAACTTTTTCCCAGATAAATTTTGAAGCAAATTCCAAGTATCATATTAATATCATTAATAAATATACAGTATGTGTTTTTTACAAGATAAGGACTCAGTTAATCAATTTATTTATTTACTTTGAGACAGAGTCTCACTTTGTCACCCCCAGTAGAGTGCCTTGGTGTTGGAGCTCACAGCAACCTCTAACTCTTGGGCTTAAGCAAGTCTTTTGCCTTAGCCTCCAGAGTAGCTGGAACTACAGGTGCCCCCTATAGTGCCTGGCTATTTTTAGAGATGGGGTCTCACTCTTGCTTAGGCTGGTCTTAAACTGGTGAGCTCAGGCTATCCATCTGCCTCAGCCTCCCAGAGTGCTGAGATTACAGGCATGAGCCAGTGTGCCTGCCCAGGACTCTCTTTTTAAATGTAACTTAATATTATTGATACACTCTAAAAAATCAATGTTAATTATTACAGATTTCATTACAAGTCAGTATTCAAATTTTCCTGCTTGACATGTATACACAGACATGATGTATATGTACACACATAAATTTGTGAAATATTTGTGTGTGTGCTTTATAGTTTGTTTGGATACCAATAGCTTAAACGCTGCAATAGATCGATACGTTATCTAGATATCTTATTTATAGTCTTATCTCCTTTTCCTGTTTTCTTTTGCTTTTTTCCTACTTTTTTCTTTTTTCCCTCATATTCTTCATCTGTCTGTTCCCTTTTCTCCTCCTCCTTTTTCTTTCTTTCTTTTTTTTTTTTAATTTATTTGTGAAGAAACTAGCCAGGGATCCTCAAACTTTTTAAACAGGGGGCAAGTTCATTGTCCCTCAGACCATTGGAGGGCTGGACTAGAGGCCCCAGGACAAGTTGACTGCTAACAGGACAGGCAGCAGCGGCAAAAACACCCAATGGGCTGGATAAATATCCTTGGTGGGCCACATGAGACTTGCGGGCCGTAGTTTGAGGATGCCTGAACCAGGCCATTTGTTCCAGTTTTCTGCTGTCTGAATTTTGATGATTTCACCCCTGTAGTATCATTTAATGTGTTTCTTTGCTTTTGTATCTCTTGTATGAATTGGTAGTTTGATCTAGAGGCTTACTTATGTTCACGTTTATATTTTTGGCAAGAATATTCTGGAATGTAACATATTCTTTCCTTAAGAGGCCACTAACGTCTGGTCGTTTTTTGATGTATCAGGCTTTAGTGATCTTTGCTTAGATCCATTAATTTGTTAAGAGTTGCAAAATGATGGCATTCTATAATTTCTTCTTTATTTATTCTGGAATACTTCTATAAAGGGAAGTTTTTTATGATCAACTGGTAATCCTGTGTACAATTCCTTTAGGAAGGATGGGATAAATTCTTTTTTTTTTCCTGGTTTTTGAAAGAATATGTAGGCACCTTTGCATCTTCTAACAGTGTCTGTTGACTTTTTAAAGTATCATAAATTCATGGGGTAAAATCATTTTGTGATTTATTCTGTTATACTTATTAATGTTAATGCTTAACTTGACCCTTGACCCACATTTGTCTTACGGGAGCCTCTTCATGATGGCTTCCAAAGCCTTTGATAACTTTCTTGCTTTCTGGCATAGCCAGATGTTTCAAGCACATTTTTTACTCTGGGCCTCTGGCTAGTCTTTTTACACTTTCTCCCCTTGCCGTTGTAAGAAGTTGTTACACTTTGTAAAAATGTCAGGCTGTCTGCAGTGAGTTGCTGAGCCAGACTCAGGGCTCAGGCTGTAGCTTTGATTGATCAAGTTGGCACATTAGGCAGCTTTAATAGCTTGAGCCATTCTCCTCTGTTTTATTTTATTAATTAGTTTATTTATTGGGTATTTACCCACAGGGAAAAAAAGGCATTTTATCAAAAAGACAGTTGCACTTGAATGTTTATTGCAGCATTATTCACAGTTGCAAAGATGCGGAATCAACCCAAGTGCCCATCAATACGTGAATGGATTAATAAAATTGTGGCATATGTATACTATGGAGTACTACTCAGCCTTTTTTAACAACCTAAATGGAACTGGAGACCATTCTTCTAAGCAAAGTATCACAAGAATGGAAAAATAAAAATAAACACCACATGTACTCATTATTAAATTGGGACAGGTAAATTCTCCTCTGTTTTAAGTAGTTTTGTTTGTTTGGTGTTTTGCTCCCTTATTTGCCTCTTGGGCATAGGTAATGCTGCTTTCCTTTACTAGTTGTGGATTAGAAATAGAAGTCCTGAAGCCCTGTGTCATGGCACTGATCTTTAGTGGCCCAAACTAAATGGTGCCTTCTTGAGGAGTTGTCATTGAATGAGCAGAACTGTCAGAGATGTGATTTTTGAAAAATCATATGCAGCAGTGGTTAGATGTCAAACATTTCATTTCTTCAAGAAGAACATACATACCTTCCTTGAATAGCCAAACTTCCTGCCTTAGTTTGATTCCTGAAATAGCAGAACCTGAGACAAGGATTTGGGTACGTGTAGTTCACTGGGTGTGGGGGGTTATTCCTGGAAGCACTGTAGAAGTAGAAAGAGAAATGAGGGAGGGAGAAACGTCAGAATAGGGTGTATTAATGAGTAGGCAATTGCAGTGGGCAGGTAGAGTTGAATCCTGCTTACAACCCCTCAGATATAAAACTCAGTATTGTCCCAGAAAGGAGCATGGAAATTGCTTATACATCCACTTTCATCCTTCCTTTCCAGTCTCATTCACTTCCAAGTACTAAAGACTATTTTTTTTGCACAGGCTGTACCTTCTAGGCCAGAGAATGCCTATAGGCAGACAGATGCAGTTACTTGAGCTGGCCAGCCACTGTTTTATGGCAGTGGTTCTTTCCTAACTGAGGGTGGAGTTTGGGGGAAGAGGAGGAGGTTATTTTGCTCTCTAGGGACCATTCGGCAATATCTTGAGTCTTTTTGATTGTCACAACTAGGGGAAGGAAAGAGGGCTACTGGCTGGCATGTAGTGGGTGGAGGCTAGGGATGCTGCTAAACAGACTGCAGTTCATAGGGTAGCCCCTACAGCAAAAAATTATCCATCCTCAAACATCAGTAGCACCAAGACTGAGAACTGTGGTGTACGGGAATTCATAGCTGCAGGTGATCTCTAGGGTGGGAAGACCAAGGGGATATAATGGGGAACCAATTTCCCTAGATAGATATGCCCCTGGGTTTTCTGCCACTCTACTTTTCTTATGATGTTTCCTTTGTACCCTCATTTTCAAATCCTTTTCTCTCTCTCTATCTTTCCTTATTTCTTAGTACATATTCTATACGCTTCACCTTTTCCAAAGGAATATTTTAATGTATTTTGTAACTTTTTTCCTTTCAGAGTTGTTTTTGTTGTCTAATACCCAACTCAAGTGCTTCTTCTTCAATGAAGTCATCTGTTAGATTCCTTACTAATTCCTCCAGAATTTCCATGTTATGTATATTTCTTGTACTGGGTAGTTGGAATTTTTTTTTGTTGTTGTTGCTGCCCTCGGTAGAGTGCGTTAGTGTCACAGCTCGCAGCAACCTCCAACTCTTGAGCTTAAGTGATTCTTTTGCCTCAGCCTCCCAAGTAGCTGGGACTACAGGTGCCTGCCACAGTGCTCAGCTATTTTTTGTTGCAGTTGTCGTTGTTGTTTAGCTGGCCTGGGCTGGATTCAAACCCACCAGCCTCTGTGTATGTGGCTGATGCTGTAACCACTGTGCTGTGGGCCCTGGCCCTATTTATCTGTTTCTTGTGTTACTAATCAATGTTTACCTTGTTCTATTTTGTTTTCTCAAATTGATATTGGAAAAGATAACATCTACCTACAAAATTTTTGAAAGAATTGTACAATGAACATCTTTAAACTCTTTATCTAATTCATCACGTCTTAACATTTTGCCATGTTTTTCTAATCTCTTTCTCGACTGACATGCTCAGAGAAAGATGCATAGTTACATGATATCTATTTAGATTTTAATCTTTTTCCTGAACCATTTTAAAGTAAGTTGCAGACATTTTCAGACTTCACTCCTAAATGATATTATCTCCCAGGAAAATGACATTTTTCCTCTATAAAATCTCATGGTACTGTCATACTCAGGAAATTTAATATCGATATAATAGTACCTTATACATGGTCCATATTCACGTCTGTCAGTTTTTCTAGTTTAGTCATAATAAGGTCCACAATGTTGGTTTGTTTTATTGTTAGTGCTACTAAGTTTCTCCACTTGGTTAAATTAAGGTGGTGTCTGCCAGATTTTTTCATTATAAAAATATCATTTTTACTATAATTAATTAGTAATCTTTGGGGGTGATACTTCGAGACTACATCCTGTTCTCCAAAAACATTTTATGTAATGATTTTAAATCCATTTGTGATTTTATTTTGAATCACAGACACTACTTAACATAGTATATATACTTAATATTTGTTGAAAGACTGGGTGAATTAATAAATGAAAATTTTGTCTTTAGAAAATGAGAAAAAGGTTTTTCTTTCTTTTTTTTTTTGAGATAGAGCCTCCCTTTGTTGCCCTTGGTAGAGTGCAGTGGCACAGCTCACAGCAACCTCAAACTCTTGGGCTCAAGCCATTCTCTTGCCTCAGTCTCCTGAGTAGCTGGGACTATAGGCACCCGCCATAACTACTAGCTATGTTTAGAGATGAGGTTTTGCTTGTGCTCAGGCTGGTCTCAAACCCATGAGCTCAGGCCATGTACCTGCCTCGGCTTCCCAGAGTGCTAGGATTATAGGCGTGAGCCACATTAGGCCCTGAGAAAGTCTTTTTATCCTGCCAGTTTAACCCAGATCTTTATGTTCACATGCTTTTCATCTTAAGCTTCTTCATGTGTAGTATAATGGATTACCATTTTTCCTATTGTTTCACATCTCAGGGTTTTTTCATAGTTATTTCTAAATGGCAGTGTCTCTTTCTCTTCTCTGTACATGCACAACTACTTACTCTGTACATTTAAACCAACTTTTTATTCATCTCATCATGATATTTAGTTCATAAAATATATAAATACATAGCATTCTATTGGTTACACCTAAATCGGGGTATATGTATATGTTTATGTATAAAAATCAAATTTATTTAGTAAAATTTCCCTTATTTTTGTTTTTCCAGTTTTTTTTTGCTATTTCATGACAGTAATCGTTACTGATTTGTTTAAAATTATATTTAATTTCTCACTACTTTTAAAAACTACAACAATAATCGTGGAAGATTAAGAAAGTTTACTTTCTTTTTATGATATCAGATGCACTGTGGTCATTAAAAACGAATTGTTAATAAATTGAGCTAATGAAACAGTTTGTGAATATGCATTAGAAAATTACTAAGACTGAAAGTTTCTGCAGTAGAATATTTATTGCTCAATAAAGTAATGCTAATTTATAGCATTTGGCTTAAAATATTGTTATTTTATGCACTGAAATAAGTATATAAAAACATCAGGTTAAAAGTTCATTTAAAACATAAAGATAGGACATTATACCCTTTTGTTAATTAGTATAAGTTTCTAAGAATCAGCAACACAGATTCCCTGAAATATCTAAGAATCATGTAGCTTAATTTCCTGAATACTCTTCTTATTATAAACCACTGAAAGAACTAGGCATGTTTAACTTGGAGAAGAAAAGATTAAAAGGATGTGATAGTCATTTGTGGACGACTTAGGGACTATCATGTAGAAGAAATACTTAAGGTAAAAATAGTGTTAGTGGATAGAAGTGATTTTTCAAAGTAAGAAAGAACTTTTTCCAGCAACTGGTAACTGCCCAACACCAGAATGTGCTGCTGCATAGAAAGAACATCCAAACCCTGTTTTTCTTTTCCCTTTATCTCACACCACAACAGTCATCAACCCAGAAGACTTCTGTGACCAAATGGAGGGGTTTTCCCCCTACACGAAGCTGTAGATAGCCACTGTGCATCCTCTACATCGATTCTGACACCATCTACCTGGAGGTAGTGTCAGATCTTAGGGCCCCAAACTGTCCTCCTCCCTTTCAGATACGAGTCTGAAGTCTGGGCCTGAACTGTGGGTGAAAACCTATGTATATATAGTGACATCACTGCTGCCTTGTGAAGTAGTGAGGATGTTTTACAAGGAGGTGGTCGTGGAAAGGTGATGACGTTGCATTCTTACTTTCCCTTCTTTATCTTTGTTCTCTTCTTTCCTAGTTGGTGTTTCCTCTAGCTCTGTGCTGTCAGTGTAGTTGCTATTAACGTGGCAAGGGGAGCATTTGCAGTGTGGTTAATCTGAACTGAGATATGCTCTACGTGTGAAAATACACATCAGATTCTAAAGTATTGGTATTAAAAGGAATGTAAAATATCTCACTAATAACTTTTACATTGATCTCATGTTGAAATGCTACTATCTTGTAGGTATGGGATAAATAAATATTAAGGTTAATTATTAATTTAATTATTAAGAATAATGATGAGTTCTAGGTAGGAAGGAGTAAATACTCCATCCTTTCTCCTTTATAATTGAAAACGTTAAAATTGTTCTCACTGATTATAATTAAGACCCTAAAGATAGTTTTTTAACTATAAAGAATACATATAAGCAATTGCCTAGGGAGTCTGAAAAGTAATTAGGAGACACAACTAAGAATTAAAAACTAAAAGATGGGCCCATACGGAGGTAAGTTTCAATAATCCTATATCTGTTTAAAAAGTTGAATTTATCGTTTTAAAAAATAAAAAAATCTTTAAAAAATAAAAGTTCAGACTCAGATTATCTCAGGTGAATTCCACCAAACATTTAAGGAGAATATATCACCAATTCTGTGCAGTCTCTTCCAGAAATTGAAGAGGGCATAACAGTTTCCAACTTATTTTATGAGGCAAGTATTGTCTGGATAACAAATCCAGTCAAAAAAAGTACAGGGAAATAAACCAATGAATGAACAATTGATCAATATCCCTCATTTGAAGAAATAAGCACAACTCTTGGGAAAAATTAACAAATTGAATCCAAGTCTTATAAGGAGAGGAGATAAACTTAAATGACCTGAGTACTACCTTCTACTTCCATACTTCCTTCTAAAGATTGTTTTTGAGAGCCTAATTCATGCAAATTATGCCAACTCTCAGACATAATAATTCCTTGGAGTCTTTTTTCCTTGCTATTGAAAAAGAAATTCTACTTCTCAAGATAAAAAGTAAACTGTGCAATGGGATCATTAAATAGTATGGTTGAATTTGTAGGCAAAACAGTGCATCATTGAGGCAGTTGACAAATTCCTTGACAAACCTGTGGCAGAAGTTCTGGTTCATATTATTATTGGGTAGATATTGAATGCACCCTGATTAATTGAACCTTGGCTGCCTTAAAGGGAGGTTTTGAGGAGCATGCCTAACTAATCTGTTTATGTCTTAAAGTTAGGAGTGCCCCCCCCCCCAAATTGGAATAGAATCTAAGAATATTATCATAGGCTGTAAATAGGGAAATCTAACAAAATTAAAATATTATTAATTAAAAAATCCTGAAATGGATTTTGAAATTAGTTATCCTGATTAAGAATGAAGGATATGTAGCTTAGCAGTAGTGTATATATAAAAGTATTGGGCTTTTTTAGTTAAGAGGCATAATAAGAGTCACTGGTGATGAGGCTGCCAAAAAAGTACTTCAATTTGCAGTGGTATTTATCAATACAAGTTTAGTCTCTAAAACAGAAGCACGAATTTTCTTATTTCTGTGTTCTTAGAGTACACCTGGAATGTTATGTTTAGTTCTAGGTATTATCCTCTAAGAGGGCAATGGAAAAAATGGTACAGATTCAGAGAGGAGAGAAGCAAATGATAAGAGAAATTGTGGCCGAATTAGATGAGGAATAGTGAAGGAAGGTGGGATATTCCACCTAGTCAAGAGGTGATTGATGGTGGAGTCGAAAGAGAGGTCATGAGGACTCCTTCAAATACATGTAATTGAAGAGCTATGATTTTGAAAAGAAATTAAACTTGTTCCATAAGGCCCTAAGAAACAGTGAATATAATTTTCAGGGAGATTAAATTTTAGTGTAAAGAAGCACTATCTAAGTGACTCTTAGAAATGAGTCACCTTGGGTGGTACCTGAGGCTCAGTGAGTAGGGTGCTGGCCCTATATACTGAGGGTGGTGGGTTCAAACCTGGCCCTGGCCAAACTGCAACAAAAAATACCGGTGTTGTGGCGGGCACCTGTAGTCCCAGCTACTTGGGAGGCTGAGGCAAGAGAATTGCCTAAGCCCAAGAGCTGGAGGTTGCTGTGAGCTGTGATGCTACGGCACTCTACTGTGGGCAATAAAGTGAGACTTTGTCTTTAAAAAAAAAAATGACAGTTGATGGAAGTTTGATGGAAGTATTTCAGATTGCATGTGAAAACCCCACACTGTACCCCAGAAGTGCATTAATGTACATAGTTACCATTCAAAAAAAAAAAAAATGAATCACTGCTCCAGTCTTTTGTAAAACTATAGCTTGAAACCTACCCTTTGTTGAAAATCTCCTTCAAATTGGCATTTCCATAAAGTTCTGGAAGCATCACTTCCCACACTTGATGTTTAGTAAGTAATCATTTAATGCAGCAACCGAGGAGGCTAATTTTATCATTCACAAAAATTCTGGTTATTTACCATTTGAATTGTTTGTTTCAAACTATGTTTTCCTGGCAGTTATTATAACAGATAGGCAAATGACATGATATTTCACTGGTAAAGAATGAGTAAAGGAGCCTACGGAAAGGCTACGTTCCTTCTGTAGTTGGGGAATAGCACATATGGCCCATCTGCAGATTGTAACTGGGCCTTCCTGAGATGGCACTTGTACCTTCTAAAAATTGTCAGCTGCCATGGCACAGTATGCAAATAAAATGTTTTGTACCTTCAATTTCTGGAATTTCACATATGTGTCTTATTATGAAGCACTGTAGGTGAAGATTTTAAAAGGAAGGAGCTTCTGCCCCCATTGGTCCCTCTATTCTAGACCGGCAATTTTCAGGGGGTATGAAAAATAAGACCTGAGACTATCATTTTGTTGTGAGGTGGTCATAATACTTTTAGGCGTCCTGGGTGTCTTTATTTCTTTGCTATTTTTTTTTAACTTCACCGTATATCACCTCTGATCCTGTTTTTATTTCTTTGTTCTCCTGTCTACTTTTCTTTTTTAATGAAAAGTTGAAGTAAGCAGTATCCAAGTAATCTGTGTTCACATCATCTTCTCCAGAGTGAAATAAAGGAAATGTGATATTATTGCTCTTTTATGATTTGTGTCGGTCTTTTCTCCACCATGTGTCTGCCTTGGGGTCAGGCACTATGTTTTCTACTTCCTGTATAACCCCCAAGGTGTCCAGTATGTGCATCTGTGCATGGAGGGTTTTTAATAAATGTTCTTGACTGATTTATTGACTATTCTCCATGGCAAGAAAACAGTGCTATAGTTTACTTCGAAGAGGCTGTAAAATATTGAAGTAAAGTGTTTCAGAATTCTTTGAGGTCTAAGGTAGGAGTTTGAGAAATTCTGAAAGGTAAGAGTGTGAGATTCTGAAAAATATTTTAACTCATTTCTTTGTTTTGAAAATTACTTATAAATATTTTTTCTATGTATAATATAGTAAGCTCTCCTCCCAGCAATCTCTTGAAAGATCCTTTGGTGCATATTCTTTCTTTTTCTTTTTTCCAAAAACTTTGTTTCCTTAAAATTTTTTGAAAAATGAACTATATAAGGAAGGAGATGTCTAGTGTTTTGGAAGCACAATTGTGTGACTACAGTTAGCAATAATTTATTGTAGAATTCAAATTAATTAAAAAGATGAAATTGGAATGGTCCTAACATAGAGAAATGATAAATATTTGAGGTAAAAGATGTACCAGTTACCCTGATTTGGTCATTACATGTTGTATGCTTATATCATAATATTGCATGTAATCCATAAATAAATAAAACGTCACTAGAACCTCCATAGTTGACCACCCCCCTATATTGACCATCTCCTTAAGTTGACCTAATTTTCATAAACCAAATATGCCCCACATGTTCTAAGGCCTAGTTCCTTATGTTGACTACCTCCACATGTTGAACAGTTTGTTATAGTCTCTTAGATGGTCAACTTAGAGAGAGTCTACTGTATTATGTAACCATAATAATTAAAAGAAAAAAGTCTTAAAAAAATTTTAAAAATATCTTTAACATTACCCAGTGCAATCTTTTTTCTTTTGCAGTTTTTGGCCGGGGCTGTGTTTGAACCTGCCACCTCCAGTATATGGGGCCGGTGCCCTACTCCTTTGAGCCATATATGCCACCCCTCCCCCCCCCCAGTGCTATCTTTTTAAAAGGACATATTTGGGAAATTGCCTAAAAAATAAAGATGTTTGCAAATATTTTGTTAAAATATTCGTTACTTTTAAAAAGGGCTTACTGCAGGGTTCTTTTAAATGGATAACTGCCCAAATTGCATTTTCAGTATGATTTTATTTATAAAAAGTAAAGTTACCCACATCCATTCAGTAAACACTTTGTAATTTATTTGTATTTAAGATCAGATTTGTTTAAAGTGGGACAAATTTTAGCATTAGGTTTTAAAAAACAGCTTTATTGAGATATAATTATATACCATCCAGTTCACCCTTTGAAGTATATAATTCACTGGGTTTTTTTGTAAAGCCACAAAGTTGTGCAGTCATCAACACTAATTCCCGAACATTTTATCACCACAAAAAGAAACCTTGTACCAGTTAGCAGTCTGGTACAAGCCCTCCCTTTCCCATTGCTTGGCAACTATTAATCTACTTTTTTGTCTCTATGGATTAGTATATTCTGGCCAATTTGTATAATCATACACTAATAATAAAATATGCAACCTTTTGTGTCTAGCTTTTTTCACTTAGCATAATGTTTTCATGGTTCATCCACGCACTGTATCAATATTTCTTTCTTTTGTATAGCTGAATAGTGTTCCATTGTATGTGTGTATCACATTTCACTTCCTCATTCATCAGTTGATGGACATTAGTTGTTTCCACTTTTTGGCTATTGTGAGTAATGCTGCTACAAACATTACTGTGCATGTTTTTGTGTGGTTGTGTGTTTTCAGTTCTCTTGGGTATATACCTAAAAGTGGAATAACAGGGTCAAATAGTAATTTTATGTTTAGCTTCTTGAGGAATTGCTGGACTGTTTTCAGAAGCGGTTATACCATATTACATCTCTACTTGCAATGCGTGTTTTAATTTCTCCATTACCAACCTTGTTATTTATATGCCTTTTTGATTACAGCCATCCTAGAGGTTATGAAGTAGTTTCTCTTGTGATTTTGATTGTACTTCCCTAATGGTTAGTGATGTTGAGCATCTTTTCATGTGCTTATGGGGCATTTGTATATCTTATTTTGGAGAAATGTCTATTCAGATTTTTTGCCCATTTACAAATTGGGCTATTGTCCTTTATGTTGTTGAGTTGTAAGAGTTCTTTATGTATTTTGAGTACAAGTCCCTTATTAGTACAAGTTCCATATCTGGCTATATGATTTGCCAGATTTTTTCCCCATTCTGTTGGTTATCTTTTTACTTTCTAGATAGTATCCTTTGAAGGATAAGAGTTTTAATTTTTTTGTGTATGGTGTGAGGAGCCCAACTTCCTCCTTTTGCTTATGGTTGTCCATTAGCCCCAGCATCAGTTGTTGAAAATATATACCATTTTTGTTTTATCCTTTCACCTATTGATGACATTTGGTATCCATTGACGGACATTTGAATTGCTTCTACTCTTTGGTTATTGTGACGCATGCTGCTGTGAAGAGGGGTGTACAGATATCCCTTTGAGAGCCTACTTTTAGTTATTTAGGATATGTATCCGGAAGTGGAATTGCTGGATCATATAGAAATTCTGTTTTTGATTTTTTGGGGAATTGCCATACTGTTCTCCATAGTGGCTGTACCTGCCGACACTGCTGGTGGGTTCCTGTTTCTCAACATCTCACCCACACTTGTTATCTTTTGTTTTGATAGTAGCCATCCTAGTGGGTGATGGAAAGGAGAAGAGATGAAAAGACTTTTGCCCAGTTGCATTGTCTTGGCACCCTTGTCAAAAATCATTTGACCATAAATGTGAAAGTTTATTTATAGACTCCAAATTCTGCTCCATTGATCTGTATGTCCGTCTTTATGCTGGCCCCACACACTGCACTGTCCTCATTACTGTGGCTTTGTAATTAAGAAGTATGAATCCTTCCTTCCTTTTTTTTTTTGAGTTTCAAGCTTTTGCCCTGGGTAGAGTGCTGTGATATCACAGCTTATAGCAACCTCAAACTCTGGGGCTTAAGCAATTTTCTTGCCTCGGCCTCCCAAGTAGCTGGGTCTACAGGCACCCACCACAATGCCTGGCTATTTTTTTGTTGCAGTTGTCATTGTTGTTCAGCACACCTGGGCCGGGCTTGAACCCACCAGCCCTGGTGTACCTGGTGTATGTGGCTGGTGCCCTAACCGCTATTTTTTTTTTTTTTTTGTCTTTTTTAAGATTGTTTTGGCTATTTGGATCCCTTACATTTGCATATCATTTTTAGGATTGGCTTATCAATTTCTGCAAAGAATCCAGCTGGAATTTTGATAGGTATTGCTTGGCATCTATAGATCAACTTGGGTAGTGTTGCCATTTTACCAGTATTAAAATATTAATACTCTGACCCACAAGCATGAGTTATCTTCCTATTTACTTACGTCTTCTTTAATTCCTTCCACAGTGTTATAAAGTCTTCATGTATAAATCTTGTACTCCTTTGTTTACTCCAAAGTATTTTATTCTTTTTGATGTATTTTAAATGGAAGTTTAAAAAATTTTTTATTTTTGAATTGTTCACTACTATTGCACAGAAATTGTGCTTTTATCTGCATCTTACAGCTTTTGCTGAAGCTGCTTATTAATTCTCTTACTAGTTTTATGGATCTATTAAGGTAGGACTTTCTATATGCAAGATCATGTTGTCTGTGGACAGAAATAATTTTTCTTTCCTATCTAGGTGCATTTTATCTCTTTTTCTTGCCTAACTGCCTTGGCCAGAGCTTTCAGTACCACCTCCAGTATAATGCTGAATAGAATTGGCAAGAGTGGATATCCTTGAATCAGATTTTTAATGTTTACTGGTTTGGAAATACTTATTTTTAACAATGCTTCTTTGTGAACTTGAAAACCCAGCTTCTTATCCTCTTATAGTAACGAAAGTCATAAAATTTCTTTTGTTGGAATTTAGCATGTTATTGATTTTTCCAACACCAAAGCACAATAGATTCCAGCTTAATGTTTTTTAAAACCTTGATGTCTGTGCTCTATTAAGTTTGTAAATTTACTTTCCTTAGAAACAACTAAATTAGGCCAACTATAAGACTTTTAAAAACACATCTCTGAAGTATGTGTCCTTGTAATAAATTGTGCTTGCTGGGTATATTTAATAGAAGGAATAAGCAGGACAATCACATTGTCTCTGTTAGCGCTTCTTTGCCATGTCATATTTAATAGATAGAGTCGATAATCTGAGATGATGATAGTGGGTAAGGTGAAGCGGAGGTGGTGATTATACTACTTTTGATAATTTAATTCTGTACCCAAATTCCAAAGGGTATGTTTTCTTGCTTAAAGTTATTTCCCACAAAAAGCTCCAGGACTAACTTTGCTATGCTTTATTTTTTACTCAAGATTTTCTTAGTATTTAATTCAGAGAAGCATTTCTTTCATTTATTGAGCATTTCTTGAATATATTCTATTTGTGCTGCCCTTTGCCCTGTTACAGACATGAAATAAGTATCAGAACATGCCTATTCTGTGGTTGCTTAGAAGATATTTAGGACAATTACATATATATGATTACCTTGTACTGCTGTATGTTTGTGGTTGGGGGTATATGTCTTGTCTTTGTCACTAAACATAAACTGCTTGAGGACAAGTATCTTTGTGTTGACACAGTGTGTATTACAGTGCCTCACATCTAGGTTGTGTTTATTATGGTTTTTTAAAGTGAATAGAACAGTAAGACAACATGAAACTATTTATAATTAAATATGTAAATGGCGGAACTAGTCAGTATTGTTGCGTTTTAGAAGTAACAACAAACAGTGTGTACCACATTTGTTAGGGAAGCCTTCATTCAGGAAGCAGGTAATTTAATGGGCTCATAAGGGATGGTGAGAACTGAGCAAGGAGAGGGAACATTTTAACCGGCTATCACTGTATTTGGAGGGCATTGAGCAGATCACATTGACAGGAATAAAGGATGGGTATTGGCTCGTCGATAAAGAGAATGGTGGATGATTAGGTAGGAACGTTACATTTTGGAGACCTTAAGTACCAGTTTGGAAAGTGTGCCATTACTCCGTTTGATATCAGAGAATCATTGAAGTTTCTTGAATTAGGAAGTTTGGGGGCAAAACTTGAAGAGTTACTTGGTGATAATTTATATTATAGGCTGGAGGGCAGTTGGTACTAGGAAACCATTTAAGAGAGTGTAGTAATGATTGGTTAGTGATTGAGTTTCTGTAGTCTGTCAGCTCCTTAATAGTAGGGGTTTTTGTTTGATCTTCAGTACCTAGCATAGAGCTCTAAGCAGAGTTCAGATATTTATTCAATGGATGCATGAATCTGTGGCCTAGGTGATCTGGGCCTCGATAGGACTGTTAGCAGTAGGGAAAATCCATGTGGGTGACATTTTGGAGGAAAAATTGAGATGATTTTTTTTTTTTCTAAGAGTATAAAGGATATGTGTAAGGTCAAAGATGACAGTAAAGTTTCACCATGGGTTATTAAGGAATAGCAGTGCTATTTCTAGGGAAGACAGGTAATGAGGGGAGTAAGAGAAGGGGCAGTCATGATCACATTTTTTAGACTTGCTGAGTTTGATGTTGAAATGCCTCATGTAGGGATTTAAGGGGTCAAATGAGGCCCAAAGTCTGTTTAAATTTGGATATCACTATACAAATGATTGATACAATTACATTGTATGTATTTATGCAGAGATTGTGTGCATATATGCAAGTATGAACACTCTTATACACTATTAGCCCAAAATGTGTGTTAGATTATTGGTAAACCAATCTGCTTTCTAGTATAGGCAGATGATGAACTCTGATTCTTGGAGTGAGCAGAGGAAAAAAAGAGAGCTACAAAAGGAGTCAGAAATAGGTAGACTTTACATCATAAATTTGCTCATGTAACTTTGTTATTTGTCTTATGTTTTAGACTACTATTCTACTAATAGCAACAGTAGGACTCCTGTATCACTTGTTGAGTGCTTACTATATGCCAGACACTGTGCTAGGCACTACATGGCTTTTTATCTGTACAGTTGATCTGTGATGTTGGTAGTAGTGTACCTTCTTCTGAAGAACAAACTGAAGGCTAAAGAAATTAAAATTTGCCAAGATTACTTGAGTTAACAAATAATTAAGAGACCTTGTGGATAAAAATCTAACTTTTTCACTCCAAGCCAAATGTTCTTTCCATTATGCCAAACTGTATATATGTTTAATTTCTGCCAGGCAAGGATTATGTCTGTACAGAATCAGTCTTCAGTGAAAGCTTATTAATTAGCAGGCAGTGACTGGATAGTAATATTTCCTATAAAAATAATCAGCATGTACTTTGGATGTAGCTGCTTACTCAGGCATTGTGGCGGGTGCCTGTAGTCCCAACTATTTGGGAGGCTGAGGCCAGAGAATCAATTAAGCCCAAGAGTTAGAGGCTGTTGTGAGCTATGACACCAGGGCACTCTACCAAGGGCGACATAGTGAGACGCGGTCTCAAAAACAAAAAAGTAAACTGGATGTAGCTGCTTCTATTTTTCTACTTGGATGTTTACATTCATAGTGTATTAAGAGATAAAATTACATTCATAATATATTAATAAGTGATACAACTTTTTTGATTGCTTGTTGTGGAAGTTAATTTAAAAGAGGGTATCAGTTCTTTTATTTTAAGAATTAATCACTCAGAAAATACTTTTCAATATTTTTTTCTTAAGCTAATATAAATTTCTTTTGGAGTTTTTCTGATACATTCTTTAGACTATTTATATATTGCAAAGAAATAAGAGAGCTTATTCTTTTCTTTCTTTCCAGGGGATATCATTTTCAATGCCCAGTACCCAGAGCTGCCCCCTGATTTTATCTTTGGAGAGGATGCTGAATTCCTGCCAGACCCTGCGGCTCTGCAGGTGAGTACTGCAGGCTCACTCAAATGGATCTTTATTTGTTGTAAGAAAAACAAAATTGACTTTTGACAGTTGCTAAACAGATTTGTCAAACATGGGGTTTTCCCCACCCATCTTTTCTCTGTCCTGTGAAATAAGTACAACTCTTTGTGTGCTGAAATAGTTAAATAAGAGATTTTATTCATTGGCGTTTTATTGTCAGGCTTCTTTGAATTACTGAAAGTTTCTACCGTATTGGTTGAAACATTTTTACTTTAGTTTAAAGAAACATGTTGAAAACATTTTCTTTGTTTCAACTTAATATTTCATGCCTGCAATCAATTTTCTAATGTTTACTAACAGCTCATCACAGGACTTGTAAGGAGAGTATTTCTTGGCTTTTCAAGAGGCCCTTTTGTATAGGAGTGAAAGTGGCAAATTTGGACTCGTCTCCACATTATCTCAGCATGATTATCAGAAGGGTAAAGTCCAGATTAAGTGTTCTTTATTAAGTGATACCAAAAACTTTGTAGTTTATTTTTGTTCAAAACTACCTTCTTAGTTTTGTTTTCTGGAAATGTTTTATCTTGTTAAAGTTTTGTAATTAAGAGTTTTCATGATTTACTTTGAAATCTTGCCCCTGCTTTTAAAGGGGAAGTATTAAACAGTATTAAACCTAAAGAATTATTTTAAACTTTTAGAATAGAGCTGTAAAAATACTGTTGGCAAGAGTAGGATAGATTTGTTATGGTTTTTTTCCTTTTTTTTTTTTTTTGAGACAGCGTCTCCCTCTGTTGCCCAGGCTAGAGTACCATGGCATTATAGCTCATAGCTACCTCACAGTCTTCAGCTTGAGCTATCCTTCTGCCTCAGCCTTCTGAATAACTGGGACTACAGGCATGTGCCACCATGTCTGGCTACTTTTTCTATTTTTTATTTTTTTTGTAGAGACAAGTCTCACTTTATCCCCTTGGTAGAGTGCCATGGAGTCACACAGGTCACAAATAGCTGTCTAAAACCAGGTGTTAAAATATCTGTTTAAAACCTCCAACTCCTGGGCTTAAGCAATTCTCTTGCCTCAGCCTCCCAAGTAGCTGGGACTACAGGCGCCCGCCACAATGCCCGGCTATTTTTTGGTTGCAGTTCTGCTGGGGCTGGGTTTGAACCCACCACCGGTATATGGGGCTGGCGCCCTACTCACTGAGCCACAGGCGCCACCCTAGTTTTTCTATTTTTATTAGAGACAAGGTATCGCTCTTGCTTAGGCTGGTCTTGAACTACTGAGCTTAAGCAATCCACCTCCTAGAGGGCAGGGATTACAGGCATGAGCCACCATGCCTGGCCTGTTATAAAATAATAATGCAATCTGGTGTTATTTTATTTTTATTTATTTATTTTTCCTTGTATTAAGTCATATACACATAGATCATGAGTATATTTATGCATATGTGGAGTATAACGTGTTGATTTTTTAATATAATTTGGAGTGCTTACATCAAACTAATTAATATAGCTTTCACCTCATTTACTTGATTATTGTGTTAAGACATTTACGTTCTATATTTGATAGATTTGACTTGTACTCTTGCAATGTGCTCCATAGGTGTGGTCCCACCATTTATCCTCCCTCTATCAAACCTCCTTCCCCACCCTTCCCACTCCATTTCTCTCCTTCATCCTGGGCTATAGTTGGGCTATTTCACATAAGAAAGTGTGTTATTTTATTTAATTAAAGAAAAAATTTTTTTTGAGACACCATCTCAAGCTGTCACCCTGGGTAGAGTGCTGTGGCTTCATAGTTCACCGCAACCTTCTTGCCTCAGTTTTTCTATTTTTAGTAGAGACGTGGTCTTGCTTTTTGCTCAGGCTGGTCTCGAATTTGTGAACTCAAGCAATCCACCCACCTCGGCCTCCCACAGTGCTAGGATTATAGGCATGAGCCACTGTGCCCAGCCTGATTAAAAATTTAAGAAGTTAAATGTGACCCCTTTAGATGCCTTGTGTTATGTGTACACATAGAAGGTGCCAAAAAAAGTATATACATTTTAAGTGTTGTATAGAAATATACATCTTGTTAGAAATAAAATTGATCATTCCTGAAAAGTTTACAAATTGTAGGTAAAATGGATGTACACCTGACCAGTAAAGATATTTTCAGTTCAGTTTTGGAAAGCAATACATAGATAACAGCACTTAAAATGTGTATACATTGTTTTGGCACCTTCTGTCTTTACTCCATGTTGAAGCTGAGGGGTTTATCTGGAAAAAATGAAGGAAACGTTTCACCGTAGACCCCTGCTGGATTAAATCTGCCTGCCCATGGTAGGTTAGCATTTGTCAGATGCCAAAGATGTATTACAGGCTCAATGCCCCAGTAGTTTACAGAAGGAAGTCAGAAATGCTTTGTTGTCGAGGTGACACTTATACTCATTCTTGAAGAATTGAACAAAAGTGGAAAGTAGGGTAGAAAATATTTCAGGTGGGGAATGACAAGCAAATTTGAAGAAGCTATGATTGCTGAAGAAGGTGCTGATAGATTTCTTGAAATATAAGTCAATATAAGGAAGGGCTAGAAAAAGTGAGATAAGTTGGGAGACGATTGTAAAGTGTGTGAAGTGCTGGGTTAAGAGCCTTTGAAGGGGCTCGGCGCCTGTAGCTCAATCGGCTAAGGCGCCAGCCACGTACACCTAAGGTGGCGGGTTCGAATCCCCAGCCCGGGCCCGCCAAACAACAATGATGGCTGCAACCAAAAAATGGCCAGGCGTTGTGGCGGACGCCTGTGGTCCCAGCTACTTGGGAGGCAGAGGCAGGAGACTCGCTTGAGCCCAGGAGTTGGAGGTTGCTGTGAGCAGTGAAGCCATAGCACTCTACCCAGGGGGACAGCTTGAGGCTCTGTCTCAAAAAAAAAAAAAAAAAAAAAGAGCCTTTGAAGGTAACGAGGAAGGGAGGGTCATCTAACAGCAATGTGTTCAAGGAATTGGATTAAGGAGAGATTGAAGACTGGGATTGAGGTTGGTTGTAAAAATTTAGTGAGAAAAAGGGGCTTTGACCTAGGATAATGCAAAAGGGAAAAGTATGATGGAAAGAAGGAGAAAGATGTGTTTACAACTTTATTTTTTTGAAATTACATTTGAAATATCTGCAATATTGGCAAGAATTATAAGAGTATAGATTTTTAAAACCTAACAAGACTTTAAGATCCATCTTATTTCACTCTTCCATTTTAGTACTGAGGAAGTCCACCTAGATTTATATAATTCTGTGTCAGAGCTGATATTATAATGTTACTCTTTTGGATGTTTAGTCCTTGAGTGTAGTTATCACAAATGGTTTTGAGTAATTAGTTGCAAAAGAGCAACCAAAAATTCAAAGCATTAGACCTAAGAGAAAGATTACAAATCTAGGGACCTACCTTCTCTTTAATGATAGTTCATCTAGGTTGACTAAATGGGGCTTCCTTCTTCATGGACCGAGGGGCTGCATAAGTCCAGATAAGCAAGCATCGTATACCTTCCACTAGCTGGGTGATGTCCAAATATCCCTGGAGGTTGCACCTGATGTTCATTGTCATTTGTTTAAAATACTAGTACAGGATAAACAATAAGGCCTTGACCCTAGCAGACATTTCCCCGAGCACAGCTTGCCTCTGAGGGACTTTTCATTCAACTTAACAGAAGATGGTTTAGTTCTTAGATTCAGTTCAGACTGTTTCACCCTTTCTTATGTGCTCCTGATTAGTCAGACTAATAACCTGACTAGTTTACATATGCTTTTGAATGAAGGGGATTACCTCTTTCATCATCCAACAGAATGGCCTAGATTTCTTGGATTTTTCTGCTGAAGTACTAGTTATAGAAGAGAGTGAATATGTACCCTTAGAATCTGAGAGTATAGTACAAAATAGTTCCTGTGGCAAATATGGAATTTCTTTGACATTTCTATGCTTTATCTTAAACACTTATATCAGTTTTGTATTTGATTCTTTAATATAACTATATTTTTAATACAAAAATATTATAAATATTTGAAAAAAAATTGGACTCTCCAGTGTGTCCCATTTTGAGAATTATAATTTTAGAGAATATATGCAATCTCTTTTATTCATTCAATTTAGTTAAACCTACTCCTTTCCAAAAAAAGATTTGAAGGAGCTTAAGTAGAGGACACATATAAGGTTAATGGAAATATGTGGGGTGCCGTAATCCGTCAGACAAAGCCATCTATTTCTATATTCAGATTCTTTGTGCAAAGAGGTAAGTTCCATTAAGGAACTTGAGATTTTTAGTTGAGTTAAAATACTAGATAGATATCTCATGGATATTAGAGAATCACAAAAATCATTGAGGGCCTTGGTGGTCCAGGAGTTCCAGTTCTAGATAGACATAAAAATAACTTGGGGGGCAGCACCTGTGGCTCAAAGGAGTAAGGCGCCAGCCCCATATGCCAGAGGTGGCAGATTCAAACCCAGCCCTGGCCAAAAACTGCAAAAAAAAAAAAAA
>NW_003852417.1:18925069-18928134 GCF_000181295.1 Otolemur garnettii
AAAAAAAAAAAAAAAAAAAAAACCCAACCAAACAAAACAAACTTGAGAAGCTTATTAAAAATATAAATTACTTTGTTGATTATTTCTTTTGCTGTGCAAATCTTTTTAATTTAATCAAGTCTTATTTATTTGTTTTCCTTGTTGCTGTATTTGCCTTCAGGGTCTTAGTCATAAATTCTTTGCTTGGGCTGGTGTCTAGAAGAGTTTTTCATACATTTTCTTCTGGAATTTTTTTTTGGGGGGGAGTTTCATGCCATATTTTTGAGTCCTTTATCCATCTTGAATTGATTTTTGAATATGGTGACTGATAGGGATCCTGTTTCTTTCTTCTGTGTGTGGCTGTCCTGTTTTCTCTGTAGCATTTGTTAAATAGGACTTCCTTTCCCCAGTGATGTCTGCTTTGTCGAAGATCAGGTAGCTGGTTTTATTTCTGGGTTCTCTATTCTGTTCCATTGGTCTGTGTTTCCACTTTTATACCAATACCATGTTGTTGGGATTACTATCTATAGTCTTGTAGTATAATTTGACATTATGTAATGTAATACTTCCATGTTTGTTCTTTTTATTTAAGATTGTTTTGGCTATTCAGGCTCTTTTTGGGTTCCAAATGAAGTATAGCGTTATTTTTTGTTTTAGATCTGTGAAATGTAATGTTGGTATTTTGATAGGGATTATGTTGAATTTGTAAGTTGCTTTGGGTGTCGTGGACATTTTAACAATGGAAATAATCAACAGAGCAAATAGACAACCTACAGAATGGGAGAAAATATCCACAAACGATACACCCAATAAAGGGCTTAATATAGAGTGAATACAAAGAACTCAAATCATCAAGAAAAAAAAACATTAAAAAGTGAGCAAAAGACATGAGCAGAAGTTTTTCAAAAGGAAGTAGACAAATGGCTAAGAAGCACGAAGAAGTGCTTATGAATTATGATATTACTAATCATCAGGGAAATACAACCTGTATTAAAATTAAAACCAGTGAGGTACCACCTTACCTTTGTCAGAATGGCCATTATTAAAAAGCAAAAAAACAACAGATGCTGATGTGGATGCATAGAGAAAAGAACACTTAAACACTGTTGGTGGGGCTACAAATTAGTACAATTCTATATAAAACAGTATGGAAATTTCTCAAAGAAACAAACGTGAATGTACCATTCAACCCAGTAGTCCCACCACTGGGTATCTACCTAAAGGAAAAGAAGTCATTTTATTGAAAAGACACCTGTGCTCAGGTGTTTTATACAGCAGAATTTATACCACAAAGATGTAGAATCAACCTAAATACTTATTAATGAATGAATGGATTAAGAAAATATATATATATACCATAGAGTAGCACTCAGTCATAAAAAGGAATTGAATAATGTCTTTTGCAGCAACTTGGATGGAACTGGAGATGATTTTCCTAAAGTGAAGTATCTCAGGAATGGAAAAATAACCACCACACACTCTCTAGTAATTGAGAGCTGATCAATTGGCGCACATGGGCACAAAGAGATGTAAAGGTCACTGGATACCATAAAGGGGAAGGGGGTAGGTGAAAGTGAGTGGTAACAACTTTTATCTGTTGAGTATAGTGAACAATATTCCAGTGATGGGCATACTAAAAGTCCTGACTGAAACATTATAAAAGGTATCCATGTTACAGAAAACATTTATAGTCCCTTAATATTTTGGAAAAAATAGATTCCTGGAACCCACTGGACCTATGGAATTAGATGCTTTTGGAAGCCCAAGAACTATTAAATTCTCTGGGCTGTTCTTATGTATTAATCTGTGAGCTGTTATTGGGAACCATAGATTGAATCCATCTTTTATAGTAATGTCTCCAGCAATGGCCATTTGCCTTTGTTTAACATTATTTCTAGTTAGGTACACATATCATTTTCCATTTTGGGGACAGCTCAATTAAAAAAAAAATAACAGCTTTATTGAGATAGTTTATATCCCTGACAGTTCACCCATTTAAAGTATATGATTCATGGCCAGGCCCAGTAGCTCATACCTGTACTCTGGAAGGCCAAAGTAGGTAGATTGCTTGAACTCAGGAGTTCAAGGCCAGCCTGAGCAAGAGTGAGACCCCATCTCTACTAAAGAATAGAAATACTAGCTGCGCATCATGGTACATGCCTGTAGTCCCTGCTACTTGGGAGGCTGAGGCAAGAGGACTGCTTGAACTCAAAAGTTTGAGGTTGCAATGAGCTATGGCACTTTACACAGGACAACAGAGTCAGACTTTATCTCAATAAATAAATAAATAAATAAGTACATAAATAAAGTATATAATTCAGTGTTTTTTCATTCTGCTCTATGGATTTGCCTATTCTGAACATCGCATATAAACAGAATCATGTACTATGTTGTCCTTGTGATTGGCTTCTGTTACTTTGCATAATTTTTCAATGTGGCATCTATCACTATTTCATTTTTTTATTACCAAATAGTATGTATGTGCACATACCGTATTTTATTTATCTATTAGTCAGTTTATAGACATTTGTGTTGTTTCCATGTTTGGGGTATTATTACTACTATTGTTATGTGGACATATTTTTATTTCTCTTAGATATATCCTTAAGAGTGAAATTATAGGATCAAATGGTAACTATATGTTTAATTTTTTGACGAAACACCAGATTACTTTCAAAAGTGGCTACATCATTTTACATTCCTACTTGCTGTGTATAAGTTTTCCAATTTCTCCATGTACTCACCAACACTTGTCATTATATGTCTTCTTGATTACAGTCATCCTAGTGGGTATGAAGTGATATCTCATTGTGATTTTGGTATTGCTGAGTTGTAAGAATTCTTTATATAGGGAGGCACCTGTGGCTCAGTGAGTAGGGCGCCAGCCCCATATACCAAGGGTGGCGGGTTCAAACCCAGCCCCGGCCAAACTGCAACAAAAAATAGCCAGACGTTGTGGCAGGTGCCTGTAGTCCCAGCTACTTGGGAGGCTGAGGCAGAAGAATCACCTAAGCCCAGGAGTTGGAGGTTGCTGGAGCGATTCCGCTGCACCCTACCAAGGGCGAAAAAGTGAGACTCTGTCTCTA
>NW_003852417.1:18928206-18930331 GCF_000181295.1 Otolemur garnettii
AAAAAAAAAAAAAGAATTCTTTATATATTCTGGGCAAAGTTCTTTATCAGCTACATTATTTGTCAAGTTGTTGTCCATTATGTGAGTTATCTTTACACTTTCTAGGTAATCTCCTTTGGAGGATGAAAGTTTTAGATTTTGATGAAGTCCACTTACCTATTTTGTCTTTTGTTGCTTGTGATTTTGGTTTTGTGTCTTAGAAACCCTTGCCTAAGCCAAGGTTATGAAGATTTACTCTTAGATTTGTGCAGAGTGTGTAATTTTTGATGTTATGTTTAGGTCTTTGATCCATTTTGAATTCACTTCTTACATATGGTTTAGGTTGGGGACTCTCTTTGATTTGCAAGTGGATTTTTAGATGCCCTAGCACAATTTATTGGAAAGACTGTTTTTTCCTCATTGAATTTTCTTGGCATTCTGGTCAAAAGTCAATTGATTATAAATGTGAAGATTTATTCTGGATTCTCTGATGCATGTGTCTATCCTTATACCAGTACCACACTGTCTTGGCTTTGTGACTTTGTAATAAATTTTGAAATTGGGAAGTGTGAGTTTTCTAACTTTGGTTTTTGTTTTCAAGATTGTTTTGACTGTTGGGTACCTTGCATTTCTGTAAATTGTCCAGCTGGGATTTTGATAGAGATTGTGTTGACTCTGTAGATCAGTATAGATCAATATTGCCATTTTAGCTTAAGTTTTCCAAACCAGGAACATGAGATGGCTTTCCATTTAGCTAGGCCTTTTACAATTTCTTTCAGCAATGTTTTGTAGTTTTTAGAGTACCTATATAGTTTTATACTTCTTTTGTCACATTTATTTCTATGTTATTTTTTTATGCTATTATATGTGGAATTTTTTCTTAATTTCATTCTCACTTTTATATTGTTGCTGTATAGAAATACAATTGATTTTTGCATTTTATCCTGTAACCTTACAGCTCTAACTTTTTAATAGTTTTTCTCTCCATTGAATAAAAAATATCTTTATAGACATATGTTCTTTCTTTTTTTGCTTTTTTGAGGTGAATCAATTTGTGAGGAAGCTGGATTATTATATATTTAGATACTGAGATGTGATTATGAAATAGTGACATTGCTATTCCTTTGAATTTATAAACTGAGCTTAAAGCATTTCCTCAGATAGAACTGGAAGCAGCTAGATCAGGGATCCTCAAACTTTTTAAAAAGGGGGTCAGTTCACTGTCCCTCAGACCGTGGAGGGCTTTACTGCGGGCCCCAGGACGAGTCGGCTGCTAAGCAGGACAGGCAGCTGCAGCAGAAACACCTGGTGGGCTGATAAATGTCCTAGGTGGGCTGCATGTGGCCTGTGGGCCGTAGTTTGAGGATGCCTGAGCTAGATTATAATTAACTGTTAGCATTTCCGGGAGCTATTTTTAAGGTAAATACTTTAATTCCTGGTAGATTTGTTAAAAAGTTAATTCAGTGCTTTATATTCTATATGCTAATAATTCTTCCATCAAACTATTTAACTCAAAATTAACTAAATGTGGATCTTAGGTCCCTAGGCATTGGAGCTTTGCTCTAGATGTGCTCCTGAGGTAAGGCCTGAGTTCTGTTGTAGATGTGGCTAGTAGGGAGATATACAGCTTTACTTAATAGATAACATGAGAGCATCATGCAGATAGCACTCTTTTACTGTACATCTGTTTGTCATACTGTCTCATGTATCATATAATGAATAAGATATTGACCCACTTGTACCCTCTTTAGTTAATACTAAAAAGACAAATGGAAGAAAATCCTATTCATTAGCATTTATTAATTGCATACTATATGTCCAACACTGTAATAATATATAATTAAATATTGAAATAATTGAAACAAACTAGTGCCATGAGATAGTTGAATAGTGTTTTTCACGTAAAAAATTTATATAATGTAAGAAGAGAGGATGATTAATAAATTAAGATAGAGGTTCTATTACAAAGAAAAAGGAAAATTATTATAGGTTGCAACTGTAGGATTAAAATCATCATGAAGAAGATGGAACTTGTTCTGGGCTCTAAGTGATGGACACTTCCACCTTTTATTCTAGGACTTTTTCATTTCCTTTCACCATTTTCATTCATTTTTTCCTGGAACTCTTTTTTTTTTTTTTTTTTTTT
>NW_003852417.1:18930475-18948517 GCF_000181295.1 Otolemur garnettii
GGGCTGGGTTTGAACCCACCACCCTCGGTATATGGGGCTGGCACCCTGCCCACTGAGCCACAGGCGCTGCCCTTCCTGGAACTTTTGCTTAAGTTTTCTAATGGCTTGTTCCCTCTCTTCTCCAAATGTCATTGTGTCAGAGAGGAATTCACTGATATTCCTGTACAGCACGGTAACACTCTCTCCAGCATGCTCTTAATTGCACTGTGCTCTTGCTCTTATCTTCATCATGCTTTATTTTCTTTGCAGCTCCTACCACCACCATTTAGTGACTTGAGTCACTTGTTTGGTGTCTATCTCTGTCAGTGTGGCCAACTACCCTGATTTGCCTAAGACTGAGGGTTTTATATGGGGATTCAATGTTAAGACAGTCCCAGGCAAACTGGGACAATGGGTCACCCTTGTCGCTTCACTGGAACAGAAAATGGAGCTTCAGGAGAGAATGGAATTTGATTTTATTCTATTCACTGTTACCATGTACGTATGGTAAGTGTCAGGAAGTTAAAAACATACTGTTATGTTGACTCCTAGTAACTAGAAGAGTGCCTGGTATGTAGAGTTGGACAGGACCTGTTTGTTAGATGAACAGGTTTCCTTTAAGGTTCTGTATTCCTTAGGGGACTTGCTAGTTTTCAAAACTAGAAAATATGCTGTAGATTAAAATTACAAAATCGTTGAAAAAATTTAGTTTTAGGGAAATTTGTGGGGATAAATCGGTTAACAGAACCTCTGAAGTAGGGATTTTCTGCTTCTGTTTTGTAACAGCCTGTGGTATGTTCAGCTACCTCAAAGAGTGTTGTGAAATTCTTTCCCCCAAAGTAATAATGATAATTTACTTTAATTTAAAATAAAGTTGCATAAAAGAGGAAGGGTGGATCATAAATTTAAATGAGAGCATGTTGCAATCATAGTGAGACTGGTCACCGCTGCTGACTTCATGGTTTGAGGAAGGTGAAGGTGGGTGACTTGGTGTTAGGGATAAGCTTCTTCAGGGCAGTGAACCTGAAGTATGAATCCTTCATTGACTGTTCTGCTTGCATGGACCCTTGTCACATTTCTTCCTCTTGTCTTCACTGGGCTTCCTACAGGAAGGCAGCTTTTGAATGTGTCCTTGCAGAACAGTTTACATCCCTGTGGACATGAAAAGTATGCAAAGAATGCTTTAAGCTGAAAGAGACTGTGTGCCACACTATTGGAAAATGACACTGCAAGTTCTTTGGCATATAACATATTCTACAATAGAATCCTTTCTCACTGTTCAGATCTCTGCGTAATGCCTTATTTGAGACCTATGACACACTCCTCTTTAGTCCTCAAGTTGGACATAGTTCTCAAGACTGATAACTTGACAGATAAGCAGAATTGCAGTATAGGGCTGTAAGTGTAAATTTAGAGATGTATATACAGGATACTGTGGAGACATAGAGAGGAGTCCTTTGTCAGATCCATGTATGCATGGTTAAGTGTCGGATTTAAAAAAACATATTATTTGATTTTTTTATACATTTATGTTTTTATGTAACTATTGTCAAATAACATACATTTACAAGAGCATACAAATCATAAGCGGATAGCATGGTGAATTTGCAAAAAGTAAGCACAACTATGTAACTAGCAGCAGAAAGAGAACATTTCCAGCATCCAGAAGCCCTATTCAGATCCCCTTTCATCACTGTGACCACCTTGCCTAAGAGTAAACACTGCTGATTCCTGTCACCTTTATTACTTTTGCCTCTTCTTGATCTTTATGAAAATAGAATCAAACAGTACGTACTTGTATGTCTGGTTTCTTTCATTCAGCATTTATTTGTGAGCTTCACCGATGTTGTTATTTTGGTGGTTGTTCATGCTGATTGATGATTGTATTGTATGAACATACCACACTTTATTTATCCATTCTACTATTGATTGACATGTGGGTTTTTTTTTTTTTTTTTTTTTTGCTGTTTGTGGCCATGGCCAGGTTTGAACCCTCTACCTCCGGTATATGGGGCTTGTGCCCTACTCCTTTGAGCCACAGGCGGTGTTGGACATGCGGGTGATTTTTAATTTTTTCCTATTGTAAATAATGCTGCTGTGAACATTCCTTTACATGTCTTGGTGAATATGTGTATCATTCTTGTTGGGTATATATTGAAGGTTGAATTTGCTGGGACACTGTTGTGTAGAGGATAGGACAGTTTGAAGTCTCTCAACTTTATTGGTTTATCAGTCAGGGTCCAGTTAGGAGACAGAAACTATCCAGTGCTTTGTATACAAGAAATTTAACAGAAAGTATTATTTACTTAAAGAAGTAAAAGAGAACTCTAAAGAATGCAAGGCTAGCAGTTGTAGAAAGCAGCTATTATAGGACTAAGGGAGAGTACTCAAGAAAGAACAAAAAAGACCCTTTCTCTCTCCCCCCCCACCACATCTTGTCCCCTTATAGCTGAGATTCCCATCTTGTTGGAAAGGAGATGGCTGCAGCCCACTGGAGGCTGAAGATCTTTGCCGGGGATGCTGTGGTCCAGAACTGTTGCTGGTGGCAGCTGGGTGCTGGTAGGCTGGTGCTTGTGAGTAGAAATGGGCTGAGTCCAGTGAAGCAGACTGTGGGAAAAGGCACTAGTAGGTCTTTTTGCACAGGAACAAGAAGAGAAGTATACCAGAGTGAAGAAACCTGATAAGCCTGGCGTTTACTGTGAGGTTATACTCCCTGCTGTTTGTAGGGCTTCCGCCTTTGCCCTACCATCACCTACTCTCCGTAGGCTCCTTATTCTGTGAATGTGCCTTCCATCAAGGGGCGGACGTGATCTTGTAAGCACAGGAACAAGGGGAAGCTGTGGAAGCACATCAAGGACAAGTATGAGAACAAGGAATTCTTCCTCAGAGGCCCTCCTCCAGGCCAGAAGCACGAGGTTCACCCACCAGATGTTTGCCTAGTGCTGAGGCTGCAGCCTACAGGTGATGTTCAAGTTACTTGTCATGGATCACCGTTGGCAAGAGGTGGCTTCACCTAACAGGCAAACTCTTTAACTTCTGCTGTGTTTGAAGTATGTTTATTAAGAATCATCAGCAGGTAAATGTAAATTATCTTCGAAAAAAAGAAGTACGCCAGAAAAGGATAAGAAACATTTCTCTCTGCTGTGCCTTGTGTTGTCCCTCCATCTCTGTTGACAAGCTGAACAATGCAGCCACTGGCAAAGGAAAAATGTTCAGAGGGTTCAGCCCCAGTTTCATAGATGGCGTAAAGAGTGGATTTGAGAGATGAGAGGCAATAAAGGAATAAGTGGTACAACTAGATAATGCCAACTTATCTTCCAGTCTATTGTTTGTTTCTATTAAAGCCATCCAATGAGTTTTTAATTTTAGTTAATAGATTCTTCAATTCTATTTCATTCTTTTCTATAAATTACAGTTCTCTGGTAAATTTTCCACTTCATTTTCTTGCACATATTAATCATAGTTACTTTCTACTCCATATGAACTAATTGTAGTATCTGGAATATCTTTGGCTCTGTCTGTTTTGCCCACTTTTTCTTTGATTAAAAATCATGAGGTTCTGTATTTGGTATTTCTAGTAATTTTGAGTGGATGTTAGACATTCCAGTTAAAAAACTAGAGGTTCCAGATGATGCTTTCTTCTAGAGAGAGTATTTATCGTCCCCTCTGATAGGCAGATGGGCTGACCTGATAGGCAAATCACCTTAATCCAGTCAAGGACTTTGGTGAGTTGTGGTTGGTTTATGGCTTTGCTGAGACTCTGTTTATTTCTGGTTCACTCCTGTTCTTGAGGTAGAGCTCTTCACAGTTTTACCTGGGAAGCCAGAAAGGCCAATGTTCCTAAACAATTCTAAGTGCCTTGAGCCATAACACATTTTAAACAGAATGTTCTGTCATTTATCAAATACTTAAACACACAAGCAGTGTGGATCTTTGCCCTAATGGAGCCTAAATTCTAAATTTTTTATCCAAGACTGCTGATAACTCTGCTATGCTTTTCAGAGGCATTTTCTTAATTTTGAACTTCTTAATTTGGGCTTCCCAGAATTTGCCAAAGTCTTGAGTGGAACTGGCTGCATGTTTGAGGTCTCTCAATATCCTGCCAAAAGTTCTGATGGTTTTTAAGCATCATCAGCAGCATAGCCTAGTGTCTTAGCTTCCCTCCTGTGACCTGAATTTGCACAGGGTGAAAGCAGCTGTAGAAACAAGCTCCTTTTCTCTGAATTCTCAGCCCCTCTAGTTCTCACTGCTGCCATGGATAGCAAATGTCTCCAAATAGATAGACATATTTTATCTGACTTTCTACTTGTTTTTATCAAGAGTGCTGGTCTGTACAGAGCTACTCCGTCCTACCTAGAAGTATAAGCCAGTTGTATGTTTTGAGAACACAGAATTTTACCCTTTATTTTCAAAGCAAAAGTGTAAAAAACTTTAGTAGACCATAAAGTTTTGCTAAGAATATGGAATTAATAAAATTAATTATTAAAAATGAATAAAAGTCAGTAAAATGTTTGATAAACATGTACTTCTTCCTTTTATGAAAACCTAGGTTTTAAATTTCAATAGATATTCCTAAGGTGGTAAAAATAAGAACATTATTTAGAATGGCATCTCTGGTTTTCTCGAGTTAAATGCAGCTGTATTAAAGGATGCATCAATAAATAACCTAAGTGAATATGAGAAAATTTCTAGAAATTTTGATGGAAAACTGCCTTATATCCTGATGAACTAGAAATCTATTATACTTTGGTCATTATCTGTGTTAACTTATTAGTCATGGAGATTTTTTATGAGGTTAGAGGAAATTTGATTTTTTTAAAAAATGTATTTGCTAAGGGGATAAGTGGAAGGCCCCTGGATTGAAAATTATAATTTATAATTTTGTCTATTTTCACAAAGGTTTTGCTATTATAGCCAATTAGGGATTAAGGGGGTGATTATTAATATATACAGATATGCATACACATAATTTTGGAAGCATCTATTATAACCAAGGCTTTCAAAGCATAGTTGTAGAAAAACAGCATCTTGAAAGTACAAACAAGGTATTTTTTATGTTTATTTTTATAAGACAAATGAAGAAAAGGCAAACCAAGTTATTTTTTGTAATCCAATGGTGAATATAACATTGAGCAGATGTTGCTAGTTTTGATTTACTCTATTAAATTTGTAAAAATGCTTCTGAGAAAAATGAGGTACTGAGTTGAGTATAAACCATTGTGGCTCAAGAATGTGCTTATCCAGAGGAATTATTTAATGGTCAGCTTTAATGATTACCCATGGTCTTTGGTTGGTCATCTCTCTTTGTTATCCTCTCTTTCTCACCTCTTATTCTCCCCAGCACTCCTGTTCCCTCTACCACGGCCTTTACTTTTTAGCCACCTGCTGTTAGGTATACTTTTGGAAATAGTCATGAACTTCATGTGTATACATTAACTTTTCAAAGAGTTGAGTTTTTAAATTATAATTGTTTTTATTAATAATAGCATGTGAAATACAGATGAGTACCAAGAAGAACCAGTTCATAATTGCACATAAACTAGAGATGAGTTTTCACATTTCAGTGGAATCTTACCTTCACTGTTTTTGTGTGTCTGTGCCACATGCATATATACCCTTTACATTTTTTCAGGTTTTTTTTTTTTTTTTTTTTTTACTTTATATGTTATTGTAAGAATTTCTCCTCTGGCATTAGAAATTCATCTGAAGCATCTCTTAAAATTGACTTCTATTCTTTTGACCTGTTCTTGATTGGAACAGGAAAGTAAAAAGATGTATCTCAAACCAGTCTTTTTCTTTATTTTTAAATTTTTTTTTGTTTTGTTTTGTTTTGTTTTGTTTTTGCAGCGTTTGGCCAGGCTGGGTTTGAACCTGCCACCTCTGGCATATGGGGCTGGCACCCTACTCCTTTGAGCCACAGGTGCCGCCCTAAGTTTGTTTTTCATAGAAAAGTAATTCTGCTTCAGGCTAAGCAAAATGGTGATTACTTATGAATTCTTGCCTTCTTTTCCCTTTCTGTGAATAACTAATACTTGATTATGATTAATAGCTTACCGAAAAAAATTCTTTATCATTTTAAGTCTAATGTCTGCAAACAGGGATTCTACTTATGTTTCTCTTAAGAAAATAAAGGAGAAACAAAGGTTTTAGTAAACCAACATCGAAATTGGTTTGGCTAACATGTGTATAGCTTTGAGTAGGAGATAAGGAACCTATCTTTCAAGAGGACTATAGTTAAATTGGAGAACCAAAACTTAAACATTAAAAAGAAATATTGTAGCAAATTACCAAGCAGTGTATTGTCATAGCAAATTTGTACACACCTCTGTGGCATCACATTCTGTCTAGGAATTGTTTGCTTACCTTTTGCCTTCTCTATAATTCTGAAAGCATCTCAAAGGTGAGTGAGTAATATCTCATTCATCTTTAATTTTCCTAATATCTATTTGTAGTACTAGGTACCTAATAAGTACGCACTAAGTTTTTTAAATTGAACTTAACGTTATTTTATTTTAATGAATAAATACATGTATGCTGAATACCACATTAAATAATATAGGAATTCTGATAGGGTGTGATTATTGAACCAAAGGTGATCTGAGAGTTTATGGAAGAGAAGGGTTTTAGGTGGGTTTCAGGGATAGGATTTAGAACATGAATAGAGGAGGAGGTGGCCCTGTAGGCAGGGGACAAAGCCACAGAGAAGCATCATATATCAAGGATGACCTATGAACCTCTGAGCAAACCAGTTTTCTTGGAGTAGAGTTTGCACAGGCAAATATTAAAATGTACATTCACAGAGGGAGGTTGAGGCAGAATTATAGGGGGCTTAGAGCGCAGAAGTAAGGATTATTAATTGCTAGTTTATGCTGTGATTTTTAAAAACTACTATATGCCTAGATTTTGTTTTCCTTTTTCTTTTTTCTTTATAAAATGGTTTACCAGAACATTGAAAGGTTTGTGAGATGTTCATGATTTGAGGATATGTTTTTCCTTCTGGCATTGAGAATTCCAGAAATTATTTATGCCTTTACTTTTTAGCCACCTACTGTTAAGTATACTTCTGGAAATAGTTATGAACTTCAAGTGTATACATTAGTTTTTCAGAGAAGTCAGATTTTTATTATACATTTTAAAAGAAAAATATGCTGTCAATTACTGATTATATTCCTTCATGATCTCTAAATTAGTTATTTGATATTCTTCACTTGCTTCAAGGCTGATCTTACAACAAGCTTGCTTTGTATGCTTTTGGCATATAGGGTCTTATGAGGGAAGGGGCATTTTACAACTTTTAATTTTAGAACTTTGTTTTATATTTATAAAATTATTGCAGAGATAGTTCCATGTATTCCATATTCAGTTTCCCCTGTTGCTAATATTTTAAGTTTTTATGGTACTTTAGTAATAATTGAGGAAACTGTATTGATGTATTATTATAAAGTTTATACTTTATTCAGAATTATTTTTTGCAGTTTTTGGCCAGGGCCGGGTTTGAACCCACCACCTCCAGGATTTTGGGCTGGCACCCCACTCCCTTGAGCCTCAGGCGCTACTCTTTATTCAGAATTTTAAAAAAGATTTTTCCTAATGTCCTTTTTCTGGTCTGGGATCCCATCTAGGAAACCACATTTGTTTGGGTTCCTCTTGGTTGTCATGGTTTCTTGTATTTTCCTTGTTTCTGATTACGTTGGTGGTTTTCAGGAGTAACTAGTAAAGTATTTTATAGAATGTCCCTCAACTGGGATTTGTCTGATGTTTTTCTCATGCTTCCATTTATGGGATTTGATTGGAAGACCTCAGAGGTACAAATCCATTTTCATTACATCAAATTGAGGGTACATATGATCAATATAATTTTTCAGTTTTGTTGTTAACCTTTTGAGGGGGTGTTTGCTTCATTGTAACATTACTTTATCCTTCCTCCCTTGGTAGTTTACTCTTTGGAAGGGACTCACAGTGTGTAACTACAGAAATGGGGAGTTATGTCCACCTTTTTGAGGGCAGGTATCCTACATAAATTATTTGGAATTCTGCATGAGAGAATTGTCTGTTCTTCCCCATATATTGTATATTTAATCATTTATTTCAGTATGGATTTAGTGACATTTATTTTATACTTTGTGTTATAATCTATACCATGTTATTTCTTTTGTTAACTGAAATTTGTTCTAACTTTGGCCATTGGAAGTTCTTTGAGTTGCCCCCGTCATTGTAGGTATTTTTGTTTGTTTTCTGGAACGTGTTTTTACTTTCTGACACTATAAGATGCTCTAGGTTCATATTGAAAATTTCCTGCTCTAGTCCTAGAATCGGCCATTGCTCCAAGGAGCTCTGGCTCTTTTAATTAGAGAAAGATATTAGCAACCAAGATTTGAGTGTGAGATGTGCCTGTTGCTACTGGAATGTTGTTGCTTTTAACAGAGCAAAGAAATACACTCATATATATATAAATATTTGTATATGTAACCATTTGTATCTATATTAAGGGACACATTATTTCATACTGTCTTCAACTCTTATCCACTACCACATGGATCATCCTAGTCACTGTGAAAGATTATTTTAAGATCCCGTTTGTAGGCTTGGCACCAGTGGCTCAAGCGGCTAAGGTGCCAGCCACATACACCTGAGCTGGCAGGCCCGCCAAACAACAATGATGGCTGCAACCAAAAAATAGCTGGGCATTGTGGCGGGCACCTGTAGTCCCAGCTACTTTGGAGGCGGAGGCAGGAGAATCGCTTGAGCCCAGGAGTTGGAGGTTGCTGTGAGCTGTGATGCCACGGCACTCTACCCAGGGTGACAGCTTGAGGCTCTGTCTCAAAAAAAAAGGATCCCATTTGTGTATGTGCCGATCTCTGCTTTTTTGTGATATTATTTCTATCATCTTATTTATTAGTTAATTCCTTCTGCAGACATACATTTGAACTGACCTGTATTTAAGCTTTGTGCTAGGTGCTAAGGATATAAAGATGAATGATTCATTGATGTAGTCACTGTTTCTTCAATATCTACTTACTGAATCCCTCATATTTTTGGCACTTTTGCTCCACACTCACAGTTCAGTAATGGAGAAAATATGGCTACAGAGAGTTACAATATAAGGAAGAATTTAGGTGTGGCATAATATAGAAGAGAAAGGTAATAGCAAAGTTCAGATAGAGAGGAAATTACTTCAGGAAGGGCAATTATATAATGAATTGTAGCAGTTAGAACCTGGTAGGGTGCAAGTGACAGGACATGTGATAAAACTGTCCTAAGCAATAGAAGAATTTATTGGTTCACATAACAAAAAAGTCCAGGGGTAAAACAAGTTTAAAGAATGATTAGTTTTAGGGCTTAAACAATGTCACTAGAGCTTTTCTCTGCCTTCTGCTTATAGTGATATTGTTCTTAGATTCTTCATAGTATCTCCCAGTACCTCTAGGTCTGCAGTCCCCAAACACCTGGCCACAGACTGGATGGGTGCATTCTGTGGCCTGTTAGGAAATGGGCCACACACCAGGGAAAAATGGTTTTCCATGAAACCAGTCCCTGGTGCCAAAAAGGCTGGGGACCGCTGTTTTAGGCCATCATCACAATACCAAGTCCTGAAGAAGAGAAAGCCTGATATCACAAACAAAATTAGCGTTGAGACTTGTTTGTCTTGGTTCTCTTCTCTTGAGTCATTGTATCCATGAACATGGTTGCTCTGGTGGACAGAATGTGCTGATTAATTTTAATATTATACACATGTTCCATCCTTTTCATGGTGTTGGTTTTGTGATTATTAATGGAGATATTCATTTTTGTTTGGTGAACTTGTCTATATATTATGTAATAAAAAGTTTTTTAAAAAATAACTGGGGCGGTGCCTGTGGCTCAAAGGAGTAGGGCACCGGCCCCATATGCCAGAGATAGTGGGTTCAAACCCAGCCCAAGCCAAAAACTGCAAAAAAAAAAAGTGTACAACTATGACATAATAAAAATGCAAAACATAAAAAATTAAAAAAAAATAACTGAATATATTTTACAAAAATTAATCAGGCTTAGGAAGTCTAGTTAATCTTGAGCAGGCTGTTTACAAAGGAATTTACTCTTAGACACATCATGGCAAAATTACTGAAAATTAAGCACTGAGAAAAATCTAAAAACAGCCAGATCAAAAAGAATAACCTTTAGACTGTCAGCAAACTTTCTAATAGCAACAATGGAAGATAGAAAACAGTTTACTGATGTCTTTGATATGGTCAAAGAAAACAACTAGTACCATTTAGAATTCTATGTCTAGCAAAAATGTCCTTCAAGAATGTAAGGGAAAAAATACATTTTCAAGTAAACAAAAATAGAGTTTAGCAGCAGTAAACCTTTACTAGTTCTTCAGGGAGAATAATAAAAAATCCGAGCTGGAAGGCTGGAGCTGCAGAAGGGATAAAGAGTAACAAAATGTAATTCTATTTTGTTATATCCTTTTAAGATAGAAGTTAAAGAGGGTATAAATTTATAAATCATGTAGAGGATACTTTAGCTAGAATTGCTTTATACATTTTGGTGGGCATTAGAATTTAGGTTCCCAATATACTTCTTATAGGTAAATATTGAAATTAAGTTATTTTTTCTTGGTGTTTACTGATTTTGGAGTGGGGAAGTATAGGATAAAAAAAGAAAATAACATGAAGTTTGTCTTTGCAAGTAATTTTTAAAATTGATCATATCTTCTATCCTTTCTACTCTTTTTTGTTTTTGTTTTTTAAAGAGACAGATTCTCACTGTGTTGCTCAGGCTGGAATACAGTAGTGCTATTATAGCTCACTGTAGCCTTGAATTCCTGGGCTCAAGTGATCCTTCTGCCTTAGCCTACTAAGTAGTGGGGACTATAGGTATGTGCCATAATGCCCAGCTAATTTTTAATTTTTTTGCTGTATTGCTTGTATTGGTCTTGAACTCTTGGCCTCATGTGATCCTCCTGCTTCAACCTCCAGAAGTGCTGGGATACTGGTTTTTGTATTGCTTGCTGTGTATAGTGCTCTGATTATTTCATGGGACGATCTGGAATCTACTGATGATTGGATACTGTCTCCCAAGATTTGAATTAAGTTATTTAGTCTGGGATGGAGCCTGACTATCCGTGGTTTCAGAAAGTCAGTTCTAGTGTTAACCAGAGTTGAGAACTATAGGTAGTGAAAATGAATTTGACTGAGACAGATTTGAATTTTAGACCCAGGTCTGTTGATCACTAAGTAGAATATCCTGGCTAAGGTACATAGAATCCATGCATTTATTTATTGAAAAACTGATAATATCTTACAAGACCTTGTAAGGAATAAAGAAAGTAACAGTTTAATGTAAAAATTGAAACAAAACCACAGGTACTGAGGCCAGAATGACTAAGAGCAACCTACACTCATAGCCAGAGAAAGGTTAACAAATGATTATATTTTCAAAGAAATTCTATATTTTTCTTTATAATTGAAACAATTAATTTTGATTTTCGAGCTTATATAGAATTGAAGCGTTGTACTTACTGAAAGTCTTTAGGTTTGGAATTATTTTACTGTACTAGGGTTATCTACAGGGACAGGCACATTAAAATGGAATAGTCGCATCTATTTTGAACCTCATTTTAATATATGCTTTCTTCAACATTGTTAAAAAGCAAAAAAACAAAAAACAAAAAAACCATAGCCATTAAAAAACATTTTTCAGAGAAATTATCTGCATCCGGCTGAGAATTTTATGCCAAACTGCAGCCCCCACACAAGCCTTTGGAGAGCCAAGATATTTAATCCAGTGAAGTAACGTGCCAGCTCAACCCTTATACTGGTCTGATGTAATCTTTTAATCACAGAATGGTTTCTAGCCTTGAGTTGGCAGTGAGTCAGTAGACTCTGTATACATTTAAAAAATGTTTTCAAGTTGTTGAGATTATGAAAATAGAAGTACAATAGTATAATAAAGAAAACATACATCACATTTAATGCAGTTTCTTGAATATATTTCAAGAACATTTATAAAGAAGCCAGATTGAAAAGTAAAGTCTGGATTATTATAGAATTTTTAAATGAAGGACAGCTAATTACTTATAATATCTAAAATCATCTACCAGAGATTATCAGTCACTTTTTTACATCAGAGGGGTCCTTGAGGAGATTAAAAAATTAATTTTCCAGGGGTGGCGCCTGTGGCTCAAAGGAGTAGGGCACCGGCCCCATATACCGGAGGTGGCGGTCCAAACCTGGCCCTGGCCAAAAACTGCAAGAAAAAAAATTAACTTTCTAAGAGTATTAACTGTAATTTACATATTTTTATGTTTAAAGATACATTTAAAAGGATGTTTATTAATTTGGAGATGTTTGATTAACATGAATTTTTGCTTAGTTAGTCCCTATATGAATTATTTTTAAAAAGCAAAATTTGTTCCAATGAGATTTGATTGGAATTTAAAACTAATTTCTTATATGTTAATCTCTTATTTTATTTCAACTCCTGCCTAAGTACTACTGTTAAACACAAATTTACTAAATCTACTCAGATTAAATTAAAAACATTTTAGAGTCAGGAAAAGATGAAATAACTATTTTAGGTATTTGCATTTATATGTTTATATTGATAATATGAATAGAACTGAATAGAAATAATTTTGGAATTATAGATTTATGTTATTTATATATCTTTTCTAGTTGATAGTGAAGACATCATAGGTAAGCTTAAAATTTTACTGGCTCTGAAAAGCTGTAATAGTAATTTTTTAAACTTCTAAGACAAAAAATAGTTGATTATAATACTGTCTGTTGCCTCAATAGCTAAATGGTTAGGGCACTAGCCACATACACCAGGGCTGGCGAGTTTGAACCTGGCCTGGGCCTGCTAGAACAACAATGACAACAACAACAAAAAATAGCCGGGCATTGTGGCAGGCACCTGTAGTCCCAGCTATATGGGAGGCTGAGGCAAGAGAATGACTTAAGCCCAAGAGTTTGAGGTTGCTGTGAGCTATGATGTCACACAACTCTACCGAGGGCAACATAATGAGACTCTTGTCTCAAAAAAAAAAAAAAATTTCTATTATAGAGATTCCAAGCATTTACCAGAATAGAAAATATTGTATAATGAATCCTCATGAATCTATATCTCTAGTTTTTAATAATTACTAAGTCATAATCTTGTTTCATCTATACTTCTGTCCACTTATGGCTAGCATATTATTTTGAGACAAATCCCTCATATCATACTATTTTTCTGTAAATATTTCAGTGTATTATTCAAAAAGGTAAGGAATCATTTTAAAAGCATAACCAAAATACCATTGTCTTGTCTGAAAAAGTTAACAATAATTCCTAACATCATCAAATAACTAGTCATTGTTTAAGTTCCTGATTGTCTGAATTAAGTTCTACGCATTGTGATTATAGTGTGATTAATCATTATGCCTTTTAAGTCTCTTTTAACTTATTGTTTCTTTCCATCTTTTCTTTTTCCTTTTTGTAATTTATGGTTTCAGAAATAGGGCCATTTGTCCTATAAAATTATCACAGACTGGATTTTACTGATTGTGTATCCCTGGCATAGTTTGACATGTTCCTTTGTTCCTTTGCATTTCATATAAATTCATGGCTGTATATACGTCCCAGATTTCTTGTACCATCATTCACTGGGCATATAGTCACAAACCAAAATAATCCTGGTCACCCACCTCAGAAAAAAAGAGGTTCTTAATTATATGAAACCGCTGTCATAAGGACTATGTGTTTTATTTTATATACACATATGTTTTTACTTAGGTAATTATGTATTACACCTGACTGAAAATTAGAATTTGTAGTGACATTCATTATAGAAAAATAAGACAAATATGTGTATCGGAAGTAGAAAAGAACTATCAGAAACAACAGAAAGATTCTAAATGTATGGTATCCTGAAGTCATTTATTTTAAGGGCAGATAACACTATGCGCTTAACACCCCCCCAGTTGTATCACTATTTTTAAAAAGTGGCAGTATACTGTGTCCTCATTATAATGTCCTTGATTCATTAGGAAAGGTGAATTATATTAAATTTGGTTTATTTTAAACAATATCATCAGAGAGTTAACAGTTTAGCATTTGGAGGACTGAAGAATTATATATCATAATTGAAAAGTATAGTGGTGTGGTAAATCTGTAATCCCTGTTATATTTATTGTATACATTTTAAAGGTAGGAATCATATGTAAAACTTAATGAAATTCTTTGTGAAGAATAACTGGGAAGGCTCTGCGCCTATAGCTCAACCGGCTAAGGCGCCAGCCACGTACACCTAAGGTGGCGGGTTCGAATCCCCAGCCTGGACCCGCCAAACAACAATGACAGCTGCAACCAAAAAATAGCCGGGCATTGTGGCAGGCGCCTGGGGTCCCAGCTACTTGGGAGGCGGAGGCAGGAGACTCGCTTGAGCCCAGGAGTTGGAGGTTGCTGTGAGCTGTAATGCCAGGGCACTCTATCCAGGGGGATAGCTTGAGGCTCTTCTCAAAAAAAAAGAATAACTGGGAAATAAGGTATACTGATAAGTCAAATATTCAGATTCATTGAAATTTCCTGTATAAGCTATATATGGATCACCAATTCTTTTTAAAATAATTGAGTTTCAGCAAAATATTCTTTACACTGAAAGTAAAACAAAACTTGATGTTTGATGATTCAGAAACATTTAAGAAACTGTCAGAATTATTGTTATTAACCTTAATTATCCTATATTATAGCTGTGTAGCAGAGTTGATTAATGCAGAATTCCAAAGTAATGTTCGTTACCAGAGAATTTACACTGGATTAAGAGAGCCTGAGTGTTCGTTGCAGAGAATCTCATAAAGAGACTTACAGGAACCAATATGAATGCATATACTATGTGTGTTGCTTCATACATAGATTTATATTTACTCGTGTGCACAGGTGTACATATTACTGTTAAAATTAAAATGTATATTGTTAAACATATATATCAACTTGTGACATGTGCAGCCCCTACCAGTACTGAGGAAGCTGCAAATGGAAGGAATTTGATCAAAATTTACCAAGAGGAAATTGGCTCCAAGATTTAATGATTTTGGCTGGAGAAGATAGTGATCCTGGCACAGTATACTCTCTATTTCCTTGTGAGAGCTCCAAGATTAAAAGAATTAGCTACATAGAGGCAGATGCTTGGTAGCTTTCTGGAAGCACAATTGTAAGGTTTATGAAAAACAGGAAGATCAACATCTCATGCAGGTTTTATGAAGTGATTTAATGTGCTATTTTGTACCCCTTAGACCTTGTCTTTTTAGCCACGATGATTCTGTTTTGTTTTTAAAACTTTTTTTTCATATTCTTTTTAAAAGTGTGCTAGCCTTTAGAAAGAAATTACACCTTAGAGTACTTTTAAGATAACTGTTTTTCAGATTCTTCAAACTTTTTAAATGATTGATGGCTGTAATCATATTCCAGTATTGTGTTTTCAGAATTGCTGTCCAGTTTTCTTTTGTCTTCTTCTGCTTATAATCACAGATTAACTTGGCTCCTAGTAGCTAGTGTCTTTGTTGACCCTGGAGAACTTTTTGCATCCTGTAATGTACCTAAATTTAGTTTATAATGAACTATATAGTAGTGCTCATTCACTTGAAAAATAATTTGATTGCCCAGGTTGAATAGCCCATAATTTCTAATGCAGTATTTGTACTAAGATGAGTAAGGTGCTATCCCTGTTCTTGAATAGTTTACAGTCACATAGAAGGAGTGATATGAAGTAACTATATAACCCAGACAATTGGCCATTCCTTGTGAACAATGGTAGGTAGGTGCATTGAATATGAGAGCTTTTTTAAATTTTTAATTTCAATGGCTGAAGAACTTTATTCTTTCTGCTATATTTTGCTTGCATGTCAGGAATAAATACCTGATGCATCTAACATAAATGAAGGAACCATGGAAGGAACTAAACAGTCCCTTTAGGAAATGCCCTAAATTCTTAACTTCAGGGGTTACAAACTCACATGTCTGAAGAAGCCAGCCAAGTAACACAAATGAGTGAAAAAGATAGGTATAAACAGTTGGCATTGATGGGGATTGTGACCTACTGAAGTGTGTATGCTTTGTCTAAAGATTTTCAAATAAAAAATTTTTGTAGGTCACAGGAAACATGTCTGCAGGCTAAGGCTTCCAATTTGCAAATGCTCTGTAATTCCTTAATCTTAATGGAAACATCACAAAAACATTTAAGAGAAAAGACGATGATTTAAAATTAAATGCAAATAAATATGTCCAATTTAAGAATGATCACATCATTTAGTAAGCTATTTGGTGCTTGTCTTCCTGGGGCATAGGTGACATTAAATCAGGGGGGATAGGATGCCAGGAGGAACCTGAATGGTATTACAGATCCAGGAAGATGAAGGGGTCTTATTTGGTAAAATAAAATTTACTACTGTAGGAAAAACAGAAATTAGTAAGAATGATGTTGGTTCTCCATTGTTGAAGATTCCCCCCCTCCCTGCCCCGTGTGGATGTGGGTAGCTCTGGATTCCAGGTGTTAAGCATTGTTAGAAGTGGATTCTGGAAACACAATCTGTAACTCCCTGGGAAATCTGTGAGGTAACTAGAGGAAAGGTGCAGTGGTGGAGCTTTCAGCTATCATTTAGTCAGTGGATCTTATGTGAAGATCTGTTACTTAAGGGAAATTACTTGGGGTTTAATTACAGTGAGACAATTTGTCAGAAAGATGATTAAATGATCTGGGTTTGTGCCTTGCTATCTGAATGCTTGAATGGGACTCCAGAATTATAAAACAGATTTTCCAAGGCCAAGAAGTAGGTCTTCCCCTTGGCTTACTGAATCAGGTATCAGAGGGCAGGACCTGAAAATCTGTCATTTTAAGATGCTTCCATAATGATTCTGAGGATAGCCAGTCTGGAAACCAGAGACGTAGGTAGAAGAAGTTTATGTGCTTTCAGGAGATCAGGCTTCTTTGGTCAATGAAGAGTGCGTATGGGACAGCTTTCTTTCTTTCTTTTTTTTTTTTTTTTGAGACAGAGTCTCACTATGTTGCCCTTGGTAGAGTGCTGTGGCGTCACAGCTCACGGCAACCTCAGACTCTTGGGCTTAAGTGATTCTCTTGCCTCAGCCTCCAGTAGCTGGGACTCCAGGTGCCCACCATAACACCCAGCTATTTTTTTTGTTGCAGTTGTCATTCTTGTTAGCTGTCCTGGGCTGGGTTTGAAACTGCCAGCTTCAGCATATGTGGCTGGTGCCCTACCCTTTGAGCCATGGGTGCCGCGGGGACAGCCTTCTATTAAGGGATTTTCTAAAAGTAAAATACTGCTTCTTTTTGGAGACACAGTCTCACTTTGTTGCTCTCGGTAGAGTGCCATGGTGGCATAGCTCACAGCAACCTCAAACTCTTGGGCTTAAGCAGTTTTCTTGCCTCAGCTTCCCAAGTAGCTGGGACTACAGGCACCTGCCATAATGCCTGGCTGTTTTTTTGTTGTGGTTGTCCTTGTTGTTTAACTGGCCTGGGCTGGGTTCAAATTCGCCAGCCTTGGTGCCTGTGGCCGGCACCGTAACCACTGTGCTTTGGGCACTAAGCCAAAACGCTACTTACCAATACGGGAAAAAAAAAAAAGTATTTTGTTTGACAATAGTGAGTTCTTGGCAGTAGACTTTGGTAGCTTGGGCTTTGTTATGCTTTGTGAAGTGCTTCGTTGGAAAGAGCATGTCTTCACGATTATTCCCTGAGATCCAGGGAAGGGTATTCGAATGGTACCATTTGAAACAAATGCTTTGCTTTAGTTGTCTGTGAGAGGCACCACAGATTTGAAAGAATTGGTGAGCAATGGGTTTGGAAGCTAGGGAAGGCTTTGGAAGCTAGGTGAGTTTAAGGAAGTGAAAATTGTTGGAAAAGTAGTCATCGTGCATTGCTAAGTTAATAAGTGGATTGAAGGTAGTCACCATGACTGATTTGTGGGAGGTTCTTTGAAGCCTATGTGGAAAGAGATTGTGGGCAAAAGATGTCAAAGTTTGCTGGTCAGAGGCACACGTTTCCAGTTTGGCATGGAGCCAGCATTCATATACTACTATAGGA
>NW_003852417.1:18948537-18954832 GCF_000181295.1 Otolemur garnettii
CTCAGGGTTAATGAAGTGCTAGGGTGCTGCTTGCTGTATATGTGTCAGTAATCGAAGTGGCCTTATCTAGTCTGAAACAGTTGTTCATTTTTCAGTGGGACTGTGTGTTAGCTTCTTCAGAAGTCTCACTTTATTACCACTGAATCAAATACCTTGTTGGTGTTTGAAAAGCTCTGGGATGGAGAACATCTCAGAGACCTATATCAGATCTACTTTAATATAAATTCATTGGATGAGTTGTAATATACAAAAGTGTAGTTTTCCATTGTTTTCTTCCTCATTATTTATTTTTTTCTGAAGAGAAATTATTATCATCATCATTGGGTTAGTGGAAATTAATGAATCTCTATGTAGGTTTCCCTAAAGATAAACTTAAGAAGCTACTCGGCTTTGTCACTGGCAGAAAACCTACATACTTAAACCACATCTATACTTCTGATTAAAGCCCTCTTGAATAGTTATATGGCTGTAGAGAAGGTAGAATGCTGATAAGCTATAGTAATATATCAGCACTCTTTTATTTTCTTTTATTTTCTTCTTCTCCCTTTTTTCTTTATAAGCAACAGAAACCTGATTCCAACAGTGAAGAGAATTCATTGGCTTATAGAATTTAAAAGTCCTTGGGTGAGCTTCAGATAAGGCTTGGTCCAGTGGTTGCACTTCTGTCATTTAAGGACCTGGTAGTTTCTTTTCTTCTCTGCTCTGCCTCCCATTGTGTTGACTTATATTCTCCATATCTGTGCAGCTGCTCTAGTCTCTTCCCCTATGAATACAAAGCTGTTACTCCAGTTCTGACTTTATATTATCCTAACCATGGGAAGAAAGAAAGCCTTTATTTCCCAGCAGTCCTGGCTGATGTCTTCATTTATCTCATTCTGTTTGATTGGGCATGCGTCCATAGCTGAATCAATCATTGAAGCTAGGTGCATAGGAAATGATGGGGTTGGGCAGTCAGGCCCTATGGAACTTTAACTGGAGGTTCTTATCCAAGGAGGGGTAGTTTCCCAAAAGAAATTTGGGTTGATTTTTATCAGAAAGAGGGAGAATGGATATTGGACATCAAACACTGAATGTGTACTAAATGTAGGTTTAGGCGAAGGATATATGGACCTAGGGGTAAGAGGTGGGGTTTTCAGAAGGAAGCATAAAGACATTGAAGGCTTTATGGATGTCTTTTCCTTTAATTGATTGTCTACTTTGCATTGCTTTTTCTTTCTTGTTCTTAAGCTCTAAGGGGCAGTTAGAACAGGAAGAACTTGGGGTACCCTACCTTTACACCTGAATTGTGTTACTATGACATTGGTAGTATTAAGGCCACTGGCCAAGAAGGCCTATAATTAGGATTTTGACTAAGAGGAGGAGGGTCTGGCACATACTACGGAGCTGAAATGAAGTCCAAAGAACTCAGCTAAGGTGAAGAGAAATAGTTATATAATATAAATCATTGTAGCCCAGGGGAGGTGGGGGAGGTCATCTAGGGCAGGGGTCAGAAACCAGGGTCAGAGCCTGTGGTTGTTTTTCTAGTTCTAAATAACAACGTGGTTGAAGCTGTTCTTTGTTTTGTTCAATACTGCCCATTCCTGTGGGTCTTTTTGTGATTATCATAGTCAGAAGGAAATGAGAAAACTACCATGGGGTTGGATCCTGACTGAGGCAGGAAAAAGTTATTATCTTGATAAGGGAGAATGGATAGGAGTCTTGTGATGTTCTGACTCATCTATGGCTATAAAATTCTCAATGCCAGCAACGGATCACTAAGCTTGAATGATGTTTCATTGTGATTTAAATCATTTGCTTCCAGTTTGAAATCTATGTGCAGAAATCGGGCATCTTATCTTTCTACATTGCAAAGACTCCTGAAGACATTTTCTAATGAAAAGTATAACACTGACAAAGTGTTTGCTTTAACTAAATGATTGCAGTTAATTTCTTGTAAAGAAACACAGAAGCACACATTATCTTAAAATAAGCTCACACTGTTGTTTCTTGTAGTACAGCCAGGAAAAACAGTAACAAGCTGTCTCCTTCAAAATCACATCCCTGGATGATATTCGAGCAACCTGGAAAATTTAAATACATCCCCAGGAAAAACAATTTGAATTAAGTTAGAAATCGTATTTGCTAATTTCCTTTTTGCCTTTGCAATGTTGCCTTCTATTCTCAGGGTCTGAGTAGCATTGATTAAAAAGGTGTGGGGGGCATCAGTGGCTCAGGTAAATTGGGACTTTCTTTCACAGCCACAGCCAATCTGGGACTACAAAAAGATTTGTAATGTTTAGTGTTCATTAATCAAATTTTAGTCTACACTGGCATTTTGTCCCAAATTAAACTTAATATCAATAGTCATATTAATTCATACTTTTTTGAGAAACAACAGGTATAAAACTGGACATTTTGGCCCCCAGGTAGATTTGATTTTGTATTTAAAAAATATCACCTTAAAATTGTGTAGATAAAGATGTCTCTTACAGAAGAAATAGATTTAATTATTATGCAGTTTATACTCCCCAAGTGCTATTATGCAGTAATTTAGTGTTCCTACATTAGTTCTCTTATGTGTTGTGGAAAAGATACTGCTTTCATTCTTTAAGTGGTTATAATGTTAAGAGAAAAATGGCTAATAAAGGTTCTTTTCTTTTGAAGGGTACCCTTTCCTTTCTTTTTATGCCTTTCTCATTTGAGGGAGTTTCCAAGATGGGAAGGAATCTATAGGCAGTCCCTGGGTTACAAATGAGATAAGTTTTGTAGGCTTATTCTTAAGTTGAATTTATGTGTAAGTTGGAACAGGTACATTTGCCTATTATCTGTAATAACTTCTATTTATAAGTGCAAGTTATACATAAGTTGGATGCTTGTGATCCGGGGGCTGTCTGTATTTACATTCTTTTTCTTAATAAGCAAGGAAAGTTGGATCGGGAGATGTGATTTGAGAGTGCTTCCCTTCCCTCTTCTCTCCCACTCTTGTTTCCTCCCATTTATGCAACCCCAATTCTAAAAAGAGAACTACAACTTGGAAATGAGCTTGTGACCCTAAAGATCCATTTGAAGTAGGAATCCAACAGGAAGTGGGGCTGCTTGCTGGTTATCTTCTTCTAGAGGAACTGAAAGGTATTCTATACAGCACATGCTGATGGGCAAGAAGGGACATTACAGTCTTTTGAATTTTCTAAATGGAGCATAGGTATAATTTTGGGATACTTTTACATATTTTAGGTTTAAAGCATGCTTGCCTATGGAAGAAGCAAAACGAGTAAAGTGTGCCAGCTCCAATGACTCTGACATCCCAGCACAAAAATTGGGACGACTAGAGAAATTTTGGCATAAAGTGCCAGTAGATCATCTCCTTCTAGACAGTTGAATATACTCTAGGATTCTTCTGTTAGTTGGGAGTTTTACTTACCTGGCAACTGGGTGAGGCTACCTACTGAATGGCATTTTGAATAAAGTTCAGATTAGAATTTATTATTCTGCTTTTTCACTATCATGAGTCTTGTCAGTACTATCACAAAATCATCTGGGAAAGTGATTTTTTAACTGCTAACGTATTTGTGTATTTTCCCAAGACGTTGCCTGTGTCTTTTTCCAGGATATGTAACTGTCCTGTTTTGTATTGACATGAGAGTCAAGGTCGCATTTTTGCACTAGTAGTAACACCAGTAGCCAGAAGATATTATTGATTGATTGCAAATCAGGGAGTAGAGTAAATGATTTTATCCTGCAAGCAAATTTTTAAAAAGCTGTTTTAGAAGGAGGCTGGGACACAGATAAACACGCACACACACCCCCATTCAACACTCTCAGGGAAATTGATTGTTAATTGAGAAACAGGTCAGAACCTTGGAGAGTTCTGAGTAAGGCAGGGGCTTCATAGCTGGCCCTGAACAGAAGAGTTTTGAGTTTTCTCCCGTTTGTTTGTTTTTGCAGCAGATATTAACTCCACTTGGCAAGATATTAAGATATCAATATGTAGGATTTAAGGATACAAATCCCTTTTATTCCATGCATGAGCTGTGTATTTGTCTACTAATTTGGTGATTTGTGACTAAAGTCTTAAAAACCAGGGGGCATGGTTTTTCTTTAGCTTGCCTTCTGGAAGATCCTGTGCCGTTCCTCCAGGCCATTTTATGAGTCTGATTTCTTAGTGGGGCTTCTGGTATCGAGATGAAGATGGTCACAGTAGGAAGAACAGGGACATAAGGATGAGGAATGTAATACCTCACTAAGTATTCTCTACCTGTTAGACTAGATTAATTTTTCCAAAAATTATTATTCTTAAAATAACATCCTAGGTACAACTTTAACCAAACAAAACCCAAACAAACAAAAAACAGCATAGCAGACGTGTTCTGGTTGAAGCAAGGTTTAGAAATCTGTAGTGCCTTCTGCTCAGACTAATCCTGGCTCTTAGGATCACAAACCATCACATTTCACCACTCAGTGAACATTCGACTTATTTGTCAGAAACAGTTCTCAACTAGGTATGAAAACCTAACTTACATTTACTTATAGGAATACTTTTAACAGCCCATATTAATCCCAGAAAAGGCCTTATATTGGTGTCTACCTAGCTATTCATTGGGACTTTAGACATTTGCATTTCTTTCTAATTAGCTTTTGTGCTTTTGAGAACCCACTGGGTTTTTAAAGACTATAATTAACAACTTTAAACATCATAGCGACCATCTCAAATCTCAGACTCATTAGACTTTGCTAACAAGGGTGAAGAGTATTATTAGAATATTTGAAAATGAAGCCACTGAGGATCACAAACGACTTGCTTTATTTTTTGCCTTACTAATATTTATTTCTTCTTATTTTATTTTATTTTTATTTATTTTTATTTTTTTGAGACAGAGTCCCACTTGGTCACCCTCCGTAGAGTGCTGTGGTGTCTTAGCTCACAGCAACCTCAAACTCTTGGGTTCAAGTGATCCTTTTGCTTCTGCCTCCCAAGGAGCTGGAACTACAGGTGCCCACCACAATGCCCACCTATTTTTTAGAGACAGGGTCTCATTCTGGCTTAGGCTGGTCTTTAAACTTGTGAGCTCAGGCAATCCACCTGCTTCCCCCTCTTAAGTGCTGCGATTACAGGCATGAGCCACCATGCCCAGCCTCTTCTTTTCTATTTCTATTTATTTATTTTTTAAAATTTTGGATTAATATGAGGGCACAAACGATTAGGTCATATTGTTCGTGTTTGTAAGTTCAAATTACAGTTGAGCTCCTCGTTGCAGTGGTGTGCTGCATACCCTTACATGGCGCACATTAGGGGAGAGCTCACCAATCCCTCTCCCTCCCCCCATCAATATTTATTTCTTTGAGGGCGCTACAATCTGTGGTGGAGAAAAGTACAGCTATGATATTCTCTCCCCTATATACCCATTCCATTTTGTTCTTAATAGTTTAATCTTCTTAAGAATAAAATCCCAGAACATTAAAGCTGTAACCGTAAAGGATATGATAAGAGTGCTGTGTTATCTTTTTGTTAGCCACATGACTGTAAATATTTGAGAGTAGTCATATGGAAGAGGGAGTAGACTTGCTACATGTAGTCCCAAAGTTAGTTTTTCCTAATTTCTTTTTCACCCATCTTCAAATTCATGTTGTGTTAGCTCTAAAAAATTAGAAAGTTGCTAAGTATGAAGAAATTATGAAAAAAGGTTTAAAATAATTTCACTGAAATTATTTTTAGATAATATACTGGAGTATATTATGAAGTATATATACTGGAATATATATGAATATATATTCATATATAACTTTGTACTAGCATATAGTGTGGATGCTTATTGCTGATAGAACTTGATCCTCTTACAAATAGGTCAATAGCAAATTCATTTTAGTTGCTATCTTTTATATTCTCTAGATGGAATGACATTTACAAAATTAATTCTTGTTAAGTTGCAGTTCTGCTAGAAATGTAAAATTTTATTGGTCGTTTTCCAAGACTTCCCATTTAGCTGAGTGTAACACAAGAGTTTTGTTCGAGAGAAGCATAATAAGTTAACTGTAATTGCGACCACTACATTTTAGCATATTGCATTACCTTTCAGGAAATACTCTGTTAGGCTTGGGATTTAAAAAATAGTAAGTTCAAGGTCACTTTGAAACTTGCATATTTACTTGTATATACACATATATAATATATACTCAGAAAATTTAAGACATTAAAAAATAGGAAAAATGGGGTGGTGCTTGTGGCTCAGTGGGTAGGGTGCCAGCCCCATATACTGAGGGTGGCGAGTTCGAAGTCTCCCCACCCCCCACCCCCTCCCACCCCTCCACTCCCCCCACC
>NW_003852417.1:18955004-18956771 GCF_000181295.1 Otolemur garnettii
GGGGGGGGAACTTCTTTTAAATAGCTTTAACTATAAACATTAGTTATTAATATTTCTCCCAGTAGTTTTTCTGTACATAGATGGTTTTTGCTGTGGAAGGCTGGGAGAGGATGGGGTAACCAAAGTTGTGATCAGATTGTATGTGCAGATTTATGTCTGTCTTCATTTAATATTTTAAAAGAAATATTGTCTATGCTATTATAATATATATGAATAATATATAATATAGTATATAAAAATACTATATACATATGTAGTAATTACATAATATTGTATGCATATTATTTCTTTGAATGACTTCAATGGTTTCATTTTTTTTTTTTTTGAGACAGAGTCTCACTACGTCGCCCTTGGTAGAGTGCTGTAGCATCACAGCTCGTAGCAACCTCAAACTCTTGGGCTTAAGTGAATCTCTTGCCTCAGCCTCCCAGGTAGCTGAGACTATAGGTGTCTTCCACGACATCCAGCTATTTTTTTTTTTGTTTTTGTTATAGTTGTCATTGTAGTATAGCAGGCCTGGACCAGGTTCAAACCCTCCAGCCCTGGTACATGTGACCGGCGCCCTAATCACCTAGCTACGAGCATGAAGCCAAAAACCATTTCTTATTGTCAGTCATTTTGATTATTTGCAGCTTCATGATACTATAAATGGTTCTATTTACATTTTTGTCTATGAAGCTTTTCCCCTGCTTATTTTTAGATTTATCTAGCTGGATTCCCAGAAATAGGATTTCCAGTGATATTGAGAATAAAGATTTCTAAGATTCTTTATGTATATACTGGGATACACACATATACGCATACAACCCATGCAGGCACACACATATATAAACTGCTAGTACCAATTGACACTCTCATGTGTAAAAGTGTTAAATTATATCCTCACCAACATTAGCTATTTGCAAAAAACAAGAACATGGCTAATTTAAGATACAAGCTTTGATTCTTGTAATTTTTGTCTAATTTTCTTCTTGTGTGGGAATGCTAGGTGAGGGGCAGGCCAAATCAATGAGTCCTATAGGAGCAGGAAACAATTTGTAGAGCGGAAGCCCTGTCTTGGAGTAACAATCATGCTATTGAGTTCAAAGCAAGACCCTAATCCAAGGGGATTGAACCGTGGGAACAGGTATGGAACTTCAAAGAGTGAAGGAAGAAGCATAGAGCCGGCAATGCCATTTATATCTGCAATACTCAATAAGGGTCAGACATTTGTGTTATATGCAGTCCCTGTGTTGGTAAGAGTAATCTTCTCTAGGGACAGGATCTGGTAATATAGGTTAAGAGAGAGATAATACTGTTCTCTATACTCTTTTATGCTATTGGGGAAAAATTCTCTTTACTGTGTACATTTATTACTTTTTCTTTTTATTTCTTATAGCATAACTGTGTACATTAATGCAATCATGGGGTACAGTGTGCTGTTTTCATATACATTTTGAAATACTCTCATCAAACTGGTTAACATAACCTTCATGTCATTTTCTTAGTTATTGAGTTAAAACGTTCATACTCCGCTTTTAGAAAGATTCACTTCCTTGTAAGATAAACCATAGAAGTGACCTCACCAATCACCCTCCCTCCCCCCATTCATCCCTCTCACCTCCCCTATCCCACCCCCTTCCCATATTCTAAGGCTACAATTAGGTTATGACATTCCTATAAAAGCTATGAATTAGTTTCAAAGTAGGGCTGTGTACATTGGATACTTTTTCTTCCATTCTTGAGATACTTTGCTAAGAAGAACATTTTCTAATTCCATCCATATAA